>NC_073744.1:6919369-7519369 GCF_029784135.1 Toxorhynchites rutilus septentrionalis
AAAATTTTGTTCAGAATTCCTCCCAAACTGCACGCTATTTACTAATACTAACCCAAGAACCTTCATAGCCCCCCTGATAACTGTCTAGGTTCGTTGGTCTGAGTTCACGGTCGGTACACACGGATTTGCATCAAAAATAAAGTTTTCGTTTTACTTTATATAAACGAAAAGTAAGACCGTGCACGCGGGTAACAAAATTCATGTCGGGGAGTAGTGGATTGAATTCAGGTTGAATAAAGAGGCAGATTTGTATTCATTAGTCACGTTAATTAGAATAGCCATTGACAAAAATAGTTCATCAGTCATCCTCGCTCTCAACATTCGTCAATTCATTTTCTAGTCAATTCAAATCATGTTGACGGCGAATGCCGAAGTAGTCGAAGAAGTCCTCGACAATCTCTCTTGGCATTTGATGAAACAGCAAAAAAGTTAATCGTACATTTTCACAATATTACAATGAAATACTACTAATGCTGTTGACATTTTTACATGTTCGCATTGACGCACACTGTGAAGTTAGGTCCACTTAGAATCCGGAACTAAAAACTAAACTCTATCTTGAGATTGACTCTCGCTATTACCTGTTGCAGACACGGCCTGATCAAGCGCATTTTTTCAGCATCTCGAGTCACTTTGTCTTTTTCAACTTTTTGATTATTGGCCTAAATTTTGCCCGCCAAGGGCTGCCAATGCAAATGGCTCATTGATAATTCAATTAGTTTTCAGTGCTTTGCAGCACCTTTACGAAAATGCGACAGAAAATGTGAACCAAACGGTGGTGTGGTGGCAGCGATCGAGAAGTCACCAATAAGCCCGAGAATACTCCTAAATTCACAATACATAATTCAAAATTGATTCTCAGTTTTAACACATAATGTTGACCGATCGCTGTGTTGAATAAAATTTAAAAAAAAAATCAGAGAAAGAGAGTAATATAGTACGAGATAGTAAGAGAGAGAGAGAGAGAGAGAGAGAGAGAGAGAGAGAGAGAGAGGAAGAGAGAGGTGGAAGACAAAAATCTTTGACAAGGATCTTTTCATCGTAGCACTACGCGTGGAGAGCGGCGTCTTGAACATGAACGCGGATGAACTGACGGAAACGCTAGCCAAAGCATGCGATATAACAATGCCAAGAAAAAGGGAACCCAGGTATAAGCGACCTCCAGCCTACTGGTGGAGTGAGACACTTGGCGTGCTTCGTGCCAACTGCCTCAGCGCCAGAAGACGCTTCCAACGGTCAAGCATAGACACCAGAGAAGAGCGGAGAGTGGAATTTAGAGAGGCTAGATCCACTCTTAAACGGGCGATTAAGCGGAGCAAATCTAATTGCTTCAGGGAGTTATGTCGGGACGTGGACGTCAATCCATGGGGCAATGCTTACCGAGTGGTGATGGCGAAGCTCAGGGGCCCAACGACACCTTCCGAAACGTGTCCCGAAAAAATAAAAACTATCGTGGAAGGGTTATTTCCGCAGCACGACCCAACGACCTGGCCACCCACGCCATACGGAGAGGATGAAAATAGCATCGAACGCAGAGAGGTGACGAACGAAGAGCTAGTTGCAGCTATGAAACGCCTCAAAACGAAGAAAGCGCCTGGCTCAGATGGAATCCCCAACGTAGCTTTAAAAGCGGCAGTCCTAGCATTCCCTGATATGTTCAGGACAGCAATGCAGAAGTGTCTAGACGAATGCTACTTTCCGGATCGATGGAAGGTACAAAAGCTAGTACTTCTGCCCAAACCAGGAAAGACGCCGGGTGATCCAGCATCGTATAGACCCATATGCCTGTTGGACACTCTGGGGAAACTTTTGGAGAGAATCATCCTCAATAGGCTGACGGAATGCACGGAGGGAGTTCGTGGACTGTCCGATAGTGAATCCGGATCTCGGAAAGGGAGATCCACGGTAGATGCCATTCGCATAGTGGTCGAAAGAGCAAACAGAGCATCCAAACAGAAGCTCAGAGGAAATCGATACTGCGCAGTGATAACGATCGACGTTAAGAACGCGTTCAATAGTGCCAGCTGGGAGGCCATCGCGACTGCGCTCCACACGATGAGAGTCCCTGACTACCTGTGTAGAATACTGAGAAGCTGCTTCGAGAACCGTGTGCTGGTGTACGAGACAAACACGGGCCAGGCGCAGATTAAAACTACGGCTGGAGTTCCGCAGGGCTCTATCCTGGGTCCATCGCTCTGGAACAGCATGTACGATGGCGTACTAAAACTGAATCTGCCCAGAGGTGTGGAGATCATTGGCTTCGCGGATGACATTGTTATTCTCGTGACCGGAGAATCCTTGGAACGGGTCGAAATGCTCGCGACCGAGTCGATAGACATGATCGGAAGGTGGTTGCAAAGTGTGAAACTGCAGATAGCCCACCACAAAACGGAAATGTTGATTGTCAGCAACCGCAGGGCGGTGCAACGTGCAGAAATCACCATCGGAGAGCACTTGATAACTTCGAGCACTTGATAACGAGATTTGAAATACCTGGGGGTGCAGATCGATGATCGACTGAACTTCAACAGTCACGTCGACTACGCTTGTAAAAAAGCAACGAAGACAATCAATGCACTGACACGAATCATGCCCAACAACTTTGGCCCAAGCAGCAGCAAGAGGCACCTTTTGGCTAGTGTCTCCTCATCGACATTACGATACGGGGGTCCAGCCTGGATCGCGGCGTTAGAAACTCAGCGGAACACGAGGAGTCTGAATAGTACGTACCGGCTCATGGCGATGCGAGTCGCGAGTGCGTACAGAACCATATCAACAGAAGCGGTCTGCGTCATAGCCAGGTTGGTCCCTATCAACATCATCTTGGCGGAAGACAGCGAGTGCTATATGAGGAGGGGAACCAGAGGAATCCGGAAGCTAATGAGGGCAGAGTCGATGGCTAGGTGGCAGCAAGTGTGGAGTGCGGCTCAAAACGGCAGATTGACGCACAGGCTCATACCGACACTAATGGGTTGGGTAAACAGGAAGCATGGAGAGGTGAATTTTCACCTAACGCAGTTTTTGTCTGGGCATGGCTGCTTCAGGCAGTATCTGCACCGGTTTGGACATGCAAGATCGCCTCTTTGTCCGGAGTGTGGAGATGTGGAGGAAACACCGGAACACGTCGTATTTGTATGTCCAAGATTCACCACAAGGCGCGAGGGGCTGCCTACCCTTCATGCTGGGAACATTGTAGAGGAAATGTGTCGTGACGAGAGCACCTGGAACGCAGTGAACAGTGCAATCGTCCACATCATGTCCGAGCTACAGCGGAAGTGGAGGACCGACCAGCGCGCGGATAACGCCTGACTATAAAAGATGAATCACAGTGAGAACTGAAGCACCGGAGTACTCCACGAGAGCGGCCGTGACGGAGTGCGCGTTATGTTGGAGGGCACTACTTAATCGGCGCTCCGCTGGGAAGAGAAATCCTGCGAGGGTGACTGACGGGGCGCGCGTTGCGTTGGAGGGCGCTTCCTAATCGGTTCACGTCTCGACAGGTGAGAAATCCCGCGAGGGTGGCTGTGACGGGTTGCACGTCAAGTTGGAGGGCAATTCCTAATCGGTACACGTCTCGACGGGTAAGCGGAATCTGGCAAGAAGGATTGACAAATTGCTGGCAATGCCTCATGGTGGATTGTAAAGAAGAATACAGCGAGGACTTCGAAGAAGCGAGCGCCTAGGAAGGCGTCACCAAACCGGTGTGTACCTCACGAGAGTTGCTGTGACGGAGTGCGCGTTATGTTAGAGGGTACTACCTAATCGGCGCTCCGTTGGGAAGCGAAATCCTGCGAGGGTGGCTGTGACGGGGGGCTTCCTAATCGGGGCACGTCTCGACAGGTAAACGGATACTGTCGCGAAGAACAGAAAAATGCCTGCCTGTCAACGCCTTATCGTGGCCTGGATGGAGGAACACTGCGAACAATTCGAACGAGCGAGTATCATGGAGGAAGCCATCGACAAACTGGTGCATACCCCACGAGAGTAGCTGTGACGGAGTGCGCGTCATGTTGGAGGGCACTACCTAATCGGCGCTCCGTTGGGAGGAGAAATCCTGCGAGGGTGACTGTGACGGGGCGCGTGTTAAGTTGGAGGGCGCTTCCTAATCGGTGCACGTCTCGACGGGTAAATGGATGCCTGCAAAATGGTCATAAGCGCAGTGTAGAGCAACGAATGGTTAATAAGAATATAGAGAAAAAGGGAAGGATCAACGCTAGTTTGCGTTGAAAACTCGTGAAGTGCATGACCACAGCCGCCCCCTGAAGTAGTCGCCTAGATGTGGTCCCGGGGGGAATGAGGCTACGAGTAGAGGGCTTGGTTTTTGTGGGTGCGATCCCCACTCGACGTCTGGGTTATCCCTTCCCAGATAAGGCTGGAAGAGCGTTCCTCACCTCTATAAAAAAAAACGTGGCGAGTTTGTTTCAGAAACGTTCGGCTCCTGTAGTCATTGTAGGTGGTATCGTCGTGCACCACGATAGATGATATTTAGAAGTGTCAACCGTTTGTTGAGGTGATCTTCAGGTGTAACGGTGTTGGAAGCTGTACTGGCAAAAGATGTTACGTATGGCCATGTTCTTGGAGGCAGCGAGGTCGATAAGTCTTACGTTGGTTCGCGGATGGGCACTAAACCTACGAATTACCGGTCTGCAATCCTCCTCTTGGCCGACTTGAGCGTTCAAAACACCGATGACGGTTTTGGGCAGCGGTTTTGAAAAGTCTCTAGTTGCTGATAATATAACATAAGACGTTCAAATTGTTCAATTTTTTATGTTTTTTGACGAATCTCATCAAAGAGAAATTATGATCATGGTTTGTCCGGTTTCAGAAACCTCCATTTTCGAATGAAAAAATTCAAATTTTCAAATAGATTTTCTTCATAGAATAGAAAAAATTGTATGTTTATGCAATAAGGAATAATGTGGATCATTTTTGTAATGTGCTCATTTTTCCATCCACTGCAAAAATCGTGAATTGTTAATTTTTTCAACACACTGAATTACGATTCCATTCATAAGCTTTTATTGTGCGCTTCGATGTTTATTTTCTAAATTATGTTTGATGTAAATTTTAAAATTATGACAAATATTCGCTCAATTAATCGAATATTGAAAAACGGATGAATCAATTTTTATAAAATGCCCCAACGATTTATCCATAACGAGTAAAATTCAGACATCTCTACGTTTGATATGTAAGTGCAAAGTGCATGTGTGAGACTCGACGTTGAAGTTTCTAGAAAAGTAAACAGATTAAATTAGTGTAAATCGACTCATAAGTTTTCTCAGCGGAATTATTGTTATGAAGAACAGATCGAAGGAACATAACTTCTTGAAAGTGTCTTCTGACCACCAATTTTAGAATTATTAGACTATTAATAAAAGTGTATACAATTAATCAATCTAGTTTATCCCCATTTGGATACCCACATTGTATTTAGTCCAATCTGTTGAAGAAATGGTTGAAGAAGACTCCCTACGTCTCATTTGATTTCGCCATGGCAATCATAATTTCATTCGTCGTGTTTTCATCACACATGTAGAAGATTCATTTCCCGCCAATTCTTCCCCACGAAGAAAGTTGTGTATGGCGCTCGATGTCACAATTTCTCCGTTTCTCACTACTTCACACACTTTCTGACAGTGAAAAATTTGTTTATATGACGACGACCAATTGTATTGAGTGCACAAATATACTGCATGTTTACTGTAAGCAAGCTAAAAATCGAGGATGAAGGAGATAGACTTCGATTTTAAAATTTAAAAAAAATAAATGTAAAAGGTAAAGTCAACCTTCAGAAAGAACAAAATAACATCCAGTTTCATTTCGCGCCATTTTCCACCGACTGTCGAGGAGAGTAGTTGGTAATGAAATTGTTTTTCTTCCACACTCATTCACTCTTCCCCTTGTGTTGGCTGTGTGGCTCAAAAAACCACCCAATGGTTCAGCGCATGCAGGCCAACTTTTGGCGGGACTGTACTTTTTCGTTGTTCCCTCCGCTTATTTTACGATATTATGTTTACCTAACCTAACATATTGCAAGCACTCTCCCCTATCCAGCAGTGTGCGCTCCGATCAACCAACCCTCCTCCTGCTATGCATGTGTTGTGCCCACGCGGGTGAACGAGATAGTTATCCTTCCCTTCGATGCTCTCTATCCCTTTTTCGCCCATCGAGAATCCTTAAACTGCCACCAACAACGGACTTCTATGCTCTGTGCGCGAGACCATCGAGCGTGAGGGGCAAGTGAGAAACCTCGCTCGCTCGTTCGCTCGCCGGGACTGTACTTTTCATTTTCTCCCCTTTGCCCTTGCCCGTACGCGCTAGCCGGCTTCTTCATGGTGTGTGGTGGGATCAGTGCTGGTGATGATGGTGGTAGTGACAAGCACTCATGTAATGAACTCGTGTCGAGCGGCTTCCCAGTGAGATATTTGCTGGTGAACACACACAGAATGACTTTTTTCCTACTGCTTCTCCAGCTCTGTGGGAAGTGAGTGAATTTCGACAGGGTGACTCAGCAGTGAAGTGCGAGAAGCTGGAAAATCGATAAATTTTCGAGTGCGCGCCGCTGTCCGGCTAAAAGTGAGTGTTGCTAATTGGCAAACAAGCATGTTCAGACTACATATTATGTCAGACAGACACACACACATTATTCTTATCGACAAGGCTGGGTTTCACTTTTAGCTGCGATCTTCTGAGAAAAAGGATAAGCAGCAAAATGAAAGCAGCTGTCAGGCGGGCAGGTGATATCTTAAATTCGCACCCCCTCTGTTGATCACTAAAATAATACGCCCCAAACAGTTGGATTGGAAGTTATGAGTTTATCCCGGATGGTACAGGGAATGATAATGACATACATGATAAGCTTTTTCGCGAATGAATTTGCACTTCAAGAAAGTTTGCGCGCCATCTCACACGTGCTCTTTAATTTAACCCTTTGAGTGCGGAGCAAATTTTGTGAGCATATGCCAAAAATACGGATGAGTTTGGGTGTATTTTAACGCTTTGACGTCCGCACGTTTTGTAAAAAAATATTCACTTGGCGCCGGCAGCGCTAATTCGGATTACTTGGCTTGTCGCCGTCCGTTCTTGACATTATCGGGAAATTATGAATTTTAAAATTTACTAATCTCATCGTTAGTTAGTCATAGTTAGTCATAAGTTCTCAACCCTGTTCCCGTACTTTCATGGCATTTCGATGATAAAAAAATACGTAAATATTACAAAACTGTCCATATATACCCACACACAGTTTGGCCGAAGCCAAATATTTGACACTTTCTAACAGATAAAATTTGATCAACGTGTACTGATTAAATATATTCGAAACAAAACACGAGAAGCACATACTCAGTCATTGGATGCCTTAACATATTTTTTGGTCTGTTCGTCAAACCTGTCAGTACATGGTTAGGTTACCTTAAATATTTCAGCCCAGTCGATTCTTTTCCATGTTCGATGTTTGACATTGTTTGATAATTAAAGAGTGGCAAACAAAATAGTGTTTGTGCAAATTAGAAACCAAACTGTGTGTCAAAAAATATCAAATATTTGACATCCGAACTTTAAACTTAACAATCTTTTTCCCTAACCCTCTTGTACTCGCGCAAAATATTAACTCGTATACTCACAGATTGTGCGTGTCTCTGTAATATTGCTGTCAGCCATTGCATGCCAAATCGATATAGTGGTTCTCAGATTTTCGTCAAAAGTGGTAATTTGTTCTTCTTCGCAAAATGTTAGACCCGTATTTTTTTTTTTTTTTTATTAGGGTACCCATTCCCATTTTAGGGTGGTCCGAAAAATCAACTTTTTCCTCTTTTTTTTTCTAAAAATGATTTTTTTCAAGAATTCATAAATTTTGAACCACTGAATCGATTTAGATAGTCAATATATCAAATTGAAGCCTTTTATACAAAAATATTGAGCCTGCAAAAAAAAATGGATTTCATTTTTGTAATTATTGATTGTAGTCGTTTTTTATTGTTTTTATGGCTTTGGACCAGACGGTGCTATATTTTTTTCTTGAAAGCTGAAAATTTTTCACATAGCATATTTCAATATCAGCAATGCTATTTTTTTCTTTTTTGAGATATGATTTTTCGAAGTTAACCGATGGTTCGTAAACACAATTTTTCTTCCTTTTTTCCACTTCAAAAATTCATAACTTTTGAACTGCTGGACCTATTCGGATGATCGACATATCAAATAAGCTTTTGAGTTAGTTTTATTTGAAAAAATATTGCTTTTGCGAAGAATCCGGATTTTCGTCTTCGTTATTATTGATTGAGTTAGTTTTTCATAGTTTTCTCGGTTAAAGATAGAGGGCGCCATATTTTTTAAATATTTTTTCTGAAAAGCTGAGTTTTTTTTTCTTACATAATATATCCGAAAACCAGAGAGGTGTTATTTTTCGTTTTTCAGTTATTATTTTGTAAATTTAACATGTTTTAAGTCTTCGTTCAATATTCCTATGTGACTTGACTTGACCTATGCGACTAGAATCTAATCTACCCGCATGTGTGATATTTTTTCAAAGAAGGTTAGCTTCTTCTTCTTCTTGAATGGCGTTAACGTTCCCTGTGGAACTTTTGTCGTCTCAACGTATTCATTAACTAGCGTCGTTCATTAATACTTGGTTGAGATTTCTATGCCGAATAACACGCCTTGAATGTACTCTCTAAAGTGGCAAGCTCTAGAATACGCGTGACCACAGTGCAAGCCGGAAGAATTTTCTTTGACGAAAAATCCCCCAACCAGAACGGGAATCGAACCCGAACACCCGGCATGATAGTGTGGGACGCTAACCACTCGGCCACGGGTGCACAAGAAGGTTAGCTTATTGGCTTTAATTTAATATGTTGATCATCTAAATCGGTTCAATAGTCCAAATTTTCCGATTTTTTTGCAAAAAGGCATTTTCGGATAAAAGGAAATAAATGATTTTTCGGACCTCCCTAAAATGGGAATAGGAACCCCAATAAAAAAAATAAAAAAAAACGAGTCTAATGTTTTGCGATAAAGAACAAAATTACTACAGGGAAACTTCGATATAACGTACCCTCGTTATAGCGTTCCCTCGATATAACGTCACTCGATATAACGTACACATTTTCAAAGTCCAAAGGAATATTTTTTTGATTATAGTTTTTATGAAAGAACAATAAATTATATGTATTTTGATACTAAAGCTTGATTTGTACTCTTAATCAATTCCGAAGTACAACTGTTTTGGGATACCAGCTTCTAAATGAATCAAATTTTAATTTACAGTACGAAGGGAAACCGCGAGAAAGATTAGCGTCTTCTAGTTGAATTTTCTCATTAACCTTACTCAAACAGCAACACAATAAAGTAATATAAGCTACGTTTCTGAGTTCTTTATTATGCTTCGATATAACGTACAATTCGATACAACGTACATTTTTGAAAGCAAAATGTACGTTATATCGAAGTTATCCTGTACTTTTGACGAAAATCTGAGAACCATTATCGGTTTGGCATGGATTGGCTGTATTTGAATATTGGCAACACGTCAACCACAATCACAAAATCTCGAAAGCAAGATGTGGTCCAAAACAAATGTTTAGTGAATTGAGACAGAATTTCTGTATCCACCTTATTTATGATTTCTGATCCTGAGAATCAAATAGACCTCCGACGAGGACCTCCGGACCTCGAAGAAGTTTCTTTCCGACAGCCAAATTATCAGCATAGTAAAAATGATCCATCAGAAAAGGAAAGGAAATCCAAAATCCAGAAAAAAAAAGAAAATCCAGAAAAGGAAAGGAAATCCAGGAAAGTAATCAACCGGAAATAGCTGTTTTGAAATATGCGATCAGACATATTTGACACAATCACCCCTATTCTGTATTTCGACCGATTCGAAATATTTCGAACGACTTTATCAAACTATATTCTGTCTTTCGTTCGAGTTGCTTTTGCATTTCGTTCCACCTGTTTATCTTCGTACATTAGAAGGTAAAATCGTTCGAAATAGGAAATACGGAATTAGAACTCGAACGAAATATCGGTTTCGAACCAAATGTAAATCCGTCGGAATAAAGAATTGGGCTGAATGTCTTCGAGAAAACAAGACCAATTACTATGTAAAAAGCACGGCAACTATAGTTTCATTATATCATGTTATACTGTGTTGTTTCATGTGTCCATTTGATAGATTTAGAATGAATGTTTTACTCTAAATTCTGCATGTTGCACGGAGAATAATGTTTAAATCATAAATATTGCAGGGAAAAAATATTTTTTATTTTAATAAAAATATCTGTTTCGAATATATCACGTTTCTATTTTATCACGCTAAAATTGTTTTCGAGCGTGATATAATCGAGACGTTACTGTATATTCTATACCAAATTTTCTCATCTTTCAAATGGAACCAACAGAATTGTTCTATGAGGTGTACTAGTCGAAGTAGAGCCAGTTTAAGGCAAACGTATCCCGGATCAATAAAGAAGTTCAACAACTCTGTTATTGTTGGAATTCGGCCATATGCGTAGAAGGATTTTTTTTCATCAAATCGTTTAGGGTAAATGATCTTGGTTTGTCCGATTTGGGGTGTTTTTACGCAATTAGTAAATGCAAATCGATTTTTCTTCATAAAAATCACATATAATCGATACGAGTTTGGGTTTGTTGAAAAGACCCAAGTCTCTTGTTGCTAATACTACCATAAGGCGTTGAAATTATTCAAATTTTCATGTTTTTTAACGATTTTCCTCAAAGAGGAATTATGATCATGGTTTGATCACCTCTGATCATGGTTTGATCACCTCTGATCATGGTTTGTCCATAAAATGATCATGGTTTGTTCGGTTTTTAAAATAACCATTTTTGAATGAAAACATTCGAATTCTCAAGTAGATGTAGCATTTATCATTGCTTGAGTTTACTGTCATCATATTGATCCATTCATAATTTAGGCTTGCTTCAGAATATCGCATTTTCTTGGGCATTTTAAAAGTGTTCACCTCAAGACACTCAACATAGAGAAACTTTATTTCTGCTATGCGCGAAGAACACAATAAACAAACTGCAGGCCGCCAAGCGGTTGCCATAGAAATCATGTGGACAAAACAACATTATTGAATTGGACAACTCATGAATTGTTGTTCATCAAAATGCGTTAATTTAATGGTTTAGCTATGTAAATCTGATACAAATGATGTGCAAGAATGATGTTTACAATATTTGTAACTGTTATAATCCAGAAAAGGTCTGAATACGTGCGAAATAATCATCTGGTGATCGATTAAAAGTTAGCTCAAATGAGGGGCGCATTAACACCAATAGATGGTCTATTTTATAATCCTTTAAAACATGTGATTCCGTAAAAATATACTATAAAACTACTGTGAATCATGAAAAAGACAATTTTATTTATATGTTTTGAAACATTCGAATACCTAATTTGAAAAAGGTGTGCATTCAAAAAAGTGGACAAACCATGATCATATAATGAATGAAAAATTAAATTCTTCTTTATATTCGAAAAACGAAAAATATATGTATGAAAAACAAATGGAAAACAATTTTTTTTGGCTCAATTATTTACAGGATTCGATTATATACAGTGAAAACAAATCGAAGTCTGTATATAATCGAGTCCGTCTTGTATTATTGTTTTTGAGCTAGAATTTTTTTTAATTGTAAAAAATTAGAAAAAAACCTTGCCCTTTTCAAAAAGTGGTCTTGTTCTTTTTTGGGGATTTCAAGTATGCAAAGTTGCTTGAATGTCCAACGTATTTACACCCACAAAGTTTCTATGCAATCTGAGATGGTGACACCAACTCCTAAAACGAGTTGGCATGAAATTTGTCTAATGTTCTTCCTTCGGGATATTCCTCTTACAATCGAGAGGTATCTTTGTTCCCATTTTATTCTGGATTTGTTGCTGTCACGCTGAAACATACACCGAGCTATGGATTTCTCCAACGCTCCACCCTCAGGGGACGATCAATCAACCCAGAATGGGTTGGTCTTCCCTTAACCTTAACAGAGAGAAAGTAAAAACAAGGGTTGACTATGTCACGGGTCATCTGGGGGTTCATTCCAATATATGCAAATTCTAAATTTCCTCTCCCTCTCTCCTATTCAATTGCAGGACACGGCACCGATCATGGACCTGTATATCTCGGACTCGATGCAGGACATGCTGGACATCGACATCAAATCCGAGGTGGCCACGGTAGTAGGTGGTGTGAATGAGTTCAGCTCGCTGATGAATTTCGATCTGCCCTCACTCGAGCTGGACACGAACTCGAATGACGCGGAGAGCGGCTGGTGCGGCGGTGGCCCCACCAGGTGGTCTTCTAGTGATATTTATGCCGACGTGGGAGCCTGCGTGAACCCAAATTCCGTCATGCCGGTCATTTCATCCACAGCACAGTCACTGCTCAAGAGTCCGAAGCAGAACGTGAATCTCAACACGACCGTCAGCCCGCTGAATGATCCGACGCTGCCCAGCCCGAAGGAGCGGAAGAGTCATCTCACCTTCTCTCCCCACACCATCAAGGTTCCGGTGGTGGTACCGGAGGCGAAGAAGCCGTCACTGCTGACAACGGGGCTGACACAGATACAGCGGGTGAATGCGGCCGAACAGGTTAAGAAGGATCTTTCGAATCAACTGCAGAAAAACGAAGCGAACAAGATTATTGTGAGGAATCATTCGCAGCCCACCAATGGCCCCTCGAGTCCGAGCCTTGGCGTTGGATTGGGCAAAGGCAATACCATCAAACTGGCGGCAGGCATCGGAGGACTTACCTTCGCTAATGGAGTTCAGTTTAAGAATCTCAAACACGTGCAAAAAATAACTTCGATTGCTGGCGCTAATAATCTAACCGGTCTCAAACGCCCCTCTAGTCCAGCTGGAAATGGCAACGGGACCACCATCCCCACCATCCAGCCAGGCCAGACACAGTTGATTAGCTTGAACGGAACCACGCAGAAAGTTTTCAGCCGCAGTATAATCGTCCAAAATGGAAGCAAACCGTCCAACGTGATGCAGATTGCCAATGGCAATATAATCACCACAACAACGCAGAAGGCAAAACCGAAACCAGTGGGAAACGAGTTCCCCAAACCGGCCTACTCCTACTCCTGTCTGATTGCGATGGCCCTCAAAAACTCCCGCTCCGGATCGCTACCGGTGTCGGAAATCTACAGCTTTATGTGCGAACACTTCCCCTACTTCAAAACCGCTCCCAACGGTTGGAAGAACTCGGTGCGGCATAATCTCTCGCTGAACAAGTGCTTCGAGAAAATCGAAAAACCCGTGACGAACGGAGGCCAGCGAAAGGGTTGTCTGTGGGCGATGAATCCGGCGAAGATCACCAAGATGGACGAAGAGGTGCAGAAGTGGTCCCGCAAGGATCCGATGGCGATACGGAAGGCGATGGTCCACCCGGAACACTTGGATGCCCTGGAGCGGGGTGAAATGAAGCATGGCTCGACCGGGGATAGTGACGAGGGCGAAAATGACGACGGTGACACCGAGGATCAGTCCGACGTGGAGGAGGAAGAAGAGATCGAGGCGGAGGAGATTGAAATCGAACAGGAGACGGAGGGAGACAGCTTCATCATAAACACGCCCGAATCGATGGAGGATCCCGAGGTTGAGGAGGTGGACATGGATTTCGATATGGAGGTACGTTACCCAGAACCATCCAAATTTCGATAAAATCTTTTTTTTTTATAATGAATTTATTTTCAACTGGCTCGGCAACATTGAGCATCAATGAGCCGTGTTTGTGGAATAATAGAATACAGCCACCGACTTTTATCACTACCATTCCAACTTGTCTGCCAAGATTCAAGTGCACGTTCACGTGGAAAATGGAGATATTCATCGAAAGTAATAGGCCTATGAAATAAGAGACCTGCGGAATGTCATCGCATTTTGGTAGAAGTTTATGGTGACCATGCTCATTTGTAACCATTTCTGTAGAATAAAGCATTAATTTCTGAAAAAAAAACGAAGAAACTTACCGGTACTCCTATTACAACGTATCTTTTATGGAAGTATGCTTAGTATGCCCGCCCGAAACTTTGAAATAAACGCCTAGATTGAAGGATTGGACGTAGTCCCACCTCAAAACAAACGGATTGAATAATATAATTCGGTGGTTCTACGTCGAAAATGCGGTCGTATCCTAGATGAAACCCCTTAGAATTTTTTCAACAAGTTGAATTTAATTCGATCCGATCCTGGAGCAGAATTGTTACAAGAAAAGAGATCAAGAGAGAATTCTACCATCGAAAACTCGGAATCAAGATCGCACCTACCTTTCGGTATATCTCGATAATTTTTTTTTGCACAGGAGCGGAATCAGGACAAACCTTCCGTGCAAACTTCAAAATGCATCGATGTGAATATTCTTCGCTTTCCTTCGTTGAAAAGCGATTTCACATGTTTCGAGCCACTTTCCATAATTTTTTTCATTGGCGTTTCCCGCGACAAACCTCCCACGAAATTTCGCCAATAAGCACGTTTGATTCTCAAGGGCTAAATACGTTTGAAAATTCTCAATGGTTTCACGTTTCCGAAAAGCTTTAAATGCATTCGACTTTTCTACATAAAGCTTGGAACACTAGTTATCCCACCATAGATTGGGAGGCCTTCGACGAATAGTGGAACCTGGGATGGGTTTCGTTTGAGCGCGAACCGCGCTGTCATAGATCAAACGAGAAAGGAAGTTATACTCCTCCAATGGAGGTAAACCATCTCTGGAATTGATGGCTAGAGCAATCGCGTCCGCATATTTTTTCCAGTCAATGTGTCGTGTGAGGTCATATGCCATATTTATAGATTCGGAAGAATTCGACCCAATGGTGATGGAATGTTTGAATGGCAAGTGATCACTATCGTTGGGATCCTGGATTACATTCCACTTGCAATCTAAAAATAATGAATTCGAGCAGAGCGAAAGGTCAAAAGCACTTGAGCTAGCAGGAGGTTTCGGTACACGTGTTGTTTCACCAGTGTTCAAAACGGTCATATTGAAGCTGTTACAAAGGTCATATATCAACGATTAACGATTGTCGTCGTACTGTTCCTCCATGCGGTTTTATGAGAGTTGAGGTCTCCCAGGATCAACCATGGCTCAGGAAGACGTGAGCACATGTCAGCAAGCTGTTTCTGGCTAACTTTAACTTTCGGAAGCCAGTACAAGCTGACAATACAGAGGTCTTTTCCTCCGATATTTGCATGACCAGCAACAGCTTCGATCCCTACAATGGGTGGAAGGTCAATTCGAAAAAAAAATAGTGGCACTTATTAATATTAATCCCCAATAGTACCCCTCCGTATCTGTCATCACGGTCCAAGCGTATAATATAAAACTCGTGGAAAGTGAGATCATTTCGCGAAGAAAGCCACGTCAGAGCAAAAACATCACAAATAATATTATGAATCAAAAATCTGAACGTATCCATTTTAGAAACAAGACTACGACAGTTCCACTGTAAAACAGTGATATCACGGACCTCTCTATTTAAATTAGCCATCGAGAGAAAGAGACAATCATTGCAAGGAGTGGCCATGTTTGCATCAATTGTTGTAAATGTGTCTTTATTAGGCGAAACATTGTGGTGATAATGGGTTGGTTGGTTGTTGTTGGGCCAGTGGAAAGCGCTCTTCAAGATTTCCGCAAGAATGCGCTTCGAGCGTTCCGTCAATGAGCGCTTCTGTTTCTCCCAGCGACACTTGTAAGTGTCACAAACTGAGAGCACGTGTATGGACACTTATGTTCAACGTGAGGTATGGACACTTATGTTCAATCGCACTGCAGGATTCGCCCGTATGTTGCTCTCCGCAAGTGGCACAGCGCTCCTTGTTGGCACAATAAGCTTATGTGTGACCAACTGACTTGCAGTTTTGGCAGGAAGAGTCGCACCGGTAGCCTCAGTTTGCCCATCATAACGTAGTCCAGGAGGGCGGAACCAGCAAGAGTGACTCGAAACGAGTCGGACGGTGTAAATTTTGATTTTTATCCATCATGAGAGATTTTACCGAGTTGGCGACATTTCAGACCTGTTTCAGACTCTGCGGTTATGTGGCTGCCGATTCTCCAATACCAGCCAAATTATCCGAAAACGCAGCCAACCTCAGTTAATCACATTGTCGAGCAGTTTTGTGACGATCTTCTACAGGGGATTTCATGAACATGAAGCAATAAATACGAGATTTTTAAAGTTTTTCCCAAATAAGATTGTATTTTGTAGAGAATTTTTTTTTATAAAATATCAAATATTGTATATACAGTAATGTTCGAGTGTAGGGAAACGTCATTTTTATCTGCTCGAATGCTATGATTAATCAATAGTTTATTTCGACGTTTTATAAACTACATTTTAAGATAAATCAAGGCCGATCTTCTTAAAACTAAAGCGGTTTTACGAGATCCAGTTTTCTTCCAGTTGTTTTAAGAGTTATCTTCCAGTTTTTTTGAAAAATGTTATTGGCAACCCTGTTCATGGGAGGGAATAAATACGCGATATTCGAGGATGAAATGCTTATCAGCAACAATCTTTGTTGCGTCCTTCCATTCAGACACGACAACCCGCAATTTATTCGGTCTAGCCTAGCTAATTTCTACTACGGAGGTGTATCTGGTCAGATACAGAAACTGGATGACCCTCAGGGCTTTATCATTCGGTTTGGGTCGGAAGAAAACAATCCAAGAACTAGCGCCACGTGCATCGCTCGGAACTCTGATACTTAGGGGAAAAGACATCTGAGGGGAAGATGCGGGCGAGGGTTGAGTAAAAACGGAAGGATTAGGAGATTGAGATGGGAGGTTTGCAATTTTTTTTTGGAGAGAGGCTAATTAATGTGGGGAAAATATATTCTCCAAGGAGGAAACACGCTTAAGTGACGTCCCAGCTCCCATTGGAGCTAGTTTTAGTTGGAGGATAGTTTTCGATTCGTTTTGCACCGCCCAATTGACCACGTGTTGTCCTTCGTCGTTACACTGCTATCGGTGCATTGGCAAGCGAATGCTCCCTACGCAGCGATGGTTATGGCGATGATTCAGCAATTGAAATAAAACTTCATGGGCCTACTTCAGCATCAGCTGCCAAAGCCTATCCACTACAGCCGGAATGAATTATTCTGCGCATTTCACTTTTTCCACAACTCGTGATGATCGAAACCCTTGATAGCAAATTAATTTGTATTGTTTTCTTCTCTTTAAGGTTCCCGAATTTTATGACGACATCAACGTTGACTCGAAGGAAGGCTACACGCTTGAATTCGTGCAGAAGGATTTACTGACCCTGAACGACGAAGACGAATCGGTTTACATTTCTTCACCTCAACCAATTCAGCAGCAGCAACAGCAGAAACAACATCAACTGTTGTCCTTCCAGCAGATCCAATCCGCCCCCAAACGAGCCCGACTCGATGTAAATTATTCCATTTCGCCCGCATCAAACGCCACCAACGGTGTCGGTACCATAGCAGTAAATGGTACAAACGGCGTGACGACAACTACAATCAACCAGATCCATCTGGGGAGACAGCAGTTCCAATTTGCCACCAGTGGGCACCAGCAGCAGCAGCAGCAGTTCCAACAGATCCAACAGCAGCAGCAGCATCACAATCGGCGGAAGACTCCCCTGGTCACGCGATTAGCCTAAGCGAAACCCATTTGTTCCGTCGGAAACACCTTCCCGCGAGAAGTCCTGTCCTGTTCTGAGTGTGTTTATTTGGCTTCTCTGACCATCTTCCCAAACCAAATTCTTCTGTGAGAACGAAGCGTTTCATATTTTTATAGTAGCACTAATTCAGATTGACACACTGCATTTTTGAGAACAAGAGAACAGAACAAGAAAATCGACTTAACTATTAAGATCTCAGTTAAGAGCTTTAACTAGTAAGCAAACGGCGAGAGCACCAACAGACAGAGCGACAAGAACCAGCGGGGAAACATTGAATGGACGGTCTCTTCGTGTAATATCATCCAAAATGTGATACAATTTTGTGGAAGTTTTTTTTTTTTCATATTTTCCGTTCATTTACGTATACAACATCAATAACTTTTTTTTAGTTGATTAAAGTCAGTCTCGCTCTCTCGCTGTAAGATAAACGCGTATTTTTAGTATATAGTTTCCTTGATGGGAAAGATGTCGGGGGGTGATTCTGGTCGGCCCCTGGTCTTGCATCTGGCGATGTTTTCGGTTTTTGCACACGCGCGCTTCATAAAGCAAGCACACGAGTAGAGGAAAGAACACACTGCCAGCAAGTAGCTTTTTAGTTGTTGTTAAGCACCAGCCGCAACTTCGCCTACGGTCCATTGCCAACGGCCGAGCAGGAGTTAACACTTAGCGATAGATGTATTTTTTTTGTTGTTTTGAACAAATTTGTTATAGGATTTCCGTTGCTGGAACACGGAAGCATTTCTTTCTTCAAAAGAAAAGATAGCTCTTAGTAGACAAAACGGGTGGAAGAAACTCGGGGGGTTTTCCGGGTTTGAGAAAACTGGAGAACCCCCCGAGATTTTGCACCATATCGGATCAATTTTTCGTTGTAAAATTGTAAAGACGAGCGGTTTGTTTCACCTCAGACACAGTGGTATTCTCTAAAGTCCTTCTCATTTTGAGGAGATCTATCGATTCCCACCACCTGACGGGAAACCCACGCTTTTTCCCATCAGGTTCGTTAGAATCGTAACACCCTGTGTGACAACCACAACTATCTGTAGTGAAACAATCCTTTTTTTCCAGAGTACAATTTCCCTAAGTTGTTTTTTCATACACACATTCATCAATCAATTCCGGAGGAGAGTCGCTTTCCACCGACCCATTCATTCATTCATCAACCGTTGTAAATATTTGTTGTAAAAGGTACAAATATCATTTCTGTAAAGTATTTTTTTTCTATATTTTTGTCGTTCAACAAGATTTATTCTCTTAGTTAAAATGTCCGCGCGCGTATGTAGATAAGCTTAACCCCTTCTCGGCGCTGTACAGTTTTCGATCTGTGTCCCCGTATTTATGCTTCTCTCTGTGGGATGGCATTCATGTACAGAACATCTCTCAAATGCCATCCTTTTGAAGTATGTTGTCCCCACGCAACACACTTTGTGCAAGTAATTGACGAACTAACAGCGAGATATTCGGAGAAACAAATGTCACCAGTGCAGTATTCTTGTGTGTATTTATTATAATCAAAGGCAAGCACTCGTCATAGTGAATTTTATTATAAATGTCGATTTCTTTTTCTCGAAGAGAAAATAGCGAAAAAGCACAGTGCCACGCAAATATGTAAAATAATACTATCTCATCCCTCGGAAGAACACAGAATCAAATCAGTACAAAATTTAAATCAATTATAAGGAAATACTTCGGAATTTCGTTGTGTACAGCTTAGGGTGAGATCCAGGATATTCCGAGCTGCTTCCCTCGTAATGTAGAATCTTCAGTTGTAAGTCATAATTTTAGTTCCGTTTCGCTCCGCGTGCATAAAATTCTCCAAGTTCCAAGAGTCCCAGAGCCACTACTTATTTCAAACGTATGCCAATCAGCATGATTGTTCTTTTACTTAATCCACATTTGGCGTAAACCGTCTCGCTCTCCACAAAATTAAATTAAGCGAAGCTGCGATAATCTCGAGGACGACTTGGAGAACAAAAATCAAATTTGATGGAAACACACAAACACTTTCAGAAAAAAGAACTCATAACGCATTTTTTCTTTTTGTAAAGGTGTAATTTAACGAAAAAAAAAGAATAGTACCAACACACACACGATTATATTCTACACAGAAAGAGACATTTTTTGTATCAAAAATATGTATTAAAATTAAAGCAAAACATACAAAAAAAATGAATTAAATAATAAAACAACACAAAAGTGATCAGTGCGGAAGTGCTAGGTTTCAAGCTTCGAAATTCCATCGTAACGTCCAAGACCTCCTCTTAAATGGATATTAGGCTCGTTTATGACACATGGCGGCGCCATCAATCCAACCGAAGTGGCTGAGAACAAATTTTGACATATCGTTCCTTCAAATCTTAGAAGGCCCTGGATACCTCTGATAGTTGTGGTGCAATTGAAAAAAAAATTCTCGGTCGAAATAATTGTGTCGAAGAATTTCGTACTAAGTACTTTCTCTACAATCGCGAGTTCTGCTTCGTTTGTGGTGACCATCGTGACTCGATAGCTGGTCCCGAAGACGGTGGATTAAGGGGTTCTGTTAATCGCTATCAGTTCAGGTGAGTTGTTGGTTTGGTATTGCGTGATGATGCGCAGATTGACCGGAAAACATTCATCAACTGTCCCATTGCATTGCGGGAAATTCGAAAATGCGGATCGCTCTAATCGATCAATTTAAGTTGAGAAAGCGGCGAAACAGTTTCGACGAATAAGTGTTTTACTTCTTAGGAATTTGTCTGGTATCAATGGTATTCTACTCAATTCTGATAGCATATTTTTGCGAATGGTCGAAGTTGGTGTAATTTTATATTTGAAGATTATCCACTGTGTTTTCTTCAAACACGTTTCGATGCATGAAATTGATATTTCACGACCAATATTTCCGTCAATATCATAACATATAGTATGATAAAAAATTAACTTGAGCTGCGATCGTGTGAATTTCCGCAAGGTGGCGCGATTCGTAGTCGAGACACAGTCTCTTATGTATTTTTTCTCCCTGGAATATGGACCTTATTTACGTGTACAGTTCACTTTTTTGACGGAGGACTACGTCTAACCGGAAGATATAGGGGGTGAAATGGAAATCTAGGCACTGAACAAGTAGGAAAAAAATGCAAGATTTGGAACGCTTATAACTCGAGCATTTCTCAATAGATCGCAAAGGTTTTTGCATCAATTGATAGGAAATATATCTACGCATCTATCATAACGAATAACATTTTTCACTTAAATTCTTTTTTTTTTCTTAATTTGGTTTACATTCTAATATAATACTACATACTACATTTCAAGTGATCCACCTAGGGTTCTACATCTTTAAGTTGTATACAGTTCACGTTAAAACGAAATACATATAAGATTTACATAGTTTTAGTGGGGATAAAGTCACAGGAGGGTTGTGTCCGAGACACGACCGCATAGTTGACGTAGGATTCCGGTAGGCTATCTGTTGATTTCAGATATGTTTGAAGAATTACATCGTTAAACTCTTTGATAATGATTTTGGTTTTTATGTCTCTGTTAGGGAACACATTGTGGTAGGAACAAAAGTTTCCTCTACTAGTGATTACCGATAATCGTTCGATTAATCGATTAATCGAATACTTTCTACAGAAATCGATTATTAATCGAATGAATACTGCGCAACCAATAATCGAAGCGAACGAATAATTTTCGTCGATTAATCGATCCAGAGAAAAAAACGTACGGCCGCTGCAGTTCCATCCTGAACTTCAATTATTATCTTTGACGCTCCCCTGAACTCGTCGAGGAAGCTCAATGCCGTCAACGCGAATTAAGCTTCGTTTACGAGTTTAGCGTAAAAGATAATAATTGATTATCAGGCGGAATGAATACTTTTTTGATTCTAGATGGCTTTCTAGCAAATGAGAAATATTAGTCTAACTAATTATTCCTCTCAGTGTGACGATTAATCGATTAATCGATTATTTGGGGCGATCAATCGTATCGAATATCAAACTGCTGAAAAGCATTCGATTAGCTGATGAACGATTAATTTCATAAATCGGAGATCACTACCCCCTACCTTCATGTATTTTCAATGTCGATTTCCCCCAGGCAGTTTGGTTTTGATGTCTCTGTTAGGGACCCGCCGCATGTAACGTCAATTTCGATCAATCAGAAGTGGGTATTTCCGTTAGGATAGGGGCTGAGATTTTTCAATTGTTCGATAGTTAGTTTCATGACATATATTATTTTCTTCAAAACAAAAAAATGTTTATAGAGTGCCGAAATCTATTGACGCAAAAATTTCATCAATCCATCAAGAATTGACTGAGCAATGAGCGTTTGAAATTGGACACTTTTCACGATTTTCAATTTGTACCCCAATATGTTCCCGAAAGACGTAATCCTACGTCAAAAACTCTTCGTATCCAGATGTCGACACCGTACCGTTGTCCTCGCGGAAACACTAGAATAGAAGCCTTTCTCGAGTTGTGTTTGTAATTGGACAAATGCCTATTTTATTACAAAAAGACAAATGCGCACCTTTGCCCCATAGTGGGGGCAAAGGTGCGCATTTGTTGAATTGAACTTCTGAGACAACTTATATCAAAAATAAATACTTTATCATCAGAAGCGGGATAACTATCATTACTAGAGAGTGTAGGCACCGTCCAGTAGGTAGGAGAGGGGTGTTCTGTGTTTTTTTATGGGTGGAGAAGAGTGGGTGTTATAAGTGCGATTCACATACAACATACACGTCACGTTCACGTCCCGTCACGTCACGATACGTCAATGATTCTACCATGCAATTCCCATGAAAACATTCACATACACCAGCAACGTAACGACCCGTCAGCATACGTTCAACGAAAACGACCGGCAGGATTTGTAGAAAAGAATAATTGACGGAGACGGACGGTTTTTGTCTGGGCTTTGTGTCTCGTTTTGATTTGGTTGTACAGTAATTTACATTTAAATCGACATTAAGCTAATTTAACCGATCTGTGATGCAACACGTTTAATTAGACATTTTTACCTCTAATTGGACATTTTTGTAAATATTGAATTCGGGGCCGAAATTATGGCCCCACATTGAAAGTCGCTAACAGTCGCGAATGGCCGATTACTGATCAAAATAGACTCCAATACGACACTGAGTGGTGCCTCAGCATATCGCATTATAAGTAACTTACTGTACTTTTTATGCCAACATATCGCTTAGCTCCAAATTTCGGAGTGAAAATCATTCGCGACTAGTTGAGAGAATTATTCTATTTATTATTATTGTTGAATAAGGGTCGCACTACGGGGTTTAAGCATTTAAATAATTGAATTCAATGATTCCCATTGAATTTTCCAAAATTCGAAACTGATTTTAGGCATGCTGATTTGAAAGAGTGCATTGCAATTCAAAATTGTTGTAGGTGGCGACACCATGAATAAAATTAATTGAATCATTCGTTTGGCATTTGACGTGACGGTGCTGGTGGAAGCATTGACTGCATGTGTGAATTGGTGGAGACATTGACGGAACGTAGACGTTCTTCTCCGTAACGTGCTATGTGAATCGCACAATAGTCGAACATACCACGTGGAAAATTTTGGGAGGAAGGAGACTGAAAATATAAGGTATCCGAAAATGTCCAACATTTGAAACAGAATTTGTTTTTATTAACAAACTAGCTGACCCAGCGAACTTCGTCCCACCCACAATTGATATATTGATATAAATCATTTCTAACACTCAAGTTCCCACAGAAATTATTCTTATGTACGTAATCTATACTCGTGGTCAGGGTTGCCAATAATACATTTCAAAAAACTGGAAGATTGCAATTAAAAAAACTGGAAGAAAACTGGATCCTGTATAATCGTCCAGAAGTTCGAGGTGATTTATCTAAAATGATTTTCGAAGCTTCGTGGAGTATTTATATGTAGTTCATAAACAACCATTCGAGCAGATCAAAATAACGTTTTCCACCACTCGAACATTACTGTGAAGCAATACTTGAGGATCTTTTCGTCTAGAGCCTCTAGAAATTACGGTTTTATTTGGATAAAACCTGAAACATATCGTATTCATTGCCCGACAATGTAATCAATTTTGGTGCATGAAGATCACAAGGTTTTTGTAGATCACTACATCAAACCTAACGTCAATCCCCTGTTATTTTCCTTCTTTCTTGTGGCCATCTTCGCTGCTATCTTTTCCGCACTCACTAAAAATGTGGAATAAAAAACCTTCGCCTGCCAATGGCGGATCTATATGGTAGCATGTCCGAAAAGCCAGAGCAGAGGGTCCGAAGCCCCCAAGAAGGACGTTTGTTATGCATCGCTATTACGTAAAGAAAGATAACTCTCCACCGTCGCAATTGTAGTTCGATACAGAGTACGCGCGATTGATGACGGAACATATCGCCGGAAATATTGGTTTTAGAAGAGTTCTCTCGGTTACCTTCTCAAGTTTTCGTTGCTACTTGGGTAGGCACTAAACCATATTGAATTTGTAAGTGTAAGCAGGAGAAAAATAAAACTGAGAGTGTGTCAGAAAAAAAGGTCGATCCAAGGCAAGTACACCTTGAATTGATCTAACGAAAAATGTCAAAAAACGAAATTGGTCAAGGAATAGAACGGATAATATTTATGCGTTGTGAATTTATTTTACCTAAAATTAGTAAAACTGAAACACGCATATGAAAACTGGATAAAACTGGACAATATTTAAAAAAAACTGGATGAATTTAGGCTGAGACTGTTTGACTGGATCGAGGAAAATAAACTAGAAGATTCCAGTTTAAACTGGAAAATTGGCAACGCTGCTCGTGGTATATGATTTTATTTTTTGACATTTAAACTACATTTATACAAGGCGCTTGTATAAATGTATAACAGGTGAAGCAACATCATCACTTCAATGAGAAGGGGATTACGGTTTGTGGAGCGGGGGTTGTTTGTTTTGTTATTGCTAGGATACGCCATTTTTGCATTTTCACATGCGAGAGTAGTGGATGAACTGGATGAGAATGAAATTCTACAAAATCATCCCGTCTTTTTCACATAAATTCGCGAAAGCCGAACAAAGTAGGCATCGTTCGAATAAGCGTCGCAGCAGTTTGAAGAGAGTCGCCGGGAGTGTTCTGATGCTGTTTGTAAACAATACCGACAGCAATTACAATATGGCTGAAAGTGCATTTCATATGATTGTTTCACCTGGTATATATAGAGGCGCCTTGATGCAGACTAAGACGCCTCAATTATGATACTGACTGTTTAAATCCGTGGCTCCGTTCTTGAGTTAAATCGTGAGGAACGGACACCAAATCATTTTATTTATATAGATCAAGTTTATAAATACATAGTTACCTTCATTTGATTTATTTGAAACTCATTGTTGAAAAAAAAACAATATTGATATGAAGATCATCGTGAAAACATAAACATAAGCTAAACATAACCGTTATTGAATTGGATGCATGGTGAAAATAAAAACATTTTTCATTTGAAATTCATTTTGAATTATTTTTAAGTAATTGTTTATTTTTATTACTCATTTTGGATTTCGGTTCTGAGGATTCCGACGCTTTGCCTTGGAGCACTGTTGCTTCGTTGCGCTGTTGTGGGGTTCGAAGAGACAGATGGTGGTTCCACATGAAGCTAGAAGCACAATCTCTTCCTGCTAGTTTTGCAACTTTATTGAATTCGTGCTGGAGGTTGTTGGCTTCCGAAAAATTGAACGCCATGCGCCGTAAATCTATGCGAATCATACCATAGAAAGCTTTGTCCTGTGGCCTGCAGATCCTCAGACTGGTCACTCGTGAATACCTATCTGAACCGCATTAGCTACTCGCTGACACATTCAAGCAGAAGTAGAAATGTCAGAAGATTCTAATCATAAATCACTTTCTGATACGAGCCTTTTCCTCAGAGCTGATTCAGAAATACCGAGGTCTGCCACAATCCGACACTTCGAGACTCCCTCCCGAATGGTAATGGTAATGGTATTGTATTATAGAGACTTTAAACTTTTTCAGTTCATTCGTCTTTAGGTCCCTCCCGAAACCTCTGTCGGGTCATTTGAGCATTTCTGGAATGCCTTTCTTCAAATCTGTTTTCTTCTTGTGGGTCCCGTTAAAATTTTTTTAAAGCAAAACGCTATTGCGAGTTTTTACCCTACAGTCACTGCGTACCTTTGCCCCACAAGCAATTTTTGAACTAATCGAATTAAAAAAAACTCTTGAACTTTTTCACAAAAACGAATACGCACTATCATCTGCTATAAAATGAAGGTTTCCTTGACAGTGTAGCTTCGAACTTTCCAGTTATTTTAGGTAAGTAAATCGTCATCTCCAAAACTGAAAAAATTGGATCAAAACATCGTAAAACTCTTTTTACCTCATAACTTTTTGCCACTTTCATGAAATTTTTCGAAATTTTATGCTCGTTTGCTACAAAATGGCCTCTAAAGAGGGTGGAAATGGATTTTAATGTGATAGAACGTAATATCGTCTTCTATCTATATAAATAAAAATGGATCGCCAAATGTGTTGATAAGAGCAAAACCCGAGAAAAAAATTGTCCGATTTAGAGCTGTTTCCATTCTATCAAATTTTCTGTATCAAACATTTATTCCATGTTATGGAGAAACATTATATTTGCAAGTGGATGAAAAATCTTGCACGAGAATTGTGTCTGAAAATAATCTGATATATGTCGAGTTTTGGTAGAAGTACTGAAATTTTGTAGTAAAAAATTATTTTGAAGGGTATATTAGAAGATCAATGAATAGTTCTGCGATTGGACCCATGAACGTGCGCTTAGTAAGCAAACGTGGATGTAATAACGAAGAATAAATTTTGGGCGAGACGAAGTTTATCGGGTCAGCTAGTTTGTTATAAAAATCCGAATTTTTCTTCAAATTTTCTGGATTCAAGTATTCTTTCCACGCTGAAAAGGTTAGAAAATCATCATTTTACAATGTGGTATGTAAATTATGAAAAATGGCTTGGTATAAACGATAAACGAGGAGTGGCATGTGTTGCGCTAAACATACGGCAAATCCTTCTCGAATCGGGCCCTACATAAACAATGGTATCAGCCAACTTCATACGATAACGATTTCACCGCCATTATCCACAGTACTCATAACCTGTATGCATTATCAAACTTAAAATTTTCGGAGATTATCTATGACATTAGTCAAATTGCGTGTTGAAACCATCGTAAATATACAAAACTCTAACTTTCTTACCATATACTGACGACATTTAATAATTTAAATGAATCTAAATAGAAATCAAATGAATAATCACGACCGAATCTTGCTTTTAGATGTGTAGAATACACAAACACCCTCACTTTTGTGGCTCTGAGCTCTAATGTAGATGTCGCATGAGTTGATTCAGCTTTGCGTAAATTCGTCAATAGCATTTGTGATTTTCTGGTACACTTTTCGAATTCGACTGAAATCAGAACTTTTTATTTGCTGTGCAAATAAACTTCTCGATTTATTAGATATACAGACCCGACGCAGACCAAAACGACGCAGACTACGGATTTGAATGAAGTTACCGTCACCAAATAATTTTTACTTATAAAAGACTAGCTAACCCGGCAAACTTCGTCCCGCCCATTTACTTGATTAATTCTCGAGTAATGCAGAAATTTGTGTTTTATTTGTATTGCAGCCACCCCTAAGAGAGGGGGGAGGGGTATCTAACCACCATAGAAACATTCATTGCACCCTAAAGTTTCCATATGCCTAATTTGGTTTAATTTGCTTGATTAATTCTCGGGTAATGCAAAAAATTGTGTTTCATTTGTATGGCAGCCCCCTCTAAGAGAGGGGAAAGGAGTATCTCATCACCATAGAAACATTTATTGCATCCTAAAACCTCCACATGCCAAATTTGGTTTCATTTGCTTGATTAATTCTCGAGTAATGCAGAAATTTGTGTTTCATTTGTATGGCAGCCCCTCCCTTAGAGAGGGGGGAGGGGTCTCAAAATATCACGAAAACCTTCCCCGGCCCCAAAAACCCCTACATACCAATTTTCATGTCGATCGGTTCAGTAGTTTCCGAGTCTATAAGAATCAGACAGACAGACAGACATCACTCCATTTTTATATATATAGATATACATTAGGGTGGCAATGGATGTATGGAAGAAATTTCATCATCGAATTTCAAAAACTGGCCATGTACATTTTGACGTAAAACTACGTCTTTCAGAAAGAATGCCAAATCAGAAAACAGGGGTGGCATTTCGCATTTCGAAACGAGAGATTTTTGTTCGTTTCGACCACTTTTGCCATTATGAATCTCGAAGCGAGCTCGAACCGAGCGAAATGGATAAGGCAGTAGTAGAGTTTCGAGCAAAGTTTGACATTACGTAACATTGTGTTCGAGCAATTTTCAACTCGAAACGAGAACAAATGTCTCGACAAGAAATGGTTGATCGTCGTATGGGAAAATGCTAGTGAAATGTTGATTTTAATGCTAAACCTTACATCAAAGAAAATTGCAATTGCATTTCCTTTGGTCTTGACATCTATTTGTACAAGTATGTGAGTATAAATACAATACTTTATTTCAGCACTATGGAATCACAATTCATTTGTTCATTTTCCGTAGACCTTAGAATGGGTATATGAGTACCATCAATACACCGGGTATCTTGAATTTGTCGAAGAAATATTGCTTTGTTCCATTAAACATAAGTTTCTTTCCAGAAGTGGCAACATTTGATTGAACACTGATGAAACTGTTGGTTGAACCATACCAAGAAAAAAGTTTTCTCCTTCATTACATTAATTTGGTACGGCCAGAAACCAGAAGATTCAAAACGGCCGCTAATTTCAAAGCTGCAGGGTTAGTAGTGAAAGTTGTTTGGAACACGGTTGTATTCGAAATATTTTTAAATGTTTCTCGACTAAGTTTGATATACTGCCGAAACCTTTTTTTTTTATCCCATTTATTTATTAGGCTCATTAGTATTTAGCTGTAACAGAGCCGGGTTTAATCGTGTACATGTACATATGTTTATGTTTCTATAAATTGTGAATTACACAGTAGTTAGTAGTAGTCATTTAGGCGTTATGTTTTCTGTTCCATTACATTATGGTAAATTACACAGTAGTAGCCATTTAGGCGTAAGGGTATTCTTTCTGTTCTTCCATTGTTCAGCAGACCGGACAGTGGAGACAGTTGATATTGGAAGGAAGACTTTAAACTCTGAGAGTTCATTCGTCTCTTGCCCTTGAGGGCGGGAAATTTAACTAAAGGAAAACTAAGAAAAACTATTGCAAAATTCGTTATTCTCGCTCGACTCAGTCCTAGTAACCGCTATGGATGTATGTCGCAACGCCGCACCCTACACGGCTCTGGGGCCAAAAACACAACCAAACAAATGGAGCAGGGAAAAAGCCCCTTTTAGTGTGCTTGACGAGCTCGCTTCTAAAAAGGGCGTAAAAAACCTGCTCATCTTTTGCTGAAATTAGAAGAGAAAACAAACGTAGTTTTATCAGTATAGGTAGATTTAGTAATTTGACATTAGATCTGATCGAATAAACCTGTATCCTTTAGGAACTAGATGGTCCTTTTTTGCTCGACGGCGTCGTCCGATAGTGCTGTCCTTATGGTGTCTGCAACCTGAAACTTTATTCTTGAAGCATTAAATTTAGGGCATGTGATTAATATGTGTTCCACCGTGAGTCTTCGCCATCAATCCCACTGAGTGAAATGGAGGACAATTCCCGGCCTTTAGAGAAAATATAATATTAGACTAGGAACCGCCGCTCACCCTACCATCTCAAAAATAAGGTGAGAGTCGGTTTCCGGTCCTACGATTATGAAAGTTATTTAAAGAAATAATCCGATTAAATATAATATGAATAAGTGAAAGCCTGAAGACCGCCCTCCGTCCCATCCCTCTTAAATAAGGCGGAAGGTGACTCCAGGTCTTTCGATTAATGAATTATTTTATGAAAAGTATGGTAAATAGTATCAAGAGATCGAGGGCTGGAGCCGCCGTCCATCCTACCTCCCTCAAGAATAAGGTGGACGGCAACTCCGGGCCGTTCGGTTTAACTAAAATAATGTTGATTGATATAAAAATGCTGCAGATTAAAGGTTAAAATTATGTAATAGAAGTAATAATTTATTTGTTTTTATTATTACCCTTTGGAGGGCTGGAAACTTTCCTGGTGTGTGTGTTATTTGTGTTAGTGTTATTTTTATTTGGAGTGGAGTGGTATAGAGTGTTAGCATGTGATTGTTGATTGTTGTTATGTGGGTGTTTATTGTTGGTGTGTGTGTGTGTGTTGTTTCTTCCATTTATTTGATTTGTTTGTTCGTTCCTTGTCCGTTTTCGTTGGACTTCTTTGGTTTGCTTGTTTTCCTCATCAGAAGACTTATGTTCTTCAGAAGATATTCCTTTGTTCGAGATTTTCCTTTTATTTTTATTCCTAATTTCAATGTATTCCATTGGATTATCTGATTCCTCTTCGGTTTGCATGTCCTGTCTATCCTCTTCAGATTCTATATTCTTTGGTTCCTCCATTTCTTCTTCTTCTGATTCTTCGGAAACTTCTTCAGATTCATCTACCGAGCTTTCCGTTTCATTGCCTGAAGTAATGGATTGGCTATTATCCTGATTGGGTCTAGCGGAATTACATTGGCATTTGCATTGAGTGCAGCCATCTACTGTTGTTTGAATGGTATTAAGTCTGTCCTGCAGCACACTGGAATAGGTTATTCCATTGTTCTGGAGGTCATACTTTTTCCTAGCTTCGTTGTGAGATATTCCCTCATCTACTCTTATTCTGGTTATGTTGTTTTCTCTTACCCATATTGGGCACGTCCTGTTGGATGAGGTATGATCACCCTTACAGTTGACGCAAAATTCAGGGGATTTACAAATTTTGTTTCCGGAAATATTTATTTTGTGTTCTTTTCCACAGTTTTTGCAGAGTGGAGTATTTCGTCTGCACCGTTTTGTTGTGTGCCCAAAGCGGTAACACTTAAAACATTGCATGGGGTTTGGATAATAATTCCTAGTCCCTGCTCGAAGAAATCCAAAATTTATATATTCAGGAACAACAGTTCCACGAATGGTCAGAATTAATGTTGGTGTGGCTATAATCAAATCATTTTCTTTCCTGGTGATACGCTTTACCTCGATCACTTTTTGATCGGCTAGTTCTTTTAACAATTCGTCTTCCTTTAAATCTAGAACTTCACGACAGGTGACAACGCATTTGCGTTGATTTAGAGTCGGATGGTAAATAATTTCTATTGGGGTGTCATCAATTAGCTTGTTAATTGAAAGTAAATTTTCGATAACATCCTTTTCTCTTACTGAGAGTACATATTGAATTCGGTTTTTATCGTCTCGTTGTGGTCTTGCACTTTCTAAGGATCCTGCCTTGGCAACTGTCTTGCTTACAAGAAAGGGGTTCGAGGGGAGGGTATCTTCCCCTGTGGCCCGTAATAGAAGAATTTCAAGATCACCACTCAGTGGGTCAGCCCAAAATGGACTGGTCCGTTGGGTTGGTCTTCCACGGTAACGGTTTGTAGCCCGGCCTCCTGGAGGTCCGGAACTACTGGAAGCCATTTTTGTTGCCTAGCTACACCCAGGTGTAGCCGGCGAAAAAGTCGTAAAATATTCACTAACCAAAGTAGACCCTACGACGTGCGACGGGGGACGAAAACGGCGGAGGACAGTAACGGCGGGGGACAATGCCAACGCAGTCACATGTACAAACACCGAAATCACTTGGCGGAAAAACACTATTTTTTTAAAAACACTTGGAAAAAATCACTTTTTAAATGTCAGTTAAATTAAAATCAATTTGGGATATGTAGTAAAAAAAATTTTTAACCTATACCCTTTGGGCGTCCTATCTCTCACTAACTCCTGGTATTAAGAAAGGTTTGGTCACTCACCGATCGTGTTGAAGAACCACTCCTAATACACCACCAAATGGTAGTGGGGTAGCGGGGAAGGGACCGGATACCGCCGACGGCAGGGCAATCGCCGCAGCGGTTCGAAGCGACGAAGCGAAGAAAACCTCTTTCCACACCTCCTGAGCTGCTGATTGATGAGTAGAAATTGCGCCAAAATCGCGCGTCACTGGCAGGAAAAACGTAGCTGATGAGACGGGCACAAACAGCGGGACACGCAGGGGGCAGTGAAAACTGCCGGTCAAAGTGGCCAATCCGACCGAACCAACTTCCTGAATGGCCGTTGGGGGCTTCTCGGCTGCTTCCTCCTTTCCTGGTATCCGGACAACAGTTGCTGAAAAAAACGCTATATTTAGGACCGAAATCAGCTTTGAAAAAAGCTATACATTCGGTTGTAGGAGAAAACTTCTATAGTTATTATTCTCTTTTAGAATGGCGCTAAAACATAACCGTTGCGGTCGAGTGTCAGTAGCACCATTGAGTTGATATTGATCATTGTTGAGTTATTTATAGAACAGCAGCCCGATGTTTCTTGCAGAGCAGAGCAGTTGTATGGATGAATCGATCTTTGTTCCACCGTGGATCGATTTCCATCGCTGATGATGGTTGCGTGGACGTAGTTATTCTATAACAACACAAAGATGGTCAATTGAGGGCCCTGAGTTTGAACTCACGATCGATCGCTTGGTAAGCGAACGCGTAACCAAGTGGCTACGAAGACCCCCTTGCCGAAACCTTGAAACAATAAAATAATTATTATCATTTATATCGGAAACGTATATAAGACAAACTCACTCATTTCCACTTAGCGAAAGAGTCACTTTTATCCCCGTGCTCTCTTATTCACTATCGCGAGCGTCAAAAACATTTGGCGATCTTTTCGTTTTAATCACAATTCTAATATAATATCAAATTAAATTTGTTTTTCGACATTGATATTTACAATAACCATGAAGTTTGCTTTGTTTACAAACCCAAAAATTTGACATTTCTCTTCGAGACAAATTTTACTCGAAATCTAGTACACTGAGAATAATAACTCGAAAAAGATACATAATACGAAAACAGATTCGATTCGAGTTTGAATTATCTCTAAACGAGTTTCGAAATACGCAATGTCACCCCAGGTCACGTTTTTATGAAATAAAGTTAACGTTAATAACTATTTTCACTGTGAACGAATTCTCATGATTTGCATACCAATGGAATCGGAGATTTGTTTGATATGCTATACATTACAATTCGCTGATCTCTAAACTGTTTGAATTCATGAAAACTGGAAGAACTTCCTTTTTTTCCCATACATTTGTTCCGCCGATTTGTGTACTAACCCTACCCGTATTTCGAATGCTTATAACTCGAACATTTCTCGAACATAGGTAATATTTCTACGCGTCTATCACAGTTAATAAAATGTAATTTTTCATTAGATGAACAATTGAATAACTGTAAAATGTTTAGCGTTATCACAACGCTCTAATTGCTAAGTTTTGATTGGCCCGATTTAAGATTTCCCCAACACAGACTTCTAAATCGATGTACCTGTGGAAATCCGTTTTGCAAATATACATGCATATTTTGACGTAGGATTACGTCTTTCGGGAACATATTGAGGTACAAATTGAAAATCGAAAATCGAACGCACCGAGAAAATTGTCCAATTTCAAATGCTTATTGCTAAGTCATTTCATGATGGATTGGTGAGATTTTTGCGTCAATCAATTTCGACACTTCATAACAATTTTTCACATTGAATAAAATAATATATGTCATGAAACTAACTATCGAACAATTGAAAAATCTCAACCCCTATCCTAATGCAAATACCCGCTTCTGATTGGTCAAATTGTCGACACATGTGGCGGGTCCCTAACATCATCAAAACCAAGCTGCCTGAGGGAAATCGGCATTGCAGATACATGAAAGAAGGGGGAGCTTTTTTCCCCACCGACATGTATTCCATAACAGAGATTTCAAATCCAAGGTGTCGGGGGGAAATCCGCATGTTAATACCCTCGTGGTCGATAGTTTAACTAACGACGCGCACAAATGAATAGTGCTCATTGTAACTAGCGTGGACATTGCTGATTGCATACGTGCTGGCGAATAAGTTTGGAGCGATGAACGAGTGTTTTTTTTTGTTATTTTCATTCCAATAAGAATCTTTCTATGGGTTGATTGAAGAATGATGTTTCAACGAACTGAATAGAACTTATGCTTGATAGAATATAAATAAAATTTAAATTTGGAACTTTTATGTTGGTAGCTTCGTGAAATTTCATATTAATGACCGATCATTTATTGTGAAACTTTTAGCACAACTGTAAGTGTAAAATTGTATATGGTAGCTATTGTTTTTACATGACTTGCAATTTGAAACGCTATTTTTCCCCAAGGATAGTTCATGCGATGAGCAAAATTGGAAAAATGAAGGAGTATTCGAAAAAGTGATTTCACATATGCTCTACATATGGCATATGAGGCATCGTGTTCCGTTGGGTTTAAAGCGAAAAGGAAATGGATTGAATAAACATCCAGAAAATAAAAAATTATAAATTAAATTACCTTTTCTATTTCAAATATATTTTCTCTATACTAAAGTAACCTTTTTTTCTGGTGAGAAAATTTGTGTTCGATAATGATAATTATCTTATATTACATTGATGAGCCTATTTTTCCTTTATTTCATCCATACATAATACAGGAGCCATCTCGTCCAGAACAACAGAGGGCGGCTTTGGTACGTGATACGCACCATCTAATGACTATTCACCATCCTCCTATCACTATCACTCGGTTATGGACACTGGTGGAGTGAACAAACAATACCTAACAACCAGACAAAACAGACCCAAATTATTATCGAAGAGTTTAACAATGTAATTCTTCAAACATATCCAAAATCAGCATGCAGCAGATAGCCTAGCGGAATCCTACGTCAACTCTGCGGTCGTGTCTTGAACACAACCCTCCTGTAACTTTTTTTTTGTGTACTTTTGTACTCCCTTGTCGTTGTGCAGACCGGAATATGTTTCCCTAAAACGTTCTTTTAAACTGAGAAAACTGGGAGAATCGCCTTTTCAGACACTAGAGGTGAATGAACTTTCGCGGTTCGAGAACTACGTAAACATGAGATGTGCAATAATTTCAGAGGGAAATGTAAAATACAATGATTGTTCAACAATCCTTCCGTTCATATATTTTGGTAGTTCAAGGCATCATATCAAACGTAAAGGGACGTTCATCAAATTCATTTGTAACGAAGAATATAATGTATTACAAAAATTTCACTGTATTCTAAAATAATATTCGAAGTGGTAAACAAGTGGATTGTATAATATAGGGCCCTATTCCAGAAAACGAGACGAGGAGACGAGCGCTCGTCTCGTTTGTTTTCATATTCCAGAAGCCGAGCTCGACTAAAAACAGACGAGTAGCTCGTCTGGTTCGACGACCGTTTGGCCGCGCTCGTCAATGAATCAGTCGAATCGTTTAGTTTGTTTGATGTGTTTGTTCACCTTGTTGATTGAAAGCATCGGTATTCTTCTGCTCCGTCTTTATCTTCAAAATTGTTTCACCGCTAAACTAGTATTGCATAAGCAATGTATGTTTTCAACTGCAACCATCAAATTCAATTCAGTAATTGCAAGATTTTACAGATTTTCAAATGGGCCTCTTCCAAACAACACAACCAAATGTAAACATTGAACTCATATCCAGGGATGCTAGATAACTGTTTTGAATATATTAACACGGCACTAAAAGGGCCTTAACATATTGAACGAAAATGAGCAATTCAAAACAACTAATTTATTGGAAATGCATATATATAGATTTAAAATTTTTCTTGATAGATCGTTGAATAGGTGAACAAACATTGCCCCCAATAAATCCATAATAACAAAACGTCTGAGTGATGCCATCATATGCTAGAGGAAAAATATCAATGAAACCAAAAGATATATGAAACTTATTCCTTTTTGTTATGTTTTTTTTTAAATATTTTGGCACTGAGAAAAGAGTATCGATTGAACAATTTTAAAACTGTTTGTTGTTTTTCTCAAAACAAACACATGTCATCTCATCTAACATCACTTATCATACCGAGAAAAACTGACTGAAGTCTCTCCAGTCTACCAAATAAAACATTTCAATGAAACTCGTGTACTGGAATGGGATATTTTGCTCATCTCGACAGTGACTGAAGCCGAGACGAGACGAGATGAATTGCTCGTCTCGTTTTATGGAATAGGGCCCATAATTGCGTAGTTATATGTCGAAAATATGCGGTCGTGTCCTATGTTGATTCGGTCTAAAAGATTTTTTTGCATCAACACGTGTGGCACCCATACATCCAGCTTTTTTTGGAATCCAATCTTCTGCAAATGGTTCCAAACGGTTTTATGGTCTATACCCAGTTCCTGGCCAATCGAGCGAGTGCTCACATGCCGGTCTACTTGGATGATTTCAACGATTTTATCGGTTTCCACGACGGCTGGCCTACCAGTACGGGGTGTATCTTCGACAGCCACTACACCAGAACGAAATAGATCAAACCAACGCTGTGCTGTGCGAATCGTTACAGTATCGGGTCCATAAATAACACGAATTTTTTCGGCCGCCTCCGTTGCAGTTTTACCTCGCAGGTAGTAAAAACGTAAAATATGGCGAATTTCTTGGTGGTGGATAACTTGAGACTGAAGGACAATCACAACACTGTCAAAACGACACTTGTAGCACAGATGGTCGTCTTTAAATAGCCGTATAGTATGACCCGATGCGATAAGTACAACACAAGATATGTTTAAGTGTTGCGTGAAACGTGAAACGATACAGACTGAAGCGAAGGCAGCTGTTGGACAGGAATACCTTCGAATGCCCAATTCCACGTCCAACACTGCGTTAATTGCGTGCGTAATCGCTTATCATGCCGACGACTTAAGTTGGGCAGAAAATCGAACTTGCACTGTTTATATGCAAAGCGGCCCAATTCTATGTTTTAATAAGTTTACCGCAAAGTCATTGGAATAGATTTGCTGTTGCACTCAAACAGACTCTCGCACCTTTTTTTTCTGTTATTCAATGTTTCTGTTTTAGTCCAAATGTCTCTATGTCTCAAACTTCTACTCTTTCTCTGCGATCAATTGTTGCTCTTTCAATTTTGATTTTGATATTCAACTCTCTACTCTTCATTTCCTACTATCTACTCTATACTTTGTTCTCTCTTCTCTCTATTCTCTGCTGTTTATTTTAAACTCTCTACTCTTCACCCTCTGCTTTCTACTCTCTACTCTCCACTTTCTCTACTCTCTAATCTCTCTACTCTCTACTGCCTCTACTATATGAAATAACAAAAATAAGATGTCGTTATTGTCGTTTTCATAATAAAACGCAATATTTCAGGATACGATGGTTCTTAAATTGGATTGTTCGATTATTTATCAAATAAAGTTTTAATTTCATATTTTCAAGTTGAGGGTAAATATTTCAGTAAGATATGCAATCACAAGAAAAAAAAACAAGTGAAAGCGAAACGATTCAAACAGTATTTTTCAACAGTAAATAAAAATTTGTGTCGCTGATATGAAATGTTTTTATATTATATCATATTGTGCTTGATAATTTCGAGAAAGTCTTTCGCGTTTTGGTACAGTTTTGCTATAGCAGTTATTGCAAAACATTGTAGAAAAGCAAGCGCAACGCTAGTTTGTGCTGAAAATAATAAATCACGGCTCAAAATAAATCAAAATTTCAAAATCATAGTTTGATTTTCTATTCTGCTAAGATATTTTAAACAAAATTCGGACACAGAGTTATTGCTAACAAACAGCATTTTATGAATGAAAAGAACAGTCCTACATAACATTTCACACTTTTTCATACATGATTTGGCATATCCCTCTAATGTACGAAAGAGTGAGTGAACTGCTCAAAAGAACTAGTTCACTTAAGTGAACGGTTGGTCACTGAACGGTTCATTAAAGTGAACTGTTTTGCCCATCTCTACTATCTACTCTCTCTACTCTCTTCTCTCTCTATTATCTACTCTCTACTCTCTCTATTATCTACTCTCTACTCTCTCTACTCTATCTACTCTCTACTCTCTCTACCCTCCATTCTGTACTATCTCTACTCTCTACTCTGTCTACTCTGTCTACTCTCTTTACTCTCTACTCTCTCTACTCTCTACTCGCTATTCTAAAAAAAACGCACACACAAACACATACACGCACAAACGAACTCATGCACACACGCAGACGCGCACATTCTCACACACAAAAAACGCAACGCAGCTGCCCACTGCTCACTCTCTCACTCTGTTTGTGTTTGCGTCAAGAATACGACCATTTACGACCGTTTACGACTGTTCACGACGACCGCGCTTTATTTTCTAGCTATTTTATTTATAGTAAGACTAAGTGCATCCAGCATCTCCCATTAATCTGTTACGCTTCAATCAGCTGATTTCCTTGCTCTCTCCAATAAAAACACCGGTAACAGTTGTCGACACATATCGTATTCATTCCGGCATTTCATTTTATTCTACACAACTCACAACATTTTATACGTATATCCGATTTAAACTTATTATTTCACAACATTACATACGACATTACAATATTAATTATATTAAAACATTTAACATTAAATTACATTGGACTTATTCGACCGACAATCATTCGACGCGTATACAGTACATTAAAATCATTCCTCCATGGTCAAATCCCGACTGCGCCGGAGTACGATTTCACAGCGCACTGATGTTGTTTCTCCCATGTGCGATGTTTTACTCTCCGCTGATCTTCGGGTGTGGTGAGATTTCTATTTGTTGTTGCTGTTCTCCGATGTTGTTTTCGTCTCCTTTTCGCACATGGTTGGGTTGGTTCCGTTGTTTCTGTTTGCTACGTTTTGTTTGCCATGGTTTGTATGTCGTTTTTGTTTGTCTGGTATTTGCTGGTCGTTCACACCAGACAACACAGCTGATTTGTCCAGGGTGATATGCACCGGGTGTAATAATAGTCGCAAACAGCAGCAAACACATCTCTTTCGGAAAAAAAGTGCCGCCTGGAAGAGAAAAAGTGTGAGAAGATGCAGCTGCTTTAGTTCTTGAGAATCGCGGAAGTTCTTCAAGAAACAAAACGCCTCGCCCAAAGCTTTGTGCCGCGGGCCGAAATGTGCAGAAACAAGGAAGAAGGCATCTTGACGAACGAACGCGAGGTGATCGAAAGGAGGAGGCAGCATTACAATGAACACCTGAACAGCGCGCAGACAGAAGACCAAGGCGGCGTTGAGGAGGACTACACTGGTGCAGTGAACAACGACGACGTACCGCCCCCGACGATGGGTAAAATAAGGAGGCCATTAATCAGCTCAAGAACCACAAAGCACCTGGTATAGATGGCCTCGTAGCGGAGCTCTTCAAGGGAGGTCCAAGAAAAAACTTGTAGAGTGTATGCACCGGTTGATAGTCAGGATCTGGGACACAGAACATCTACTGGAGGAGTGAAAGGACGGGTTAATTTGCCCCATCTATAAAAAAGGCGACAAGTTGGATTGTGGGAACTATCGTGCCATCACAATCCTGAATGGTGCCTACGAAATTCTCTCTCAGATCCTCTTCCGTCGTCTATCGCCAATAGTAAGTGGATTTGTGGGAAGTTAGCAAGCCGGATTCATGTCCGGTTGCTCGACGACAGACCAGATTTTTACACAGCGGCAGATCCTCCAAAAGTTCCGCGAGTACCAGGTCCCTACACACCACATCTTCGTTGACTTCAAGGCCGCATATGATACAATCGACCCGACGACAGCTATGGATGATCATGGACGAACACGGCTTTCCCCGAAAGCTGACAAGACTGATTCAGGCAACGATGAACGGTGTGCGGATCTCAGGTGAGCTGTCAGAATCATTTGAAACTCACAGGGGACTTCGACAAGGCGATAGACTCGCCTGTCTGCTCTTGAACGTGGCGCTGGAAGGTGTTATGCGGAGAGCGGGCTTCAACATGCGGGGCACGATTTTCATCAAGTCTCGTCAGTTTATCTGCTTCGCCGGTGACGTGAACATAATCGGAAGAACACATGCGACGGAGCCGACTTGTATACCCGACTGAAACACGAAGCAGGGTTGATTGGGCTTGGGTCAATGCGTCTAAGGGTGGGTTTAGACTAGTGATATATTCACGTGAAGAAATATGATGAGATTTATAGAAATCGCATCAACCGTTTACACTAGCGTGAACTTCTATAATGAATATATTCATATTTTCGATTAATTTATTCACCTGAAGTAGAACTGCATCCAACTTTAGTGATTTCTCACCAGTGAGAAATTCACAAGCGTTTACATATGCTGAATTTATTCAAGTTATATATACCTCGAATAAGTGTATCATATTTATTCTCACCCGTTTACACCTATTTTCACGTGAATAAATCCATCTATAGCTATAGATCTCCCTAATGTAAACCCGCCATAAGACCTAATATATGCTAGCAAGAGGGACTGATCGCAACAGAGTTCTTCTTGGTAGTAGTGTTGTGATCGACGGCGACGAGCTCGAGGTGGTAGAGGAATTTGTCTACCTTGGCTCGTTGATAACAACTGACAACAACAACAGCCGTGAAATTCGAAGATGCATAGTCAAGGAAAGTTGTGCCTACTACGGGCTCCGCAAATCTTATATGGTTTGGTTTACTGGTTTACTGAGCTACTCTATGATGATGATGATGGTCCCGCCTCCTTCCCCTACAGAGGTTTGAGCAAGACGAGTTATCTAAAAGATAATTTATTTATTTTTTCTCAACATTGAAATCAGTTTAGCAAACACAAAAAAAAAAACGCACTGATTTTATTCACAGATATAAGTTCAAAAAACAGGAAGTGGGTTATATCTATGGTATAACCGCAAGGGTGACGTAGGACTATCGTTGATTTAGAGATCATTTGTTTGAAGTTGAATCAAAATCCAATCTGAATGAATGAATAAATGAATATTTGGGGGACTTCGAACACGAGAGCGTTACGTTGGAGGCACAAGGTTTTATGCATCCAATATAGGATACGAAAAACCTTGTTCTGAAGAATAATCTTCAGAAGCTTTCCTGCTAACTGCACTTGATTGACAAATCACAAAACCAAATGTATTATATGGATATTTCATGGATAGAAAACATTAAAATAAACTCTTTCGCTTGAATGTAATTTTCAATTCCAAGGGGAACTGGCAGATTATTTTCCAGCAACGATTAGATATTTCCACATTTTCCTCGATACTGGAAGCCCACCAGTGGTTAATACTAACTCGATAACCACCTGTTAATAGCACTTGATTGAAAAATATTTGTTCACAGTGTTACATGGATAGAAAACATTAAAATAAACTCTTTCACATGAATGTATTTTTAAATTCCCAGAGGACCTGGCAGATTATTTTCCAGAAATGATTAGATCTTTCTGGAACTTTCTCGATGCTGAATGGCATCCAAACGGAAAGAATTCCGCGCGTGTATGTGTCGATCCTTCGCCGTCCACCTCCTCCAGCACGTGAGACAACGATGTTGTCTTGTCGATGTCCTCACGAACAATGAATGCGTCTCACCACCAGAATAGATCTTTCCGGAACTTTCTCGATGCTGAATGGCATCCAAACGGAAAGAATTCTGCGCGTGTATATGTCCCCTCCAGCACGTTAGGCAACGATGTTGTCTTGTCGATGTCCTCACGAAAAATGAATGCGTATCGCCACCAGAGTATCGCTTAAGTATGATTTTTGTGTGTGATTAAATCGAGAGAAGGTGTGGTTTACGATAGCAATTTGGATGGCAAACTAGAGGGGAATGGACTCTCTGAGCTCGAAACTTTCGGCGACTGAGCAATAATCGATGGCGTGCGCATACAATATTGGATACGGAAATATCCTACTGATGGGGAAGAATAATCTTTAGAAGCTTTCCTGCTAATTACAGTTGGTTGAAAAATTACAAAATCAAATTAATTTGATCACTGTGTTACATGGTTAGAAAACATTAAAATAAACTCTTTCACATGAATGTATTTTTAAATTCCCAGAGTCCCATGGCATCCAAACGGAAAGAACGCGTGTATGTGTGTGTAACAGTTGTCGACACATATCGTATTCATTCCGGCATTTCATTTTATTCTACACAACTCACAACATTTTATACGTATATCCGATTTAAACTTATTATTTCACAACATTACATACGACATTACAATATTAATTATATTAAAACATTTAACATTAAATTACATTGGACTTATTCGACCGACAATCATTCGACGCGTATACAGTACATTAAAATCATTCCTCCATGGTCAAATCCCGACTCCGCCGGAGTACGATTTCACAGCGCACTGATGTTGTTTCTCCCATGTGCGATGTTTTACTCTCCGCTGATCTTCGGGTGTGGTGAGATTTCTATTTGTTGTTGCTGTTCTCCGATGTTGTTTTCGTCTCCTTTTCGCACATGGTTGGGTTGGTTCCGTTGTTTCTGTTTGCTACGTTTTGTTTGCCATGGTTTGTATGTCGTTTTTGTTTGTCTGGTATTTGCTGGTCGTTCACACCAGACAACACAGCTGATTTGTCCAGGGTGATATGCACCGGGTGTAATAATAGTCGCAAACAGCAGCAAACACATCTCTTTCGGAAAAAAAGTGCCGCCTGGAAGAGAAAAAGTGTGAGAAGATGCAGCTGCTTTAGTTCTTGAGAATCGCGGAAGTTCTTCAAGAAACAAAACGCCTCGCCCAAAGCTTTGTGCCGCGGGCCGAAATGTGCAGAAACAAGGAAGAAGGCATCTTGACGAACGAACGCGAGGTGATCGAAAGGAGGAGGCAGCATTACAATGAACACCTGAACAGCGCGCAGACAGAAGACCAAGGCGGCGTTGAGGAGGACTACACTGGTGCAGTGAACAACGACGACGTACCGCCCCCGACGATGGGTAAAATAAGGAGGCCATTAATCAGCTCAAGAACCACAAAGCACCTGGTATAGATGGCCTCGTAGCGGAGCTCTTCAAGGGAGGTCCAAGAAAAAACTTGTAGAGTGTATGCACCGGTTGATAGTCAGGATCTGGGACACAGAACATCTACTGGAGGAGTGAAAGGACGGGTTAATTTGCCCCATCTATAAAAAAGGCGACAAGTTGGATTGTGGGAACTATCGTGCCATCACAATCCTGAATGGTGCCTACGAAATTCTCTCTCAGATCCTCTTCCGTCGTCTATCGCCAATAGTAAGTGGATTTGTGGGAAGTTAGCAAGCCGGATTCATGTCCGGTTGCTCGACGACAGACCAGATTTTTACACAGCGGCAGATCCTCCAAAAGTTCCGCGAGTACCAGGTCCCTACACACCACATCTTCGTTGACTTCAAGGCCGCATATGATACAATCGACCCGACGACAGCTATGGATGATCATGGACGAACACGGCTTTCCCCGAAAGCTGACAAGACTGATTCAGGCAACGATGAACGGTGTGCGGATCTCAGGTGAGCTGTCAGAATCATTTGAAACTCACAGGGGACTTCGACAAGGCGATAGACTCGCCTGTCTGCTCTTGAACGTGGCGCTGGAAGGTGTTATGCGGAGAGCGGGCTTCAACATGCGGGGCACGATTTTCATCAAGTCTCGTCAGTTTATCTGCTTCGCCGGTGACGTGAACATAATCGGAAGAACACATGCGACGGAGCCGACTTGTATACCCGACTGAAACACGAAGCAGGGTTGATTGGGCTTGGGTCAATGCGTCTAAGGGTGGGTTTAGACTAGTGATATATTCACGTGAAGAAATATGATGAGATTTATAGAAATCGCATCAACCGTTTACACTAGCGTGAACTTCTATAATGAATATATTCATATTTTCGATTAATTTATTCACCTGAAGTAGAACTGCATCCAACTTTAGTGATTTCTCACCAGTGAGAAATTCACAAGCGTTTACATATGCTGAATTTATTCAAGTTATATATACCTCGAATAAGTGTATCATATTTATTCTCACCCGTTTACACCTATTTTCACGTGAATAAATCCATCTATAGCTATAGATCTCCCTAATGTAAACCCGCCATAAGACCTAATATATGCTAGCAAGAGGGACTGATCGCAACAGAGTTCTTCTTGGTAGTAGTGTTGTGATCGACGGCGACGAGCTCGAGGTGGTAGAGGAATTTGTCTACCTTGGCTCGTTGATAACAACTGACAACAACAACAGCCGTGAAATTCGAAGATGCATAGTCAAGGAAAGTTGTGCCTACTACGGGCTCCGCAAATCTTATATGGTTTGGTTTACTGGTTTACTGAGCTACTCTATGATGATGATGATGGTCCCGCCTCCTTCCCCTACAGAGGTTTGAGCAAGACGAGTTATCTAAAAGATAATTTATTTATTTTTTCTCAACATTGAAATCAGTTTAGCAAACACAAAAAAAAAAACGCACTGATTTTATTCACAGATATAAGTTCAAAAAACAGGAAGTGGGTTATATCTATGGTATAACCGCAAGGGTGACGTAGGACTATCGTTGATTTAGAGATCATTTGTTTGAAGTTGAATCAAAATCCAATCTGAATGAATGAATAAATGAATATTTGGGGGACTTCGAACACGAGAGCGTTACGTTGGAGGCACAAGGTTTTATGCATCCAATATAGGATACGAAAAACCTTGTTCTGAAGAATAATCTTCAGAAGCTTTCCTGCTAACTGCACTTGATTGACAAATCACAAAACCAAATGTATTATATGGATATTTCATGGATAGAAAACATTAAAATAAACTCTTTCGCTTGAATGTAATTTTCAATTCCAAGGGGAACTGGCAGATTATTTTCCAGCAACGATTAGATATTTCCACATTTTCCTCGATACTGGAAGCCCACCAGTGGTTAATACTAACTCGATAACCACCTGTTAATAGCACTTGATTGAAAAATATTTGTTCACAGTGTTACATGGATAGAAAACATTAAAATAAACTCTTTCACATGAATGTATTTTTAAATTCCCAGAGGACCTGGCAGATTATTTTCCAGAAATGATTAGATCTTTCTGGAACTTTCTCGATGCTGAATGGCATCCAAACGGAAAGAATTCCGCGCGTGTATGTGTCGATCCTTCGCCGTCCACCTCCTCCAGCACGTGAGACAACGATGTTGTCTTGTCGATGTCCTCACGAACAATGAATGCGTCTCACCACCAGAATAGATCTTTCCGGAACTTTCTCGATGCTGAATGGCATCCAAACGGAAAGAATTCTGCGCGTGTATATGTCCCCTCCAGCACGTTAGGCAACGATGTTGTCTTGTCGATGTCCTCACGAAAAATGAATGCGTATCGCCACCAGAGTATCGCTTAAGTATGATTTTTGTGTGTGATTAAATCGAGAGAAGGTGTGGTTTACGATAGCAATTTGGATGGCAAACTAGAGGGGAATGGACTCTCTGAGCTCGAAACTTTCGGCGACTGAGCAATAATCGATGGCGTGCGCATACAATATTGGATACGGAAATATCCTACTGATGGGGAAGAATAATCTTTAGAAGCTTTCCTGCTAATTACAGTTGGTTGAAAAATTACAAAATCAAATTAATTTGATCACTGTGTTACATGGTTAGAAAACATTAAAATAAACTCTTTCACATGAATGTATTTTTAAATTCCCAGAGTCCCATGGCATCCAAACGGAAAGAACGCGTGTATGTGTGTGTGTGTAGCGATGTCTTCCCGGGGAACCGTTTGTGGCATCACTCTCCTCCTGATGGATTCCCTTCTGGCCTAAGGTGCACAAACAGGCTCTTGGTGACACCGTTCATCCGCGCTTTCATGATAAATGAAGAGCTTCACCACAACAGCGACAACATGCTCCAATCGCTGTTCAATTAGAACTGAGTGGATTTCCGAGCGGCGCTCGCTTATATACCGATTGGTGATTTCAATAGCCTGTTTCGAGAACAATTTTAAGGCTATTGAAACAAGTTTTTGGATCAAAAAGTAACAAGTATATAACGCGTAGACATTTTATCTTTCAAATGAAGTGTTTATCATACCATTTCGTTCAGTTGTTTAAGAGCTATTAACGCTCAAAATCTCGGTCTCCGGCGTAACGCTTTCGGTTTCGAAACTTTGATTTTACACCCCGGTATAGAAATGAAAGACGTAGTCCTACGTCAAAAATTGCAATTTCCAAAGACAAGCCAATACTCAGTCATGTCCGCCACAGAGCCGATACGGTCCCGACGAGGCCCTTGCAGCCAAAGGGTCCACCAGAGCACAAGTCCAACCGCCAGCATTGCTTTGGATTGACAATGAATATCCTCATTCAGAGAAATCGAGAAAATTTCCTTTACGAAAATTTCCTAGACCGGCACTTAAAAATCTTTCAATTTAATATCCTTTATATCTGTGGCACGCGCGCGACGCTCAAACTTTTGTAGACTACTTTTTTTTTTCAACTATAAAAACAACAAAATAAAAATAAAAATAGTCCATCATCACCAGATCATGACAGACATAATAGAGATGAATACTAATTAAAAAAAAAGATAATTTAAAAAAAAAATTAGATAGTCTACATAATATAATCCGTTCAAAAAACTTCGTCAGGTTACTCAAAAACATTGAAAAACAAACTACCAAAAAAAAAAAAAAAAAAAAAAAAAAAAAAAAAAAGTCAGACGGCGCCAGTGGTTGTATGGTTAGCGTAACAGCCTCACAATCCGATCGGCCTGGGTTCAATCCCAGCTGGCGTCGTTGGGATTTTCTGAGGCGAAAAATCTCTGGTTACGTCTTCCTTCGGAGCGGAAGTAAAAGAAGTTGGCCCGGCTCATGAGTTGTTGAGTCTGATAGGTAGGAACAGGTGGAGTCGCCTCCCTGATGTCGGTGATTGGCACTAAAGTGGCGGAAATAGGCCGACGAAAAATAAGCGAAGATAAAAAAAAAAAAAAAAAAAAACTACCAAAAATTGTCCACATTAATTATCCGTTCGTATAAAACTTCGTCAATAAAAATCTTCGTCATAAAAAAAAAAAAATCGTTCGACTGTTAATAAAACACAGTTTTCACGTGTGAAATACAGTGCCTCTTAAATTCTGTAAGTGTTGTTGCGCATTTAATATGTCTTGGCATCGAATTGAAAACATTTATTCCTTTGAAGTACAACGAATTTTGTGAAGCACATGACAAGAAATTAGGTGTTCTTAATTCATTCGCGTTTCTAGTGTTATATCTATGGAAATCACTTCCTCTTTCAACTCGATCACACAAATATCGAGGCAGCAAACCGTGAACTACGTTAAAAATGAACACCATAGTTAAATAAACAATTCTTTGCTTCACGGATAACCATTGCAGAGCGTCCAGCATCAAAGATGAGGAAGTGAATCTATTACATTTTAGAATCAACCGCATTATTTTATTCTGCAAACGCTGTAATCTCGATATTTGTGTATCATTGGCTAAAAATAATATGGAAGAACAAAAGTCTAAATGAGGAGAGATGATTGATTTGTATAGCTGTATTTTACTGCACATAGTTAAATCGTTTTTCAATCGGCATAAGATTCCATACTTCTTGGCAATTTTCCTGATGACATTGTCAATGTGAGTATTGAACTTGAGTTTGTCATCAATAATCACGCCAAGATATTTAATCTTCCGAAGGCGATCAATGGTCTCATCATCAATTATAATAGAGACGTTTTCATTAGAACGATTTCGCGAGATTACCATAAATTTAGTTTTAATTATATTCAACTTCAATTGCTTATACTGCAACCATCTACTTAAAGAACGCAAATCTCCATTCAAATGTAAAACGACCTGATTCAAATCATTAGCTGCAATGAATAACACAGTATCATCTGCAAAAAGGTTAATATCACAAAATCGTAAAACTCGTCGCATGTCATTAATGTACATAATGAATAAAAGGGGCCCTAATACACTTCCCTGAGGTACTCCAAGATTATTCCCTACGGGACTGGAAATTGAATAATTAAAAATAGTCCGTTGAGTTCTGTCATACAAATAACTTTCAAACCATTTATATGCAGTACTCGTAATTCCAAAGCGCTTAATCATATTCAACAACAAGGGCCTAGAAATTGTCTCGAAAGCGCGTTTCAGATCCAAGAAAACAGCAATGATGGTATCTTTACATTCTAATTTCTCTTTCCATTTTGCTAACACCAAGTTCAATGCGGTTTCACAGGAATGTCCTTCTCGATATCCCGATTGTTCTGGTATTAGCAAAGCGTTGAGATTTAAATATTGCAACAGCTGGCCTTTAACAACTAATTCTAATATTTTCTCTAATGTGTGCAACATGTTGATGGGACGAAACTCTTCGGCTTTAATCGTTCCAGCAACCTTTTGTATAGGAACTATGAAAGATTCCTTCCACACCTGAGGCACATGCCCAGTTAATAAAGACTTATTAATAAGGTCCAGCAAGATGTGATCAATGACATGAAAGCAATCTTGAATAACTCTAGCATTGACATTATCCACTCCAGCCGTTTTACCTAAAGAAAAGCAAATAGTTCTAAGTTCATTTAATGTAATTGGGTGAAATCTTTCAAATCTACAATTACTATCAACCGGCTGTCTTATTTCATCAGGTTCATCGACCAATTCAATGGACTGATTGATCAATGAAACACTATTGACAAAATAATCGTTAAACTTAGATGCTATAGCCTGTTCAGACTGTTCAAGTGTGCCATTAAAAGTTATGGACCGCGGTTTACTATTACTAGGTTTCAATAAAGATTTCAAAATTTTCCATAACTCTTTGCTGTTGTTTTGATGCTGATCAATCTTCCTCTGAATATATTCACAACGAGTTTTCTTAATCGATTGTGAATATTTATTGCGCGCGATCGTGTACATATTCCAGTGATTTCCATCATTTGTTCTACGAAATTTGTTGTACCATTTGTCTCTCTCACGTTTAAGGCGCAAAAGATCCAAATTGTACCAGCTGTTCGAGTTTTTCAAAGATACATACTTTTGCGTAACTAGCTGATTTGTACACGTTTTCAAGGTAATAGTAAGAACAAGATTCGAAACAGCATGTTTCGAATATTTCCTCCAGCACTTTAATTTAACAAAATCGTCGTTTGGCACGAAATTATCTACAATATTGATAACTAAGGTCTCATGATCGGTTATTTTCAAATTGGTATCAGTGACTGTGTTAATAGTTTCAAAATTGGAATAAACATGATCAATTAAAGTTTTACTGTGCCTGGAAATACGCGTGAATTCATTTACTGTTTGTTTCAAATTGAAGAAATCAGATAAGCGCTTCAGATGGTTCGAATTGTAGTCATCACGCCAATTTATATTGAAATCACCAGCTAATATATTTAATTTGCTAGAATCAAGGAACATTTCGAGCCAGTTTTCTAAAATTTCAACAAAACGCTGATCACTTGAGCTGGGGCTATGATACAAAACACCATAATTACCCATCTTCATGCCACGTTCAACTGTAATGCCCAAAAACCAGTTTCCATCAATAACTTCGTTGAGGCGAAGATTGAATTGAACTGATTCTTTGACATAAATAGCAACACCGCCAGTATGTCTAGAATGCGATAAACAAGCAGCTACATTGTATCCCGGAATACTATATTGATCAAATGATTCAATTTCAATAATATGTGTTTCTGATAATAAAACTAAAAGTGGACGCTTTTCCTCAACAATCTGACGTAATGCTACGTAGTTTGTTGACAACCCCGCAATATTCAAATACAGAACATGAAATTGATTCACAATTCTTCTGGAACATGGTTGCTATTTATTGAAATGCAAGCTGCCTTTTTTCAATTCATAAAGTCTTTTGTATACTAAACACTCAGAACTAAATGCGGCATGGTTGACGTCCAAATTCATTTTACGTTCTCTATTCATTTTCAAACAATTAACACATTTCAATACAGTTGACGTGCACTCAGATGTCTTGTGTTTCTAACTACACCTAGAACTCGTTTCACAATTTTGTTTGCAATCCGTGCTCTTATGTCCAAATTCTCCGCATTTGAAGCATCTTAACACACTAATCGCGGGAACTACGGAGCACCGATCAAACCCCACATTTATTTGTTTCGCACTCAGTAAATTATTATATGTGTCAACATCTACTTCAATCATAGCGCTATACTTGTTGTATGTGAAGCGTGGATTTTCGAAAACTTTCAAAACTTTTACATCTTTTATTGCGATGTTTCCATTTTGACTCTTTAAATAGTCAATGAAAACGTCGGAGGAATGCTGATCGCTCATGCCCACAATTTTTAATCTTGGCACCGATATGGGAACAACAGCATGGCAATTTTCACCCAAATTGCTTTCAATATCATTTTTGACATCATTTATGTTGGCTCCATTTGAACACTCGACAATGATGGAGCCATCTCTACCAATCCTAAAATTCCCAATTTTGTGTGTTTTTGGATCTAGTTTCGTTTTTAAATGCTTACGAGTTTCCTCGCAAGCTTGTTTGGACTCTTTGGGTTTTATTACAATAACCGACTGAGTTTTACGACTATTTTGCTTGATACTATTGCTCTTTATATTATTATCAATAGCATTGTTTGAACTTTTGACTACATCCGCGAAACTTATGTTATTAAGAATGACATCATCATTATCATTATTCTGATATTTACGTTTCTTCCGTTTAGGAATGTTTTGGTGCGATTCAGAAGGAATTGCACCAGGTTCATCGAGCGAATCATTCCTTGCAGCTATATTATTCTGCGCGGTAAATGTTAAAAATGAACTTGTCATAGAATCCAATCTCTCACATATCAATTTTTCAAGAGACTCGCATATATTTTGTCTCAAATCTTTCATACCGCACTTTAGCGCGCTGTCTAGCTGAGCCGTAATGTGATCTCGCATGTCCGTAAGCGAGTCAGAGAGTGAAGATAGTTTCATCACCTCCTTCTCTACCTTTCGCACACCCGAGATAAGATCACTTTGCTCACCACAACCCTGGTCTGATAGACAGTCATTACATTTGAAAAAAACATTTACGTTCTCCGTGATAAGCTTTGCTGTCGGCCTGCTCAGAAGTGTGCATTTGTAGTGGAACACTCCGCTACACTTACCGATACAGCAAACCGGCAGATCGCTTACCACTATCCCCAGTTTACACACCGAACATTCCATAGCCAACACAGATTAAAGCGGGACGCTACACTCCAAGTGTAGCTGCAAGTTCTTGTTGCGTTTGTGACGGATCTTGATCGAGTAAAGTCTCCAATTCTTCAACTTCAAGCTTTTTTTGGCGGTCCGGAACATTCTTCGTCTTCCAAGTCAAAATTACCACTTTTAAATCGTGCAAACCACGTCTGATACGTTCGCTCAGTTGGAGCATGGTCACCATAAACTTCCAGCAAAATGCGATGACTTTCCGCAGCTTTTTTCTTCATATTGAAGTAATGAAGTAACACTCCCCGCAAAAACACTCTCGTTGGTACGAAATTCGACATATTGGAAAAGGGCAAAAAAGACGGGTGGGTAATGTCGGGGACATAACCGGAGTGACGTAGGACTATACAAAGGGGACAGCTTTTGTTAAATATATATTTTAAATATATTGTTTTATTTTCTTCTCCTACGTGAATACCTACCTATCTACCTGAAAAATGGATTAGTTTACTGTTTACTCTTTATGAATATGTTGATGGTTCTGAAAAGAACCTTTGGTGTTGTGTTTTTGTTATCACTCGATTTTCCCATCTTGTTCGGTTAAACCTTCCTGTTTAGCTATTGCGTTTGCCACTCGCCACAGCTTTCACAGTTGGAAAATTTCTTCCCATCCAGCTTGTGACATGTTGTTCAGTAAATTACATTTAATGTGACGTGCCGGAGAAACACTTTGCCACTCACTGAAACTAATTGTTGCCTTGATGAGCGCCGAACCGAAGCTGCTCTGTTCTTGATGCGGGTTTTCTGATTGTCGTGAGCAGCTTTGCAAGCCAACTCGAGCACTCCGACGGCCGAAACTCTATAATCGCTGTTTGGTATACTGGTGCTCCGGCACCAATCCGTTCGGCCTAGTTACCCTTGCGGAGCAATCAGTGAATGCGACCAACAGGGAACTGGAGACCTGCACGGTTCGAGTGAGACTTTGCCTTTCCCTTAACTTGTCCTCCTTTGTTACGTCCACGATGCCGATGCCGTACAACCACACGGGTTTACGGTTTGAAAGAAAATAAGTTATTTTTTTGGGGTCCGCGTGTTTTATACTCTAGCGGTGCACACTCACAGGATAGAGACAAATCGGCAGACTCAGCCAGAGGGGCGAGTCCAACGAGACGAACGAATGAGCGTTAAAAGGGAGCGATGGCAAAAAAATACATTCATAGAGGCGAATGAACTGAAAAGTTTAAACCCTCTTAAAGCCAAAAAGAAGAAGTAGAAGAAAATACATTCATTACGATTTGTTCGCTCGTTGGATTCACATGCAGGCTAAAAAGGGTCCTTTTCAGGATCACAAAATTATCTTCAATCTAAAAAGTTTATTGTTTTGTTATCACTTGATATCCCCATCTTGTTCGGCTAAACCTTTCTGTTTAGCGATTGCATTTGCCACTCGCCACAGCTTTCACAGTTGGAAAAATTCTTCCCATCCAGCTTGTGACATATTTTACAATAAATTACATTCAATGGCACGACGCATTACCACCACTCAGTATCAGATTGGAGGTAATTTTAACCTGTAATTGAACATTTGCGATGACAATGGTAAAGTGTCGACTTTCAATGTGGGGTCATAATTTGGACCCCGAACTCTATGTTTACAAAAATGTCCAACTAAATATGTCGCATTACATGTCCGTCCAATTAGCTAAATGTCGAGATAAGTGTAAATTTCTGTACTTTCAATCTAGAAGCAATTTAAGAATTGGTGAAAATCAATAAGCTCAGAACAACTGCCAAATTCACATACTCATCATATCCTGGCAAACAAATTATGAAAAAATCAATTTGTGTTTTATTATTATTATGGATATTGTTTTAGAAAGCATTGAACTGTATTTCCTAAACTCTGTTTTGGAAGGTTTAATGGCCCTGAAAAGCGCCTTGTTTTATGGAATGGTTCCAATTTAGAAAACTTAGTACTCGTGGTTTTGAAAAAAAACCATTTCGAACGCCCTCGATGCCGCCTTGTTCTGGATTTGTATAAAGAACAAACTTTTTTCTTCTGCTACCTGATGCCGTTTTGCGATTGCGTTTGCCACTCGCCACTCGCTGCAACTGCCTGTTGTCTTGATGTCCACCGAACTGAATGTGGTCTGTTCCGAATGCGGGTTTTCTTATTGTCGCGAGCAGCTTTGCCAGCTAACTCGATCACTTCGGCGGCCGAAACTATATAACGCCGGCTAGATGGACTGCTGCACTGGTACTAACGCGCTCGGCCTAGCTACCCTTGCGGGGAACTCCAGATCAACACGGTTCGAGCGGGATTTTGCCTTTCCCTCCACTTTTCCTCCTTTACCATGTCCAGACATGGCTGCTTGGGTTGGTTTGTTGATTTGTTGTGATGCGAACCGATGTGGTGTACGGTTTGAATGAGAATGATCGTTACGGCAGCGGAGCGGGGATTTTTAAGCTGACTGGCTGACTCGAGAATTACGCATGTGTGAGACTGCGACCAATGTTTCGTTCATTTTTTTCTTCTTCCTTTCCAATCGTGCTTCATTCTATTTCGCTGCTGCTCTGGTTGCCCGTTTTGGTCGGTACGATTTGAGGAGCACAAAATGGACCAATCAAAAATGGGCACATAGTGTATTTTGACAATGCTTGATATTTCACAATTATTCAATTATTTATCTCCAGAAAAATGAAATGTTATTCGTTATGATAGATGCGTAGATATATTTCCTATCAATTGATGCAAAAACCTTTGCGATCTATTGAGAAATGCTCGAGTTATAAGCGTTCCAAATCTTGCATTTTTTCCTACTTGTTCAGTGTCTAGATTTCCATTTCACCCCCTATATCTTCCGGTTAGACGTAGTCCTACGTCAAAACTATGTTGTTTACGCTTCAACTTTTTTTTTCAAAGATGCGCAATGACAGTAGCTTTCCAACGAATGACTGGAAATTTGATTCACTGGAATAATAATCAAGTTACGCCATCTGTCGTGAAGACGAAGAAACTTACCGGTGCACCTAATACAAGCATCAGGTAAATCCAATTTTAATAGCTTGTTTTGAAGAGTTATAAGTAATCGAAATAGCCTAGTTGTGTAATTTCCCATTGTCTAAAACAGGGTTTCTCAAAGTGGTCGCCCTTGTGCTCAAAATAGTTTGAGAATCCCTGATCTAAAAGAACATTTAGCTCATTTTTCGTACTGGATCTACCTGCCGCCAAAACGCTGGAATATAGGGAGCAAGAAAATGGTCATCATGCGTTGAAATTGTCAGTGCTATGACACTTTTCATTTGACGCTACTAGAAGTACGGTTGGTGGCGCCATTTCCGAGATCCAAGAGGAGGCCAAGAGGAGCGTATTTTTGGAATTCCTAAGAAAGATACCTTTTTGTTAAGACAAAAGGTAACAAATCTCGATGCTCGATTCAGTCTCGAAACGCTGAAAACGAACAGTTATTTTTGTATAAATCAACATCAGTTTATACCAGCTCCTGTTCCTCTCAGCCAAACACTAGATTGAAAGCACCAACCCCAACAGATTGGAGTATTAATTTTCTTCCTCTGTTCGAAATTCTATGAACTTGCCGAACTTCATTCGAAGTACCTCTGATTCCGACCCGGGCAGATGACTGATTTTCTACATTGATACTTTCATTATTCAATAAAATCTAGAATGTTATGAAAATTTTTCAAACGGCTTTGATTTTGTGCACGGATTATGTTAGCGTTACGTAACACGAGGGGGAGCGGGTTTTGTTTTGCGTCACTTATTGTTACATAGGGGGAGGCAAAAACTAGTAACAAGTTGCAAGATGTTGACCCTTATTCTGTATTTCGATCGATTCGAAATATTTCGAACGACTTGATAAAATTCCATTCTGTATTCCGTTCGAGTGCTTTTTGAATTTCGTTCGATCTGTTTCTCTTCGAACATTAAATGGACCAAACGTTCGAAATAGGGAATGCGAAATTATAATTCGAACGAAATAACGATTTCGAATGAACTGGAAATCCGTCGGAATACTGAATAGGGCTGGTTATCTATAGGTTCCGTCGCCATTTGAGGTCCATATTTCGCTTAGTTCCCAGTTTTAAACCCATTCAAGATCTTTACTTTTAGCCAACAGGGAGGATTTCTTTCTTGAAACAATAGTAGCACGTATTATAATAAAAAAGTGAAAATAATATTGTTTGCAAACAGAACATAAAAAAAATGTGCACCGCATCTAGGATTTGACGACTTGGCTAACCGTGAAATTGAACACCGTTATACTCGACGACTCGGGTGGATAGACAACTACACGGGCAAAGGTACCCTCACCAGTCGCATGGTCTACCAGATGTCCCGGATTGATACAAACACAACCATCGACGTCCTGTTGGTTAAGGAAAAAAAAGTTATGTTTGGTGCATTGCTATCTAATTGGACAGTTTTATACATACCCTCACATAGCACTTCAGGTCACCGGGACAAATCATCATATTCGGGATGCGTGGCAGTTTTCCAAACTCATTCAGTAGATCCACATCCAGCGGAAGGTACTCCGGCGGCGGATTCAACGGGTAGAACGTTTTGTGGTAGAACAGGTACTTGAAGGCTCGCTTTATCTTGTCACCAATGGGATTCTCACTGAGCTCCGCATCGGCTAGATCCTTGATGACGTCCACGGTGGTGACGCCGATTTCGACCCCATTGATCGATAGAACACAAGGATCCGGCAAGAAGTGGAGGTTCTTGAAATATTTGTTGATTTTGTGCGGGAATGATGGGTAGACAAACATCGACACGATGTCGTCGTGATTGGATACGATGAAAACTTCGGTGCTGGGAGGAACCGACTGCATGATGTTGGTTATGATCTTCTCGAAGTACTCCTCGAAAGGTTCAGCGATCGTGCTGAACAGTGGGCTACTAGCGTCTCCGAATGGGCCCGTAAGAATGAGTACATCTGGGCTGTTTTCGCTACAGTATGCTAGCAAATCGGACAGTTTCTCGTACAGCAAATCGTCCTTGTCGGTGAACGGCGCGCTGCCAATCACCATGCTGATTCCCTTCTCCAAATGTATGGGGTTCAGCGGTTTCTCAAGCTTTCTCTGGGTGTGTATAGTTGCAACCTCGAATGCATTTCCACGTGGATTTATACCCTCCAACACAACGGTCTGTCCCGGGAATAGTGACCATGATTTCACTTTGCTGAGGTCTAGCTTTGTGTATCGTAGCGTCATTTCATCGAAATCGACAATCGCAATGCGATCGGTTTTTCGCTCGGGGTGAGTGACAATCCTTCCCATGACGGTTATCAGTTCGGTACTGGGATAATCCACGTGATGAATAGCCACTTCCTCGACCACGCACGCTTCTCGGTCATCCTTTGGAATCGAGTCCTCCTCGTTCCCTTCAGCAAGACCTATCAGCTTCATCAAAAGCCGCTGTCTTCTCAGATCGCGAATTCCCTGGCAAATCTCCCTGCCTCCTTCGTAGATTCTATCCCCGAGAATCAACACCCGGTCATAGCTCGAATCGTACATGTACTTACACTCGTTACCTAAACAGTTTGGCAATTCTTTGCCGGTGTTATCCTCTTCCGGTGTTAGCTGAGTCCCCTTGAATGTGCGAACTTCAATTGAGAGGGGGCGTTTACCGCTAGTGGAGCTGGTAGTATCACGTGTTGACCAGGTGGTTTGTTTGAGAAGCGAAGCGTTACCGAAGGTGTACACCACATTTCCGGAGTTGTTTGGCCCGTCGGCATCCGCTTTCTTCGATGCAGAGCTGTGTGAAAAGGAAAATTTTATTAAACAACGATGTGTCAAATATTGACTGGAGAAAATTTGCAGAAACAATATCTGAAGCACTTGTTTCAATGCATGAACTTCCTCCACTCGAAGAGTATAACTTTATATCGAGTTTGATTTACGAAAGCGCACTTCAAGCTCAAAAGAAACGTGTTCCTGCTACCACTTTCCGACGTCGTCCTCCATCACTTTAGTGGGACAAGGAGTGTTCAAAGGTTTACCTTGAAAAATCATCCGCTTTCAAAAAATTCCGGAAAACTGGACTAGTGGAATGGTTTCGAAAGTACCAAGCTCTAGAAGCCAAACTAAAAGGTCTGATTAAAGCAAAAAAGCGTGGATATTGGCGGAAGTTCGTCAATGGTTTGTCAAGGGAGACCGCTATGAGCACTCTTTGGAATACGGCTAGGAGAATGCGTGGCTGGAACCATACCAATGAAAGTGAGGAATACTCTGACCGTTGGATTTTTAACTTTGCAAGGAAGGTTTGCCCCGACACCGTTCCTGCACAAAACGTCGTACGCGACATTCCACTTCAAAGCGATTATGAGAATTTTTCGATGGTGGAATTCTCAATTGCCCTTCTCTCATGTAACAATTCAGCTCCGGGGTCGGACAAGATTAAATTCAACTTGTTGAAGAATCTTCTCGACTTAGCAAAACAGCGTTTGCTGAACTTGTTCAACAAGTTTCTGGAGCTGAATTTTGTCCCGCATGACTGGAGACAAGTGAGAGAGATAGCCATACGAAAACCCAACAAGCCGGCTTACGATCACAATTCGTATAGGCCGATTGCAATGTTATCCTGTATTCGTAAATTGTTAGAGAAAATGATTCTACTTCGTTTGGACAAGTGGGTCGAAACGAACAATTTGCTGTCAAACACGCAGTTTGGCTTCCGCCGGGGTAAAGGGACGAAAGATTGTTTCGCGCTGTTATCGTCTGAAATTCAAATTGCATTTGCTCGTAAAGAACAAATGGCTTCTATTTTCTTGGATATTTCCTGGAAATCCATGGAAATTCTCTCAGAGAAGCTTCATAATCGTGGACTTTCTTCTTCTTCTTGAATGACGTTAACGTTCCCTGTGGAACTTTTGCCGTCTCAACGTATACATTAATTAGCGTCATTTATTAATACTTAGTTGAGATCTTAAGCCAAATAACACGCCTTGAATGTATTCCGAGGGGCAAGCTCTTGAATACGCGTGACCACAGTGCAAGTCGAAGGAAATTTCCTTGACGAAAAATTCTCCGGCCAGAACGGGAATCGAACCCGAACACCCGGCATGACAATGTGAGACGCTAACCACTCGGCCACGGGTGCACTCTTTTGTACTCATTTGTACAAGAAATTATTCAGAATTGGTGAAAGTCCACGATTATGAAGCGTCTCTGAGAGAATTTCCATGGATTTCTTGGAAATGTCCAGGGAAATTTACTGTCAGAAAAGCACATGACTGTCTCTCATGGCAGCTCGAAATATTCTCGTTACAGTTTTATGGGCCTACCACAAGGCTCCTGCCTTATGGGCCCCCCTCTTGTACAGTTTTTACGTCAATGATATGGATGATTGTCTAACTAGAGACTGCACGCTGAGACAACTTGCAGACGATGGAGTTAGTTCCATCACGGGTACTAATCCCGTCGTTCTGCAGAAGTCGTTGCAAGATACCCTGAACAATCTGTTCACGTGGGCCCTCAAACTGGGTATCGAATTCTCTGCGGAGAAAACTGAAATGGTCGTTTTTTCTAGGAAGCACGAACCCGCCCAATTCCAGCTTCAACTATCCGGCAAAACGATCCAACACTCTATGGTTTTCAATTACCTGGGTGTATATTTTGATTCTGAGTGTACCTGGGGGAGACACATTGCGTATTTGAAACAGAAATGCCAGCAAAGAATCAATATTCTCCAAACAATAACCGGAACATGGTGGGGCGCCCATCCAGGAGACCTTATTCAGCTGTACAAAACAATGATATTATCGGTGTTAGAATATGACAGTTTTTGCTTCCGATCAGCTGCCAGGATTCATATTCTCAAGCTGGAGAGGATACAATATCGTTGCTTGCGTTTAGCCATGGGGTGTTTGCATTCGACACATACGATGAGTCTCGAAGTTTTGGCAGGAGTACCCCCGCTTACTCTTCGGTTCACAGAATTCTACTACAGATTTCTCATCCGTTGCAAGATCATGAATCCATTGGTGATTGATAACTTCGAAAATCTACTCCAACTGATTCCTCAGTCAAGTTTTATGTCTTTATACCATGAGTACCTTAACCACGATATGCACCCTTCACCAGGCATCTCCAACCAAGTTTGCTTCCCATACTTTTGCAATTCCTCTGTCAATTTTGATCTGTCCATGCGACAAAAGATCCATGGAATCCCAGATCATCTACGCTCCGATTCTATTCCGGAGATATTTTCGGCAGAATATGGGAAAGTTAGATCTGATAAAATGTTCTTTACTGACGGTTCATTCATAAACGGGTCCACTGGCTTCGGCATCTTCAATGAAAATTCCAGTGCCTCTTTCAAACTCAAAGATCCTTGTTCCGTGTATGTCGCTGAACTGGGTGCGATATACAACGCACTAGGGATCATTGAAACATTGCCCATCGACCATTATTTTATTTTTTCAGACAGTCTCAGCTCAATAGAGGCAATTCGTTCAATGAAGGTTGATAAACGCTCATCTTATTTCCTAACAAGAATAAGACATCTATTGAGTGTTTTGGTCGAAAAATTTTTCAAGATTACCTTAGCATGGGTTCCCTCTCATTGCTCGATTCCGGGGAATGAGAAAGCGGACTCGCTAGCTAGGGTGGGCGCTTTAGAAGGCACTCTTTTTGGAAGGCAAATTGCTTATAATGAATTTTTCCACATTCCTCGTCAGTATATGCTCGTAAGTTGGCAGCGCATGTGGAGTGGAGATGAGTTCGGTCGCTGGTTACACACGATTATCCCTAAGGTCTCGACGAGGGCATGGTTCAAGGGATTGAATGTAGGTCGTGATTTCATTCGCGTGATATCTCGGCTTATGTCCAATCACTACAACCTAAACGCGCATCTCTATTGCATTGGGCTCGCAGCAAACAATCTTTGTGATTGTGGCGATGGCTACCACGACATCGAGCATGTTGTCTGGTCGTGTATCCGGTTCCATGCTGCTCGCTCTCAGCTCTCTAGAGCACTGAGAGCAAAAGGCACACAATCGGATATCCCCGTCCGGAATATCTTAGGTAGCCGTCATCCTGATCTTAAGCTTCATCTATACCTGTTCCTCAGAAACGCCGATGTCAACGTTTAATGATGTTTCCTTCGTTGTGTCCCTGTTTCATATCCCTCCTATCCGATCTATAAACTTTTACTTAGTCGCGGCAATACATACACACACACTCTTTACAGATACACGGGCCAAAGGTTGTGCAGTCCACTGATGATTCAACAAGAGCCAAAGGTTGTACCGCTCATGACAACTCTACATGAGCTGAAGATTGTACCGCCCAGTGACCATTCTACCCTGGATTCCTCGAGTTAAGAGAGATACACCACGATTGATATGAGGTACAGACTAGGGGGGCGTCGCTGATCAATGGTCAGTTGCACCCCAATAGGAAGATCCCGTGTCGGCCACACATACATAGTACTGGAGACTGCAACATCCCAATTATGAGAATCTTTGTAATACTAACCTCGAGCCAACCGCGAGTAATTGGTTACATATTACTAACATAGTTGTTAGACAAAAATTGTCAAAATATTGGACTCCCGGCCCCGTCAGGCTAACGCCACATGTGCCTCAATAAAAAATATATTTTGGGAAAAAAAAACGATGTGTCAAAATAGTAATATGAATCTTACATCGGAGAATAGCTAGCGGGGGAAAATTGGGCCTTGTTGCGATCCGGAGTGTGGGCGTGTAAACGGGATACCGTCTTTTTAGCCTGTAAAGAAAAATAAAGGCATCTGTTTAGAAATTGTAATTTTTTTGAAATCAAGATTTACGATTTGAATTTGAATCTGAACACCCCTAACCCGTAACCAATGCCATCTACACGTCGTGCGACGCCAACTGCACCGTCATCATGAATTACAAACGGTTGATGCATTTCAGTCATGATTTCCTACAAACAACCAATTATTTCACAACTCAACTATGCATTTATTCCTCTCTTCCCGCTATACCCGGCACAGCAGTACTTTCAAATAAATTTTACCCTGCGCAATTTTCCCAGGAAAAGTATCCACTTTTCCGTGCAATCCGTCGACAAAATATGCACACTGTCATTGAAGCCCGATCTCCACTTTGTTCGTTCCGCGGCAAAAAAAAACACAAACTTCACTCCGAGATCTGCCATTCATTTTTGCTTCTTCTCTGCACAACGTTCGTCGCACATTCGTTAAGCCCGAATAATCTTCACCAGAGATGCTGCGGCTGCTGCACACCAATTCGGCCGCTTTCTTTCGCGCGTTCTCTTCGTTGCCCGATCCCAACTTCATAGACGAGCATGTAATCTAGTCACGAAGCGATATTACAACTGGAAACCGTGCACCAGATACATGCGCGCCGACGAAAATTGAGTTCAATTATTATCACTGCGCCGCGAACTCCGCCCGTTGCTCCACAGAGAGAGTGTTCAAATGGTTCTTTGTTTCAACGCTCACTCACTCCGATCTTCACAGTCTAGCTTTCTTTCTTCGTACGACGCTCGGTCCAGCACAGGATTTTCAACTCGTTTGCACTTCCTGGTCACCACCGCCGCCGCCATCATCATCCACGCGCGCGGCTTTGTGGTTCGTGCCGCCCGGATCAACCGTGCGAAATAATGATGAATGGAGTTCATTTTTTTGTGCTGATACAAGCTAGAGAGATATCAACTTCGAGGTTCGAGGGGATAGATTCACGAATAAACAACGCGCGCCGCCGACTTTTCTGTGCACATATTTCAAAGATGATTGTTTTGACATCACCCCCATTAATTGACGATGAGAATCGAAAGAATGTTATATGGTACCACCATTAGATTTTTGAGTTTATCGATAAATCATGCCCCTATATAAAAAATTGTTGTACGTTGTACCAGCTTATCTGAAAAACGGAAGCCGTAAGTGCATTATGAAGCGTGCTCGAAGTTGTTGTATAATGGATACGTGATATGAGATAAATTTATTATATACATTAAGAAAAATGACAAAATGTTATTAAATTGGTGAACAGAAAAAAAATAATTGGTCGGAAAATAATGCACGCACGCTCACAGAGCGAGATCTGAAGCTTAGAAAAGTGCGCCAGATTGCATTTGAAAGAATCTCTCATTACGAACTTGTTGCTAATAATCAGTACCTATACAAACTTATTTCGTGAAAAGTCACGTCAATTAGCACATTAAATCTGTTTACACTGGAAACAACTTTTTACTCGGTTGATATGGGCCGCGTAAAACAACCCCGTGAATTTCGAAAACCGCGTGAAAAAAAAAAGAGCGCGTGTTTGGACTGCAATGGCCGAGAAAAAACTTCTCTGTAGCGGATTTCCTCTAATGCGCTCAAAGCTAAAACATATTTATTTTTTAAATAATGTTCATATAAATTATCACCTAATTCTTACATTTTTAGTTTTTTCACTAAGTCTGGTTGTATCTTCTCCGGCACGGGTATAGATTGCTTTTGGGCCTGTACGCCTGTCGCCTTCAGTTCTACTGAAATCTTCGCTCACACGTGTATTCAACTGAGAAAAAAATTACTCCAATAATTGACGTTTTTCATAGCGCCTACCTAGACTCGCAATTGGTGAACAACGGAATCTTCTACAGTCTACTAGATATTTCGCGGTTTCAACACCGCGTAAATTCAGAAATCCGCATAGAAATAATATAAAAATAAACCGCGTAAAAAGCGATTTCAGTGTGTTATAGTTTTGAGTTATAAATTTTTGTAAAAAAAAAATTAGAAAAAAAACTTTGGTCCTTTTCAAAAAGTAGTCTAATTCTTTTTTTTTATATTTCAAGTATGCGAAGTTGCTTAAATGACTAATGTCTTTACACCCACAATGTTGCACTGCTATTTGAGATGGTGTTACCAGCTCATAAGAAGAGTTGGCATGAAATTCGTCCTTTATAATTCAAATTTTTCGTCAAAGAAAATTCTTCCGGCTTGCACTGTGGTCACGCGTATTATAGAGCTTGCCACTTTACAGTATATTCAAGGCGTGTTATTCGGCATAGAAATCTCAACCAAGTATTAATGAACGACGCTAGTTAATGAATACGTTGAGACGGCAAAAGTTCCACAGGGAACATTAACGCCATTCAAGAAGAAGAATTCAAATCAGCGTGCACAATATAATGCCGGGTATGTGCATTCGAAGCGTCTCAACAAAGTACTAATTAAAATGACGCTAGTTAATGACTAGGTCGAGACGGTAAAAGTTCCACTGGGCACGTTAGCGCCATTCAAGAAGATTATTAAAACCATGATCTTTATTATTCAAGTCACAATCTCGCTCCAACTAGCAGACAGTAGACTTTCTCAATCGAAAGAAAAATGTCTGACAACCGATTGATGTCCATACAAATGCCATACAAATGAAACACAAGTTTCCGTATAAATCGAAAATTAATCAAGCAAATGGAGCCGAATTTGGCATGTGTATGTTCTAGGGGGCACGAAACGTTTATGTGGTAAACAGACGCTCCTCCCCTCTCTCTGAGGGGAAGGGGGTTTTGGTAGAAATACTAGGAATTTTATAGTAAAAGGTAAATTCAACGGGGTCGATTAGAAGATCAATCAATGAACAGTTCTGCGATTGGACCCATGAACTTGCGCTTAGTAAGAAAACGTGAATGTTTGAAGGTATTGATAACAAAAAAAAAACTAATTTTGGGCGGGACGGAGTTTGCCGGGTCAGCTAGTTTATCTATATAAATAAAAATGGGAAACCAAATGTGTTGGCAGGTAGGCGCAAAACTCGAGGAAGGAAAGGTCAGATTGGAGCCGGCTTTATTTTGTTATATTCGTCTCTGTCCGTGGATCAATGTGAAGGTGAGAAAATAGTGGAAACTTTTGTAAAACTTTAAGGGAAAGTTGGAAGAAAATAATTCTCATACCGTTCTATAATGACATTGTTGTTCGTTCAATTGAATTGGATTGGTTTGGGGAAATAAGCTTCGGGCTCCGTTTGTGTGAAGCCAAAATGACAATGGAATAACGTTCTTTGAAAATAAAAGTTAAAATGAAAGTTTACTTTCCTGTATCAAACATTTATTCCATGTAACGGAGACACATGTTACTTTCAAGTGAATCAAGAATCTTGAGCGAAATTGAGGCCATTGAGAAGCTCAATCAATGAAACGTGAATGTTCAAAAGAATTCATATAAAAAAACAAATTTTGGGCGGGACAAAAATCTCCAGTTATTTAATATTTTCTGAAAATTTTTATCGAGTGAATAAAACCGAGAATAGATCCTATCAATCAAACAATCTCAGATGTACCCGCTTAGCTCCCTATGACGAACAAATATTTAGATGATGAAAGGACTTTGCGAAGAAGATTATCATAATTTTTGCAAGATTTATCATTAAATTTGTAAAATTTCAGATCGAAGTTCTGTTTGACAATTATCATAGCATTTAACCATGTCTTTTCTGTTGTCCAAAAATTTATTTTCGTAAAAAAATCGTTTCGGCCTCAGTCCAACTAGTTCAATATAGTAATTTGTTTTCCTTTTCTGAAAATGTTAGCCCACAACGATTCGCAATTGGAACATATTATGTGCTTCACATTTTTATCTCACTAATTATAATTCCTGTAATTTAAACTGGTTCTTCCAACTAATGCCACTTTGAATCTCCGGAATGGACTTCAATATAAGACTGTTATGTTTCTTCTAGACTGACCTTTCATTTTTCCATGTACTCCCACGCAGTATCATGACAAATTTGAACAGTTTTAAGAATATTTGCCTCTGAATCAACTAGTCCTACGCCAAGATTACGTCCCTTAGAAAGAGTGCCAAATAAAAAAAAAACATGTCAAATTTTTATGCCATAGTTTTAACGTTTAACGTAAATATTAACTATTTTTTGCTGCCAATGGATATTGACGAATGAACGGACAACGATTTGCATTCTCGCTCCAACTAGCAAGCAGTCGGCAGTTTCTCTGATGTCACACATATCGGTTTTGCTCGATACACAGTTCAAGAGCAAAATCATCGATAAAAATCTTTATCGAGTATCGCAACCCCGAGCATCGTATAGAAACCCCGATATTCATTTGATCAAACTATTATGGTAATTGAAAATGGGATCTCAAGACAAACACAGCGACATGACACCGGTCCTCCAGCCTGCGTCAACAATGCGGCAACCTCACTAATCAAGAATACTTCTTCTTTTTTATGTTGAATCATCATCAAAATTAACAGCAATTTCAGCTACAGATACATCATCTCTTTAAACAATAAATGTTGTAGGATGTGTAGGATGATGAACGCTTTTGACAAGGATGTTGGCTCCGTGTTTTATTGTACCCATTTCCCTCCGTTTCAATATGCCAGGAAGACAACAGAGTGGTTCACGGGAATCCAAAACTAGGCGATTATGTTCCAGTTTTTAACCCTTTAACGGGACGTGGAAGCTAGGCAACGAATCATCTCCAACTTCAGAGAACATAACCCTTACATGAAGAATAACACATATTTACCTTTGAAAAAATTTTAACTATTGAAACAGTTGAAAAAATTGGTGGCACTATAGTTGCCACTGCCCGTTAACCCCAACAGCACCGCCTTGTAAATTCACTTTATTGCGCCTTTGGTTATGCAAAAATCAAAGCAATATTTCTAATGCAGCGAAAAAACCAGTTTTTTTATATAGAGTTTCAGAGAAAAAAAAATTAAATTTTTTATCAAATACACAATTTATTTTATTGAAAAAACTGCATGATCTTACTAAATAGTACGTTTACAGTGAAAAACTGTTCAACTTGTTGCATTTCCAACGAATTTGAACATAATTTTCTGTCGGCGCTCTTAAATCGTGGGTTTGTTACATAAAAATGGCTCCCAAATTAATATCGTACATTTTCAGCTGTCCAAAAAAAAAATGGAGTATTGCCAGATACCTTTAGAAGGTTCTGGCTAAGTGAAATATTGAAATAATGTTCCATGTGCAGCGAAAACAATATTTTTAACGGGTACTGGCAACTATATTGCCACCAAAGATTTTATTTTTTTCTCTTCTTTAACAATAAATTATCACTTCTAACCTTATGTGGTAACTTGTTCTAAGGGGCTGTCCACATACCACGTGGACAACTTTAGGGGGGTAGGGGGTACGAAAATGTCCACGTTTGTGAACGGTAAACAAAAGTTGTTTAAAAACACATTCAGATCTGTTTTCACAAATAAATGAAATCTGTTCTGCAGTTTTAAGAATGTTTAAACTTTTCGCTCATTTTAGGTACTCCATATTTATCCATAAAATGGTTATTTCGATTATTTTTCCATATCAGCGAACTGCTTCGCTCAAATATGTATTCTAAATGAAACTTACATAAACGGTGAGCGATCAAGCTTCCATTGGAAGTAGAGGATCATTGTTTTCAACTTCTAAGCTACGTCATTTGAGCATAAACTGAACTCTGTGTTCTAGGTCCAAGTCTACGGAGAGTAAATTTGACATGGCGAACTGCTGATACATTTCTATCTGCAGAGTACTTGTGGAGTGTTGATAACATGATGAAATGACCGGAATATTTGGAGGATTATCTAAATAATTTGGGAAGGACTTTGGGAAACGAGTGCTATCCAAATCTCTCTACCTGCACTTGTGTAATAGAAGAACCAGATTCAGTCCCTCGTTCCCGATTATTTCCCGAATTTTGCGACGTTATCTTTAATACAGCTGAGTTAGGCATGCTCAGCACCGGAGAGCGGTTTTTTGCGGATCACTTTGTCCTACCGAACGAAAGATTGGGCTGTTACAAGTGAGTTTTCCGTTAATTAGTACATGTTATTACAACATTTCGTTTTTTGACGTAGAACTACGTCTTTCAGGAAGGGTGCCAAATCAGAAAACAGGTCACGTTTTTATGAAATAAAGTTAATGTTAATAACTATTTTTGCCGCGAACGGATTTTGGCAATTTACATACCAAACGAATCGGAAATTCCCTAAGATTTGTTTGAAATGCTATACATTACAATCCCATAGTCAGTATATGGTTTAAATCGATGAAAATTAGAAGCATTTCCATTTCCTCATACATTTGTTCTGTGTATTTGTGTGCTTTCCCGAACAGAGCTGTCAATAAGGGGCAACTTATCGACGAGCAACGAAGGGGAAATTGTAAGATGTAAAGTCTCCGTGAACTAAGGGAAAGAAGAAAAACGAAGGAGAATATTTGCCTAGAGTATAAACGGTGGATCTCGCTGAGGCAAACATTCATTCTTCGTGAGGACACCGACTGGACAACACCGTTGGTTGGCGAGCTGGACGACGAGGGATCGAATGCGTTTCTCAAGGCAATGGGGGTGGAGGAGTAACATGATGGATAAAGTAAAGTTTTCCAAGGGCCTTTTTGAAGGTTAGAGACGAATGAACTGAAGAAGTTTAAAGTCTCTTTAATTCCACAAGCAAGGAAGGAAGGTAAACTTTCAGTCTCGTTCTGTATTCAAAAAAATTAAAACCGCTTTTTCTTACTGTTTTGCGTCATCACATGTCTTCGCTTCGGATTGAGCTGTGGACGCGACCACATTACTCACTCGCTGATGTCTCTGGCATTGCAATCATAGCATCAAACTGATGCCATTGCATTAAGGTTTGGAAGGAAGAGCAGAAGAGAAAAGCGCAAAACGGAGATAAGTGTGTGTATATTTAGTTTCTTCGGGTAATCGATATATAGATATTTGTGTGCGGTCGTGCGTGCTTCATAACCCGTGCGTAAAAATAGTGCATCTTCGCTACGCTGAAACCCCATTTGTAATAATAAATATAAACAAGGAGGGGAAATAGCGGGAGGGATTTATTTACGTTAGGGTATTAGTAATGAATCTAAGCTGAAACAAATATTCAGCCTTTTTCCAAGTAGTTAACATTGTTTGTTTTCTGTCATCATAAAGGCTTCGTTGGTGCCTTTGACATTGCTTCAATGCATTGAACTGACGCTATGGTGAAGCAGGTGTTAAGGTTGTGCACCAAAAAATTATTTGGGGAATACCAAGTTATTTAATAAGTTATAATAAGTTATTAATTTATTTAGGTCCGCGTGCCAGTCGCACAACTTCTTTCAACTAGGATTGCATTTGCGTTAATCTTGATCGTAATGAAGCAGTGCTCTTTTCGAGGTTGTTGAGATTAACAGATAGAGTTTATTTCGTTTACCTAGTCACAAAGAAAGTAAATGTCGTTCTGGAATTTGTATGTGATTTGGTTTCGTTTGCCAGTAGCAAAACTTTCTCCACTAAGAATGACAGCTGTGCTTATCTCGAGCTTGTATTGTTCTGCGAGCACAAGAATCAATCATCAAACAATTATCGTCAAATGATTCTACAATAAAAAAACATTTGAGGGCGACCAAACTAGTAGAATGGTTTTTCAAAATTTTCGTAGCATTATAAAATAATATCCGAGGTTATAAACAAGTGACTTGAATTAAACTACAGCGTAGTTCTACGTCAACAATGCGGTCGTGTCTTAAACACTGCCTCCTATAATTTTTTTTTCAAGAGGCTTTGAATCCGGGATTGGATTACATATTTTGCACCACAGCCAAGAGGAAACTGCTATCAATTAGATCAATGGTATAGTGGAAATCACAAGCGATAAGTCTTCCTAGATTTGAAATTGAACTTGACAATTCCACGTTTTATGGAATCAACCGCATCGAAAATATTTTTGTTTCAAATTGGAGCATTTTAGGCATCCAAAATATTGTTTTATTTGTTCTTATTTTCGCTTCGTTATCTGAACTTGTATCTCGCTGTCAAAGTTCAATATAGAAGTATGCCGAATTCCATTGGTTGTTTCTCCATTGGAATGCTTTCGACACATTTTTCTTAATAGTATCTTGATTAGCTTCATTCAAAACAACATTCAATTGTGCTAAATCATTTCAGAAGTCTTCAGAAAAACTATGTTCGATAGACACTTGTCTCTCGAAGATTTTCTGCTGGCGAATGATTGCCAAATAAGTTTCTTCAGATGTTATTTCATGCGTCATTTGATTATAATTTATTGATTCAGCTGTGATTTTACGATTACAAAAAAAAACAGGTGGGTAATATCGTGGACATAACCGGAGAGACGTGGGACCTTCTCACTTCCTTCCTTCACTTTTCATTCGGCGGAAATATCTCGATGCTGATGATGATGGACACCATCGCCCCGCCGGCAACTGGTTGCTAACTAATTGACTGTCGAATTGTAATTGATACTAAAAATTCAAACTACAGAACAGGCAATGTATACATCTACTACTCTCGATGCAACTTATTCTATTTCTATTTTCCAGGTACATTAATTTTGAAGTCCATGTTAGGAAAACCCATTTTGGTGTGCACAAAAATATCCCCGACTTGCATGTATTTGCAAAGCGGATTCCCCCAGGTACATTGATTTAGAAGTCCGTGTTAGGGAAACACAGCACGGCGAGAACGAAAATACCCCCTACTTGCATGCAGGGTTGCCAATAATATTTTTCAAAAAACTGGAAGATTACTCTTTAAAAAACTGGAAGAAAACTGTATCATGTAAAACCGTATTATTTTAAAAAGATCGGCTTTAAAATGATTTTTTGTCCATTCCAATGATTCAGAAATAGAATTTCCTTCGAAGCGTCGTGTAGTATTTATATGTAGTTCATTAAACGGCGAAATGAACAATTAATTAATCATATCATTCGAGTAGATCCAAATGCCGTTTCCCACTACTCGAACATTACTGTGAGACAATATTTGAGGATCTTTTTTTGGGTAAAACTTCAAAAATATCGTTGTTATTGCTTCGTATCCGTGTCTTCGTGTCTTCATATCATGTCATGCCCTGATTAATTGAAGTGCATGGGGTCACGATATCTACTTTCAACCTTCTGTTCTTTTTCTTCTAACTTCTTTTGATTTCTGTAGTGTTCCTTTTGACCATATTCGTTGCTATCTCACGAATAATGTAGAGCAAGAAAAATCGATCTTCGGTTTGTCGCTTTTGCGTGGTTGGTTTCAGCTCCCACTCGTTAACATTTGAAAGCGGTTCTATCATGCATCAAATAGGAGAGTTTGGATCATGCGTAATGGTCGTGCTATTTAGAACTGAAAATCCGTTGGGGAACCATGAGAAACTAATATCCCATTGATGTAACAGGAAAAAAGATTTCTTGGGTTTTATGATCATATCAATCAAAGTCAATGGAACACATTGACTCTATGCTCTTCTGAAATTTAGAATGATTTGGACTACCAATAAAATTTGATGATTATATAAATTCAAAGGCAGCATAGCACAAGGGCTCTATGAATTTATTTGGGTGAGATATTTTGCTATGAACATTGCCAGTCGTGATTGAAATTATAGTTCAAGTATGAACTTTAGAATATTTTGGAGAACCTAGAACATCTGATATTTATATACATTCAAAGACAGCGTAGCACACACTGTGCGCTAACCGTATTGAATTCGGAAGTGTAAGCGAGAGAAAAAACACTGAATTGAAAAAAAAGGTCAGTCCAAGGTAAATACACATTGGATCGATCGAACGATGAATGTCATAAAAACAAATTGGTCTATGGATAGAAAGGGTGAGTGAGGGATATTATGCATACATTGTGAATTTATTTTTCATAAAACGAATGAATTTATTTTTCATTTTTCATTTCATAAATATAAAAAACTGGATAAAACTGGAATATATTTAAAAAAATTGGAAGATTTCAGGATTGAACTGTTTGACTGGATCGAGAGAAATAAAAAACTGGAAGAATCCAGTTTAAACTGGAACATTGGCAACGCTGCTTGCATGTATATTTGCAAAGCGGATTCCCACAGGTACATTGATTTTGAAATCTGTGTTGGGGAAACCGTTAACCGGACCAATCAGAACTTGGCAGTTAGGCGTTTAGATAACGCTTGACATTTTACAGTTATTGAACTGTTTATCTCATGGAAAATAACATTTTATTAATTGTGATAGACGCATAGGAATATTTCCTATCAATTGATGCAAACATCTTTCCGATCAATTAAGAAATGTTCGATTCAAAGCATTCAGAATCTTTAATTTTTTCCTACATGTTCTGTGTTTATATTTTCATTTCACCCCCATATACTCCGGTTAGACGTAGTCCCACGTCAAAAAAGTTTTTGCTAGATTGTGCAGTTCTTCTGCCGTACCGTTTTAACCATCAGAAAAACAGATATGCATTTGTCGTTGGTTTTCTCGGATGTTCTCGAAAAGCGATTTTGAAGGAGTAATATTTTGGGCATAATACCAGTTATCATAGTGGAATTATTACATAAATGATTAATTAGATTTCCATACGCATTACAACAAATGAGATGGAAAAGAACGATTTTTTGTTTTAGCAACTTTAACCCACCATTTCAAACAGTTGCCATTACCGAACTTTCCCTGCGGCCAACGATTTCACATATTTTCGAACTCTAAGATATTTTGGTAGGAAGAGGTCAATTGAAGAATATAAAACAACCGCAACTACTAATGAAGCATATTCGCATTTTTTGACGTAGAACTACGTCTTTCATTAAGGGTGTCAAATCAGAAAACGAGTCACGTTTTTATGAAATAAAGTTAGCGTTAATAACTATTTTTGCCGCGAACGGATTTTGGCGATTTACATACTAAACGAATCGGAAATTCCGTAAGATTTGTTTAATATGCCATACAATAGAATACCCTAGTTAGTAAATGGTTAAAATTCATGAAAACTTTAAGTGTTTCTATTTTCCCATACATTTGTTCTGCCCATTTGAGTGCTTTTCCGAACAGAGATATCAATAACGAGCAACTTATCGACGACCAACGGAGGGGAAATCGTAGGATTTAAAGTCTCCGTGAACAAAGGAAAAGAAGAAGAATGAAGGGGAATACTTGCCTAGAGTATAAACAGTGGATCTCGCTGAGGCAAACTTTCATTCGGCATCGGAATGTTGAGTAATCCAGTTCACTTTGCTTTCGCTGCGCTTCGATCTAAGATTGGACCCCACCAGTGGTAATCCAACTTGGATATCGTCGTTTGGCTTTTCTGTTCGTTTTTCGCGTTATTCGTATCGTGTGTTCTTTTTTCCGCGTCATAAATTGGACGCTTCGCGTAGTGTGCGATGAGCAAGAAGAAGAGGAAGGCAGGTTGGAGCCCTGCAAAAAACGAACGCATTGCCAGGGGCAATAAAATTTCGAGGTAAGCGTCATCTAATGATGCACGCGGTGTTGGTGCAGTGAAAAGCGCTCGCACTAAACCGAGCCTTCGTAAATGTGACACCGCTCCGAACAACAGCGAAGTAGGCGATTTCGGCGCGTCGGTCTAAAATGTAAACGCCGTTACCCAGGCAGCAACCAAAATCAAGCTCCCCCCGCTGGTGGTGAAGGCGGACGCTCTTGACAAACTCATCAGCGAATTCGCATCGATGGGTGTTACAGCAGAGTACAAGCTGTGTGGCATAATTCAGTATTTTTCCAAGCAATTAACATTGTTTATTTTCCGTCTTCATGAGGGCTTCGTGCCCATCAATGCATTAAACTGACGTTATGGCGAAGCAGACGTTAAGGTTGTGCACCAAAAAATTATTTGGAAATACCAAGCATCTTGAATGTCTTACTGGAATGTTATAAGTTATTTGGGTTCGCGTGCCAGTCGCAAAACTGCCTTCAACTAGGATTGCATTTGCGCTAATATTGATCATAATGAAGCATTGCTACTGTTTTCGAGGTTGTTGATGTTAACAAAAAGAGTTTATTTCTCTTGTTTAGTCATCAAGAAAGTAAATGTTCTGGAATTTTGTATGTGATAAGGTTTCGCTTACCAGTAGCAAAACTTCCTCCACTAAGGGTGACAGCTGCGCTTCTCTCGAGCAACTCTTTTCGAGGCCAGCAATATTAACAGAAGCGTTTCTTTTGAGAATAGCGCAAAATGATGAGAAATGTTTATATTGCTAGTAGTTTCAAGGCACCAATGTATGGCTCTGTATGCATGCTATGGTGAACGCTTGTTTGGCGCTTGGTTTACGCTTAGTTTGTACGAACGATATCTAGATGATGATGATGGTCCCGCCGAGTTATCTAGAAGATATTAACTTTTTTCTTAGCTTTGAAATCAGTTTACCAAAAAAAAAGAAAGAAATGATTTTACCTACAGATATAAATTCAAAAAATGTTATTTTATTACATTATCAAAAGAGAAGCCAATACTCAGTCTCATCCTCCACTGAGCCGATACGGTCCCGACGAGGCCCTTGCAGCCAATTGGTCCACCAGAGCACGAGTCCAACCGCCAGCCTAGTTTTGGACAGACAATGACTATCCCCATCCAGAGAAGTCGAGAAATTTTCCATTACGGAAAAATCCTAGACCGGCTCTCACAAAAACTTTTATTTTATATCCTTTATATCTGTGAGACGCGCGCGAGGCTCAAATTTATGTAGACTACTTTTATTTTTTTTTTAAACTAATACATAAGAAAACAACAAAATGAAAAATAAAAATAGTCCATCATCACCAAGATCATGACAGACATAATACTGATAAATACAAATTAAAAAAACAAGTAATATTGAAAAAAAAACAAATTCCACATATAATCCGTTAAAAAAACTTCGTCAGATAAAGTATTCATTAAAAAAAATATATAAATAAAATCTACAATAAACTGTCCACACAAAGTTATCCGTTCGTATAAAACTTCGTCAATTACTATAATTCGTCAAAAATAAGAAAAAACATTATTCGGCTGTTAAGAAAATACAGCTTTAATGTGTGAAATACAGTGCCTCTTGAATTCTTCTAGTGTTGTTGCGCATTTAATATGTCTTGGCATCGAGTTGAAAACATTTATTCCTTTGAAATACAACGAATTTTGTGAAGCACATGACAAGAAATGAGGTGTTCTTAATTCATTCGCGTTTCTAGTGTTATATCTATGAAAATCACTTCCTCTTTCAACTCGATCACTCAAATATCGAGGCAGCAAACCGTTTACTACTTTAAAAATGAACACCATAGTTAAATAAACAATTCTTTGCTTCACGGATAACCATTGCAGAGCGTCCAGCATCAAAGATGAGGAAGTGAACCTATTACATTTTAGAATCAATCGCATTATTTTATTCTGCAAGCGCTGTAACCTCGATATTTGTGTGTCATTGGCTAAAAATAGAATGGAAGAACAAAAGTCTAAATGAGGAGAGATGATTGATTTGTACAGTAGTATTTTGCTGTGAATGGTCAAATCGTTTTTCAATCGACATAAGATTCCATACTTTTTGGCAATTTTCTTGATGACATTGTCAATGTGAGTGTTGAACTTGAGTTTGTCATCAATAATCACGCCAAGATATTTAATTTCCCGAACACGATCAATAGTCTCATCATCAATTACAATAGAGACGTTTTCATTAGAACGATTTCGCGAGATTACCATGTATTTAGTTTTATTTATGTTCAATTTTAACTGCTTATACTTCAACCATCTACTTAAAGAATGTAAATCTCCATTCAAATGTAGCACGACCTGATTTAAATCATTAGCTGCAATGAATAACACAGTATCATCTGCAAAAAGATTGATGTCACAAAATCGTAAAACTCGTCGCATGTCATTAATGTACATAATGAATAAAAGGGGCCCTAATACACTTCCCTGAGGTACTCCAAGATTATTCCCTACGGGACTGGAAATGAAATCGTTAAAAATAGTCCTTTGAGTTCTGTCATACAAATAGCTTTCAAACCATTTATATGCAGTACCCGTAATTCCAAAGCGCTTAATCGTATTCAACAACAAGGGCCTAGAAATTGTCTCGAAAGCGCGTTTTAGATCCAAGAAAACAGCAATGATGGTATCTTTAGATTCTAATTTCTCTTTTTTCATTTTGCTAACACCAAATTCAATGCGGTTTCACAGGAATGACCTTCCCGATATCCCGATTGTTCTGGTATTAGCAAAGCGTTGCGGTTTAAATAGTCCAAAGAGGTGCGATTCCTTTGAGGCAATACTAAATAACATGTAGCATGATATTTGATACTTGCAAGTGTTGTCATTGTTGTTGTTTACATGCGGTGCCAAAGATATATTGATGTAGTTATGAGAAATGGAATAATGGTGCTGGTGCAACATATATAATCGACTGAAGCCGAGTCTATGTCAATTTGGAAAAAGGCCACCGGAATAGTCTTCGAGGTAAATTTTCAATGCATTGACATGAAATAAATTGCGACATACGATTGTTTTGCGAGGGCAAGAATGAATCATCAATCAATTATCGTCAACTGATTCTACAATGAAAAAATCATTTCAGAGATTATTCTACTAAGCAGTTGTTTCTAAAATTTCACAGCATTATAGAATAATATCCGAAGGTATAAACAAGCGACTTATATAAAATAACAGCGTAGTTCTACGTCAACAATGCGGTCGTATCTTGGACACAACCTCCTATAATTTTTTTCTTTTCAAAAAAGGATTTAGGATTATGATCCGAATAAAACGATTTCAATGTTTCAATGTTGCAGGCTCCGGAAGTGAAGCAGTTTGCGTTGCATCGAAAGAAAGATGCGCTGCCTGAGTCAAGAGTTATCTAGTGTAATTGTGCCTCACGAGCACTCCGAGAGAAATCTGGATATTCAATGCAGAATGGTAGCTAGGAATTTGTTATTAAAAAACCAAAATAAGGACGTCTTTTTTTTCTTGAATTATTTTTTTCTTGTTTTTATATCATTATAAAAACACAAAAAATAAGACTAATTTTAAATCGAATATGGACACAATGCAATTATTTCTTTTTCTATAATTAAAATATATGGAAGAATGTCCACGTGGACAACAGGGGAGGGGTATAGTCAATGTCCACGGTTGTCCACGGAGGGGGAGGGGGAAGTCTAAAAACGTGCTTTTTCTGTCCACGTGGTATGTGGACAGCCCCTAATGTCTAGCAACATGCCTTTTTTTTTTTGAAAATCAAAAACTATTCATTTTGGGACCATTTTTGTGTTAACAACTCCCAATTTAGAGCAGCAAGCGCAAATTTCCCGTAAAGTTGAAAAACAGTCATTTTGTTGATGTTTTAATACATATGTACTGTTTAGGATCTGTTGAGTCTGATCATGAATTTCATTAGTTGTTTTTGTTGAAAATAACATCAAAATTTCAAATACAAAAACAACATTTTTACCATCAAGTGTTTTCCGCTAGATGGGCAGGTGGCATCTATATTGCCACCAACATTTTGCGCTAACCGGACAGTGGGAACTGTATTGCCACCAATGTTTTCAATGTTTTTGATTGTTTCGTGTATTGAAAAAAAATATTTTGTGTATTTTAGCATCTAAGCATATCGTTGTATTGGAGTTTGCGTTGATTACATGCCTAGTTCTCACGGCCCGTTAAAGTCTTAAAGGGTTAAATGGTCCAATTAGTCACTGGCTGATTATTTCAAGAAGACAATAGAATGATTTGGTGGAAACAAAGCAAAGAAAAGATCGAACGAAAACAATTGGATTTATTACCGGAAGAAAAGCTTCGCTGATGTTTATGACGAGTCCAAGTCCATTCGGTCCAAGCTATGATCATTCTCCCATCGATCGATCGAATCAACAAATAAAGAATGTAAGAATGTCCAGACAAGACAGGAAAGATTGTCGCTAAAATAACAGCAAATGCACCCACGATTATTGATGAGTGTCGTTTAAAACACACATACTCAACGGCAAATGTTTGAACACCGAATGCCGATATCACAAATCACCATCACTCCGTTTATTTTGTAAACCAAGCTGAAAACCACCTGTCCGGGACCAGTTGTTGTTGGTTGGTGAAACGAAAACAACCCACAGAGCAGAGAAAACCGTAGAGAATGCGCAGATGTGCGTTCGTATTTCCAAATAATACAAGAAGGAAGTAGTAACGGCGGACAGAGAAAATGAGAAAATCGAACGAAAGCGATCCGAAAAGGAGCAAGTTGCCGTATTAGTAGAAGAACTCCGACACCTGCTGCACTTTTTGGGACCTTGAGAAAAGTTGAAGATATTCTCGAAGAGGAATGGTGCACAATCCCGCCGTTTTCACACATGTACAAAACATATCCGCGCTTCACCAGATGATGCCTCCAAACACTTTTGTTAATGAGTGTGGATCTAGTCACAGTTTTTGGCAATTCTCATGTGAAACACTAGACTCACACCCATCGACAATAGCTGGAATTGGTCGTACACAAAAAACACTGCTATTTCAAAGCAGCACGAACCTTTCACCGATTGATCGGTTCGACGACTTTCTGCCACTGAATAATCGGGACGTCATCGACCTTCGTCGAATGGAAGGAGAGCATCCTCACACATCCTTTGTTGGTGTTGTTCGAACAATTAAGGGAGGAACACGTTGATGATGATGATGGCGAAGATGTATTGCTGCTGCTGCTGCTGCTGCTTCCATTCGTCGGATCCATTTCGCTCACACTGAGAATAATCATGGGGAGACTGCCCGATGATGATTATTGCGTGTGTACATTCCACTTATTCTCCACAGGAAGGGTATTACATTCTTTCCTTTCGAAAACATTGTTTTCAACAGTTGCTCGGTTCTTTTTTCCCTTCTTTCCTTTGCGTAATTCATTCTACCTTCCTTGGTACCTTCTCCTCTATCATTACTCACGCTTAATCCACTTTTTGTTAGAAGAATCCAAACGATCTGAAGCGTCGGTCGGCCGGCCATCCGTAATTGGCTTCGCCGGGTATATCGAATCCAAAGTGCGTACAATAAAAAAAAGTGGTGAACGCACACGCACAGGAAGATGGTTTTATTATCTAAGTCTTCGGAAGGTTATATACAAGTCTTGCTGCTGTTGCTACGAGTTGATTCGTTTATTGGTTCCACGAAGTAAGCCATCTTCTTTCCTTCGATGGAAACTGTCTGGTTCGGATCATTGGTCGGTCGGTCGGTTTGTCGGTGGGTTTTTTACTTGTTGTTGTTTCAAAAGAATAAAAACTAGAAGCTAGGATCTAATTGTTTACTAGTGGCTCTCTCTTCCTTTTATTCCACGGATTGTGGGGGGCTGTGCGCCATTTTACAGCGCACTGGCTTAAACAGCGCGGGGATAATGGAGCGGGTTTTATTGCTTCCATGGGATTCTATTTTTACGTATGTGCACCTGGGAAGAAGATCTCGCAAAGGGCTTTGAAATCAAATGTTTATAAAACCTTGTGACAATAAAATGTTTGGATATTTTAAATCCATTTATTAAATAAACGATCCAAAAAAGTGAGGTGTATCGAAAACATGTCTTATAGTTGCATCTCATCACTGTATGAAGTACAGACTAGAGTATGTTATTCCTGATTAATACATTGAGCTTCGACTTAACCACGTACCGACAATGAATTTTGTGTATGGCCCGTGTCGGTCCAACAGAAGCCTTCACTGAGAGAAATAATTAGTAAATATAACGAATTTTTTGGTAAATACTACCAATCTATAGTCATTTTCGACCGTACTAATAAACACATATGTCAAGCAGAACAATGATTCGGAAGCCCAATATCGGCTACATTTTCTCGCCGAAAATGCACGTATCAGAATTATATCCTTATTATACCTCCGTATTGCCTTATAGGAACAATGAAAATGGTTAATACGCGCTTTTCTCACCAATTTTCAGATATGACAATATCCAAGCTTACTAATGTTATCGAGTAAAATATACTAATCTCTGGTAGGGATGCGGGTTTGTTGACAATATGTACAAAAAATTTGTACATTCTACTAATTTTGCATTACCAAATGTATTTAGTAGTTTTCGACTGAGGATTTTTCTAAGGGTTCTCTTAAAATCATTTCCTAGCTTTATTACTGTCGCTCCAAGTTCCCAGGACGAAGTAAACCAGACGGGGAATTCAGTGTCAGTCTACAGGGAACGTGTTTTCCTTTTTGTCTATATCTTGAAAAGTATGAGTCGTTTTGAAAAATTGCCTCATAGTATTGAAGAGGTTCTGAATCAAGAAGTCAAATTCGTAATGTTCAACCACCACTTTTTGCCAACTTTATTATTGAGCTTCGTATTACGAAATGGGGGAGTAGGCATGACAATATGGGTTTGCAGAAGAAATGAACACACGTTTAAAATAAAAAATTATGAATGAAAATTATTTTTCCCAAATCAAATTAGTACTCTTTGTAAATGAAAATCACCTTTTCTTGCAAGTAGTTAAAAAATATCGTACAAAAATTGTTTTTAAGGATAATTTCATATTATAGTGGTAACTTTTGGTGAGAATATCTAAAAATTCATACAAAAAAGTTTAAGTTAGAATCAGAACAACGTACTTCTTGTAGGTAAATAACGCCAAGAAAAAAATTTCATACAAATTTTAGCAAATTTAAAACGCGACTTTTTCGACATGGAAATTTTGTAGAAGAGTTGAATTGTCGCATGGTGTTGTGTCGATGGAGAGACTGTGAAATCTTGGCTTCAGTCGACACACGCCCTGAAAATGTGAACTGGAAGGAGCGAACGTGATTAATTATAGAGGTTTTAAACTTATCAGTTCATTCGCCTCTAAAAGAACTGGAAGGAGCTCCTGATCCAGTATTTATAGGGATACCATCTGGTCAGAGTTCAAAATCAGGACACAACAAGGACTGGCAACGGCCAGTGTTGCCACACGTACAGATTCATCTGGAAAGCTACAAATTCTTCCGATTTTTTTTGGTACAGATTCTGCACGGTATCGATCACAGATTTTTTTTTTTACAAAAGCACAGATAGGTAACAGATTTTCTGAAGTGATGAATTTCACGATGCTGCATGACCATTCTCACTTATAACTGTTAGGAATCGTACGTTTTTTCAATGTCCAATGCTACTAAATTTGAAGATCATCTGAAAAGCGGTAAGAATATTCATGTTGTGGAGCTGATCAAGCAAAAGAGAAATGGATTCGATTTTAATGGTCTGACGCCCAAGACTGCTGCAATGTAAAATCCTAGAAAATTTTCCTATTTTACAAGCATCAACGTTGTATAGAAAGTGTTTGCTGTAGAACGAATTCCGTGTCATAAAGAAGAAAAATTAGTCCGGAAGGAAATCACCGTTTCAGAAAACAAACATTTCAAGGATTGGATGCCTAAAGAATCAACGGTTCACTCACATTTCCGGCGCTTCGATGTTTCGTTTTCAACGATCTCACTATGTCTCTCTCTCCTCGATATACGAATACGAATCGATAGACGATTTTTTTTCTGAATATAATCCGAACAAGAATAAGCTTCGAAATCGGCTCAGCAACGGCACGATGTATAAAGGCGCGTCCACATCATGCCGAATGATGCCGATCGGTCTGTACCAGACGGCATATTCGATTCGTTATGTAATGTGGACGCCCCATCGGGTGCACGAAGCCGAAGTCCCGTCCGATGCACGAAGTCGTCACGAACACACAAAGCACAATGTCGTCAACGCTAATTTACTTCGTTTTGTTTTGGTTCGACTTTCTCGAACCGGACCCACTTGTTTCGGGTTGGGTTCGGTTTGATTCGAGTCGGTTTTCGGCACGTCGGCAAGCCCGGGCGGTACGTCCACATTTAGTCGGCTTTACCGGGCGGCCAAGGCCGATTGGCGTAATGTGGACGCGTCTTAAGTATCATCAAACACACGAGTGATTCGAGGCTTGCGAGAATGTTCTTGTACATTTACAGCAAATGTTATATTTCATATGAAATAAATGAGTATTTTTTTTTCGCTGGTAGATATTTTTGTAAGAAAAAGTAAAGATGAAAAAATAAAATTCAATCCCTTCCGGTACAGATGAAATTGTGGCAACACTGGTCACAGCTACGAATATGACCAATCCATGATCTTTCTTTGAAATATAAGCAAATAAGAACATGTTATACGTGAAATATGAGAGACCAAAATACTCAAATTTATTTATTTAACATATTTTTTTTGTTTTTTTTTCTGTATTATGGTAATAGCCGTTTTATATTATCCAGCACGTAGCGTAAACGGCACGTACCGTATCATGCACGTACCGTACATGATGTATTCATATCATCAGGCATAGCAACTTCTCTGTACGGACCGGCAGCGCAGACGGAGCGGAGAAATGCTACTGGTGATTGAACCGATGTCGTACCGAAGAGCGACGAACGCACCCATACCACGAACTTCGACGTTTTATTTGTATGTATGGTGCTACTCGCCCGTGTAGTTCGTGGCCGGCACCGGCAAAATATTCTTTTCGAGAATTCCTTCATGCATTTGTCTGAAACGTGCTGTGTATGTACGGAGCCGTTCCGCTATATGTACGAATACACATTTGAAACACACGCAACAATATTTGTCTTGCTTGAAAAGTGCCGTGCCGGTTACGCTACGTGCCTGATAATATAATATTACCTTAACTGTTTCGTCACTTTAGGGGAACTGGGGGTAAGACCGGCAACCCTTGAGTTTTACTAGAAAACTCTAACTATATTTATGAACACTACACATGCTAGTATTCATTATTTTAGACGTTTTAAATCAAATCCGACCCACCGTGATTCGTCAAATGTTAAATTATTAATCAAAACAAACGCGAGTGCCGACGATGTGCAACTGGATTTATTTTTTCTGTAGTGGAATTTAACCTTTTTTTTCTTAAACGAGGTTTTAAATCCTTTTCCGTTGTTCTACAGTTTGTCCCCTGGATTGTTCACTACCACTGGGATTCGAGTTGAGTTAAGTTAAAGCAATAAATTAGGAGAAATGGTTTCCTTATAAAATGTATGCTGTTGGGATAGGACCGTCAACCTTGCAAAAGAGGCTATCGTTGGTGGAGTTTCTGTCAAACGTGCTTCCAAGACTTCGGAATCCCCAGGTCTCCATTGCAGGATCACGTTTTGTGAAAGGTGGTAAGCTAGATTCCATCGAACTAGTAATTGAATTGTGATGTGGTTTAAGGTGCCGCGTGATAGATTTGCCTAATATCAAGTTCCTTTCTTTTCCATATTCCATGTTCACCGGAGCTTATTCCGACCATATCTCCGGAATCAGTTGAACGATTCGAACCATATTTGATAGCGATATCTAGAATTAGAATGCAGCGCGGGCTAGATTATATACAGTCTCTGATTTCTTTTCACTGTACAGGATCGAGTCGAAAATATTTTTTTTCTTATTCGTTTTTTATGCATGTATTATTCGTTTTTTTGAATAAAAAAAAAGAATGCGATTTTTGATTCATCACCTTAAAGTCAGAAAATACCTTTCTCACATGAAGAAAATAAATTAATCCAGATTCTCTCAGGAATTTTTTTTTTTTTTTTATCTTCGCTTATTTTTCGTCGGCCTATTTCCGCCACTTTAGTGCCAATCACCGACATCAGGGAGGCGACTCCACCTGTTCCTACCTATCAGACTCAACAACTCATGAGCCGGGCCAACTTCTTTTACTTCCGCTCCGAAGGAAGACGTAACCAGAGATTTTTCGCCTCAGAAAATCCCAACGACGCCAGCTGGGATTGAACCCAGGCCGATCGGATTGTGAGGCTGTTACGCTAACCATACAACCACTGGCGCCGTCCTCTCAGGAATTGATAGACGTTCATATTTGATGAAAAAAGTCCTACTACGCATATGTTCGAATTTCAACAATGACATAGTTAAAGAATTTGTTTTTGTTTCGGACTCAGTTGTCTCGAACTGGCTGTACATTGAAAAGTACGCTTCGGATAACGATTCTGTTGCTTTCATTTGAAAGAAGAGAAAATTTAGTACAGTATATAGTAGTAAAACATCTAAATAAGCTGATTCTAATAACATTTTGGAAGTGAAAAACTTGAAAGTTAATAATATTTAATGTGTTATTATTGATTTTATACTAAAAATTCATATTAAACTTTATTGTTTCTATCAATAATCCCTTTCTCTACGGCAGTGTGCTCCGTCGGAGTGCTGAACGGAGCATTGCGCCGAAAAGTATGCACATCGCGCTGGTGTGATCGATCTTGATGTCGTCTAAAGACGACGCTCGTACACACAGGTCGTCACGCGGATTTCGCCTATAGACGACGCTCGAAAGGGTTAAATTGAAGCTCTCTAACCGCTCTACAGTTTGTTCTTTGACACCCAACTTCTACACTTCTTAATTTGACAGCACATTCTTCAACTGTTCATGAACCGTTCTACAGGAGCTGTTGATCATTTTTTGATTAGTACTCGAATTTTGATAGAATACAAAAATTGATGCTTTCAGGTAAAATAAACGGAAGCGCGGGTGAGATCGACACCTTTGAAAAAAACGAATGAAAACTTGTTACAATAATTTCAAAGTATTGAGAGATTATCTATATACTATGTGGACACTTTAAGATCCCAGCTTAGGCGAGCATCCACGTGAAATGTGCCGATGGGCGAACGAAGGGATGCCATAAGCTCTGCCAGGCTTTATTGTTGACATGCCCGATTCAACGTTGGTTTTGATTGTTTTATTAGTTCAGCTCGTTCAGCTTAGTTTTGTCGTTTTATCTTTTGAATATAAACACGGGGAATCTACAAAAAGTAAGAACTCGGGCCTGATTCTGGAATACACTTCACGGTGGAAACGAAATAAACGGCACGCCATTGAACTACGTTTTACGGGTTAGTGAAGTGTCGAAGATAATGATGAGTTTTCAGGCAGAACGAGCACTTTTCAAAAAAAAAAATCATAAATGAAAAATAACTTCTTCGTATCAAACTGGTATTCAATGTGAGTGGAAAACTTTGTTTTCTTCATGTGATATAATAATCTCATACAAAAATTTCATCTGAAGATAATTTGATGTTATAATGATAAATTTAGTGGGAAACTAATCTCGTATCCAAATGTCGACACCGTACCGTTGTCATCGCGAATCCGTTTCATTCCGTTTCCACCGTGAAGTGTATTCGTAGTGTATTCGAGAATCAGGGCCCTCATTTTTCCTTTCTATGAAAAATAAACCAGGTTTTACCGGTTTTACCCTGACTGAAGGTGTCGATGTTACCCCGAATGGACTCGAAATTTCAACACAATGTTTTCGAGAATTGATAAGCAACAACACCACCTACCGTCTCACAAACTACATTGAACAATGATCTACGATGAATTAAGCTCATAAAAGTATCGAAATTTCCACAATTTTCCGACTTAAACACTTAGCGCCCACGAGCAAAATTTTACATGGACTGTTTCATGTTTGCTGGGCAGTTTTGCTGTTTGTTTTGACAGCAAAGCGACTTCCGCAGATTTGAGGTACCTCGGAACGTAAGTCACAGACAAGTGTGTACAGGGGACATCGGATTTTTTTTTAAAAAAACTGCTCCCAACTGAAAAAATTAGGGGGTGTCGATTTTTCCCTGATTTCCCCAATAGCTTTGTCCCACTTTCATCTTCTGAAATTGTTTCCCGGTTAAATTAGAATTTCATGTACATTTTTGACTGCAACCAAAAAATTTATGTCAGTAGCTTAATTTTTCAACGGATTTTTAAATGGGCATTTTACAAACACCACAACCAAGTGTGAACATTAATTTAACGCGTTTCAATCATCGTACGTAGATGCTTCGAGGTTTATTGCTATGTAACAAAATGTTTTTCTCAGAATAAAAACATGTCTTCACATCCGACATCACTGATAATACCGAGAAAAAGTGACAAAAGTCTTCCCAGTCTACCAAAACAAACATTTCAATGTAACCCGTGTACTGGAATAGGACATTTTGCTCGTCTCGACAGTGAATGAAACCGAAACGAGACGAGACGAATTGCTAGTCTCGTTTTCTGGAATAGGGCCCTATCTTCATATACAATTTTTTGACGTAGGACTACGTCTTTCATTTCTGTACCGGGGTGTAAGTTCAAAGTTTCGAAAACGTGAGAGTGACGCTGGAGTGCAAGGTTTTGCACGTTAATACCTCTTTACCGGCTGAATGGAGCGGTATAATTACTTCATCCGTAAGATAAAATGTCAACGAGTTATATGATTGTCACTTATTGGTCCAAAAAATCGTTCCAATAGCTTAAAAATTGCTTTGAAAGCAACCTTTTGAAATCATCATTGCTCATTGATGATGATTGGTGATCGCAATGTGTTCCCGAACACGGACGCAAAGTCTAGGCACCTGGAGAAACCATCATAGCGAATACATGCAAGCTGCGACTTCTTTTGCTCGCTTCCATTAGTGTTTGGGAAACCACAGCGGACACATGCAGGGCGTGAGTACTTTTACTCGCATCAGTTTCTGTTCTGCTTTCACATGGAACAGTCATGAAAAATTGTGTGCGTGTGAATGCGTCCAAGCGAAGGAATATTTACACATTCGACTTGGTGTTCCCGTGATGCAATCCAATTGACGAATTTACGCAAAGCTGAATCAGCTCATGCGACACCTACATTAGAGTTCAGAACCACAAAAGTGATGATGTTTGTTTATTCTATGAACTGAAAAGCAAGATTCGGTCGTGATTATTCATTTTATGTCTATTTAGATTAATATCAACCATTAAATGTCTTCAGTATATGGTAAGAAAGTTAGGGCTTTGTATATTTACGTTGATTTCAACACGCGATTGGACCAAAGTCATTGATAATCTTCGAAAATTTTATGTTTGATAATGCATACAGGTGGTTATGAATACTGTGGATAATGGCGATGAAATCGATATCATATTAAGTTGGATTATATCACTGATAATGTAATGGCCGATACAAGAAGGATTTCCAGTATTTTTAGCGCAACACATGCTACTCATCGTTTATCTAGTTGAAAAAAAATTGAAGTTACAACACTTATACCAAGCCATTTTTCAAAATATACATACCACATTGCAAAATGGCGATTTTCTATCCTTTTTAGCGTAGAAAGAATACGTGAAGCCGGGCAATTTGAAGATAAATTCTGATTTTTCTAAAAAATTTGAACGATCAAAAAAACAAAACATCATCATTGTACTCGCTGCGCCATCTGGTTGTAAATCGAACGTAAATTCGTCAAAAGCATCAGTTTCTGTTCTGTTTTCGCATAGAACAATCATGAAAAATTGCCACATTACGATAAAACGAAATGAATTTTATGCAAGGTTATATAGACTTTATTTCGTTTTCACCATGAAGTGGCGCCCTCAGTTTCTATTCTGCGCATAGAGTGATCATGAAAAATCTCGTGTTATTCTCACGAAAACAAAAATGGATCATGTATTAAACATCTTCAGTTGCTTTTACAAGGCCACTCAAATTCCATCGGTTCAATGATTACCGAGTCAACGGTAGTCCTACGTCTACCTTGCGGCTATATCACAGATATAACCCACTTCTTGGATTTTGTAAAAGATTACTTTACCACATGAAGAAAACAAAGTTTTCCATTCACATTGAACACTGATATGATACTGAGAAGTTAATTGTTATCGTAATTTATATTTGATATATCAGTCGTGGGAGTAGTACCACTAGTACTAGTAGTACTCGTACCCTTATTGAAGATACAGACGAAATTACCGAATGATATCCTCAAACACAACAATCTCTTCCGAGTGGCTTGATTCGGGTTCTATGCGTTATTATCGCATAAAAAAGACTCCATCAGCACAAAGTGAATTCTCCACCACCCTCCTCTGTGCACTTTTCCGCTCAACCGTTCACCCTTTCCTCACACGCACGCACCCTCGTATGGAAAGTAAATCGCGCAAGCGTGACAAAAGATGACGGGGGGATTACTACGAAACGGAGCGTGAGAACCGCATCTGACGAATCACGAAAATAGAAGTAAGAAGAGGGAAGTGGAAGAAAAAAAAAAGCGCTCAATCACGAGGTAATTTTAATCTTTCCCACTGCACACATAACTCTCCAGCAAGCCGTTTTCATGGCGGTGATGCAAATATATAGCCAAAGATAGATTACACCGGAGACGACTACGCGAGTGGAGTAGTGCCCTTCGCGTCGCGTCGCAGGCAATTTTGCGCCGTTTTGAGCCAGAGCTTGCTTTTCTGGAGAATTCATAAAAATCCCCTTTGTGGAAGTGAACAGAAACAAATTGTTTTCCTCTTCACGATCGCGCACAAAACAAAATCTAGTTTCTAGCCAAGAGCCGAAGTCGTCTGCTGTATCGTCGTCGGGTCTTTGTTTTTCTCGTTTCTAGTCGTTGGTTGCAAAGGAAGTTCTAGTTCGAATCGCTAAGAGGGCACAGCCCTCATTCAATTCGTCTCATCCAGTTTATCCCCTCTTCCCAGAGGTGATAGAGAAATAAATAGGCAAGAAATCAAATCCCGCATCCAGAGACCATCATCATCATCATTATCATCAGCGCATTATAATCATAGCGAAAGGAGAAGAAGCGAACCAATAAAACCGCCTCACCACTTACAACTTTCGAAGAGGTTGACGACCCCTGGGCCACGGGTTGATCGCTGCTTGTGCTGCTAGCGCGCGGTCGCGCACAGAATTCACTATACCAGTTCCCCGGATCCCGGAGTTGAAACACTTCCACTAAGAACCAAGGCGGGGGAAATACTCGTGTGGAAGTCGTTGCTCGTTGCTAATAATGCCCGTGGCTGTGTAAGAAGTCGTTCGTCGTTCGTCGTCGTGTTGTTGTGTTATTCAATGCTGACTGGCAAAAGTGATGATGTTGCGGTGATCGCGCCGTTGATTCGCTCACCCCACTGTGGAAAAGACTGGACAAAGCGCGCGATCCGCCTTGAGGGGTGTTCTCAGTTGAGATAATATTTTGAAATTAAAGTGATGGATTCGTCCAGAGCTAGTTGTAGATGTGATTTCCAAGAACATCTTGCAAAATGGTTTAAATGTCACAAGGGAACAAGCCTTTTCGATACCTTTTGTCCTGCGCTTGGTTACTCTGACAGTATTAGCAGTGTTTTGGTGTATTTGTGTGAACAACCAAACACGAGCTACTATGATTGGTTGACTCAGGTAAATTTCGCTCCAGGTGGTTCTACTGTTACTACTTTGTCCGTTTTTTTTTTTTGTTATTTCATTTCTTCATTTCATTCCTTCCAAAGAGAGATGGATGTCTAATGATGTCGGATGAGTAGCGTTGACTGACTTTTGACCGCTCAACAATGATGCTGATGCTGCTGACAATGATGATGACGACAATTGGTGTTCTCTTTTGCCTTCATCGCCTGTGTATTACTATTTAAGCTGACCGATGATGCCTTGCTTCCCTCTCCCTTGCGTATTCCGATGTCTCTCAGCCGTTCTTATTCTCCTTACCAGACGTTGGGCGCTGTGCATTTTTTGAAAAGTTCGTTGCTCATAACCTGTCCTGTAAATTTAAGCTATCGGTTCGCATACGCCTTCTTCATGGACTCTCCGCGGGTGAATTGCAAAATTGCTTGCGCTAAGCGTCTTTCCCCGAGCGGAACGAAGCTATCGCCGTATTTCACCACCGTCAACAAGTGTCAAATCGAATGAAAACATAACACAGAGCGAATCGCTGCGGATTGTTCTGCCTACCCCAACATGGTCCCTCCTTCCCTCGTCCGGCGGTATCGATGGATCGCAGCACAGACGATTCAGAGGAAATTAAAGCTGTACGTTGCGCGCGCAGTCACATATGATTGCAATGCTCGTTCCAGCTGTGTGTAGCGCAGAGATTACTACATCAATTCATACTCCATATAGTATAGCACAGCAATCTTCACATTATCTTCTGGTGTGCGTTGTTGTCGCTACGAGTCTCGTTCCGAGGGCGCACAACGCGCGTGCGCGTTCATCTCTCATTGTTTCAATTGTCCAGACACTATTTTTCGCCAGCGCATGCGCCAATCGACCGCACACAATAATTGGAACCCGATGTCGTCGTCGTCGTCTTGGTTGCTCCAGAGTACAGATCTTTCCCCCCTCAGTGCTAACCCGGGGTCATCGACGTCGCTCCACACCAAAGAAAACTCGACAAAGCGTCATATGACTCGAAAACGAAGGCACTTACAAGCGCGTACAAGTTTATTCTCTGTTCTCAAATCCTTCTTAGTAAGCACTCTCGGCACAAAAGAACCAGACATTAAAAAAAAATAATACGAACGTTCACCGAACAGCCACTTCGCATTAAATGGAATGTTTCATATTACGCTTATCATATCAGTTTTCTCGGCACTCACTTGCTTTAAGATCGAACGGGCAGACAGACGGCATGTGTCCGTGTCCGCGTTCGCAGAGTACTTCACATATTCGCCGTCTCCTAACAGCCATTTGCCTATGCTGCCTGTAGTTTTCTAAGCATCTTTCCTCGGTCACCACACCACACGAGCCGGGGGCCGCCCGGAAGCACACTGGCCGAGCGTGATTGATTGGAGGTCACCCAATGACCCCTCTCTCTCTCTCTCTCTTTCGCGCTTCTCCAGCCAACATTGCTGCTAATTATTTCCAACTACAGCCGCACAAAAAAAAATCTGCCGCGCGGACACACGAACCAAACGCTAACGAACTCAACCGGGGACGACGCTAAACTGAAAGCGGGCCTGAACTTTTCCTTTGCTCTCACCATGAGGGGCCACAAGTGCGCCGTCAGCTAGTTTTGCGATTGCACACATACACCGGAGTCTCGTGTTGGTGATCCGAGAGCGAATCTCCGGCGCGCGCGCTTTGAGTGTGTATCATACAAGCGCAACAGTTCCTCGGCCCATTCTTCCGCATCGACGGCAGAGAGGACGCCGGTTATTTGGGCTTCTGCTTCTTGCAATCCAACGGACGCAACGCAACGCAAACGATGACGACCAAGATGGACTCAACAAACCGAAGAAGAATATTCTCTCTCTTCTTCGCGAGTCCAAATGGAACACGGATCGGATGAGCGCAGGGTTTCAAAATGGCCACATGCGCGCGCTTGTTTGTGTGAATCCGCTCGAGGAGAATTCCTTCGAACGAAGAATAGCTGCTTGTCCTTGAGTAGTAGCGCTAGCTTTTGGCTTCGAAATGTACAGCTCGCGTTGGGAAGAAGTACGCGCGCGCATTTTGTGTTTCCCTTCCAAAACTCCGGCCGGATCAAGACGGAGCAAAAAAAAATGATACCGTCAGCGAAAAAAAAAACAGTTTTGAAATGTAAATATTTTCACTCCCAAACCTCCACCAATTGCCGTGGCGCGCGGTTTCGGTCCTAAATGAGACGAATTTTGTTCTATGATTATTTATGACCACCGTGAGGTTAATGGAATATGGATCACCCCACAGCATCGGAAGGTTTAGAGTGCTACTGCAACTAACTTCGTTTTCTTAGAGGGATATTTGGCAATCCATATAATCAACCGGATGTGGCCACCAGCATCTATCGATTCGTATGGATACCTTCGATCCGTTTCCTGTGCTTGCTAGATTGATTGTTTTCTATGAGAATAATTACCTGAAACGACAAAATTTGAAAAAAAACAAACATAAATGAATTTGAAATTGATAAGTATGTATAACATAATTTCAAATTAACAAACTGAATAAAAATTTCAGTTTCCAGTTATATATCAATCGTGAGGATTTTATACATACAGCCATTCCATGTCAAATCAAAATAGTGGTTCTCAGATTTCCGTGAAAATATTGGACCAGTATTTTTTATTTTTATATCAGGGTGGCCATTTCCATTTTAGGGTGGTCCGAAAAATCGACTTTATCCGATTTTTTCAAAAGATTACTTTTATTCAAAAATTCATAACTTTTGAGCTACTGAACCTATGATCGACATATCAAATTAAATCCAATTAGCTAGTTTTTCTTGTAAAAAAAAAACACCTGCAAAAATTTTGGATTCTTTTTGTGTAATTATTGATTGTACAGGTCGGACTCGATTATATATAGTCGACCATGTTTTACCAACAATTATTTTCATATCCTATACATAATCGTTTCTCAAGAAAACAATTTTTTCATTAATGTATGAATGTTGACATTCATACATTAATGAAAAAATTGTTTTCTTTTCATTAATAGAAAAAAAAAAATTTCCTATTAATGTTTTGTTTTCATTAATAGAAAAATAGCTTTTTTTGCTATTCGATTATGTATTGGATTTGAAAATTAACGTTGAAAATGAAATTGCGATTATATATAATCGAGTCCGACCTGTAATTGGTTTTTCTATAGTTTACATGGTCTCGGGACCAATGCACCCGTGGCCGAATGGTTACCGTCTCACATTATCATGCCGGGTATTCGGGTTCGATTCCCGTTCTGACCGGGGAATTTTTCGTCAAAGAAATTTCCTTCGACTTGCACTGCGGTCACGCGTATTCTCTAGAGCTTGCCCCTCGGAATACATTCAAGGCGTGTTATTTGGCTTAAGATCTCAACTAAGTATTAATAAATGACGCTAGTTAATGCATACGTTGAGACGGCAAAAGTTCCATAGGGAACGTTAACGCCATTCTATTATTATTATTATGGTTTTGGGACCAAGGGCGCTATATTTTTTTTGAAAGCTGAGATTAAGAGCAGAATTAAGAGAGGCGTTATTTTTTTGTTCTTTAGTTATGATTTTTCAAAATTAACCGATGGATTGAAAAATCATTATTTCCAAAAATGACTTTTTACGAAAATTCATAACTTTTAAAATACTGGGCATTAGTTCCCTTCCTACTAACATTAGAATAAGTTAAATTGTAAAAACATATTGGATGTAAGGATAGTTTTAAGAATGTGGATGTGAATGTGAGTGTGAACATTGTTACAACCCATCCTTTTTCTAATGAAAATATGTCACCCTTCTAAACTCGAGTCGACCGCGAATAATTGGTTTCCTATTTTATTAACTATAGAACAAAGGAAACATGTTTATATATTCTAGTAAAAATATAGTTAAGAGTTCGGCTCCTTCAAGGGGGGACCCGATCTGAAATTTCGAAAAAAATGATTTTTTTTATTTATGCATTTTTGGGAAACTTTTGCCCTCATAAATGTTGTCCTGAAAGGATTTTCCGATATTTGAGCTCATTGGAAAGTTACATCCAAAAATACGAGGTCACCTCAAGGGATATTGTATTGCTTAACGGAATTTTAAACGCGTTTTTTTCGAAACCATGTTTTTTAAGCTGGTGGTATCGATTTCTCAGGATCTACTCGACCGCAGTGTTGCCACTAGGATTGGGCGATCTTGGATCGATTTTCGGAAGATCGATCTTTTCCATTTCGATTTTCGATTTTTTGGATCGATTCATAGTACCCGAAAAAATCGCAAAGATCGATCTTTTTGCTTTCGATTTTTTCGATCTTGGAGTTTTTTTTAATGTACATCGACCTGACAAATTTTATAAACATAATTTAACATTTGAATAACTTTCGAGGATGTCAAATCAGTGATAATGAATAGGATTGGGCTATCTTGGATCGATATTTAGAAGATCGATCTTTTTCTCTCTGATTTCCGATTTTTCGGTCGATTCTTAGTACACAAAAAAAAATCGCTAAAATCTATCTTTTCTTTGCTATCTTTCCGATCTTTTTGATCGTTGAAAAAAAATATTGTAAATTTGTTTTTCAGTGAACATTGATTCTTACCAAAAACCACTTGACAAATTTCATAAATATTGAATCCCTTTCAAGATTATCGAATTAGTGGTCGTAAATTTAGGAGAAGCAGACGCAGTTTGTTCATTACAAAACAAGTGGTCACAAGTTATATTTACACCATATTCTTTAGGCTAACAGCGAAAATTGTGACGAGATGGGATGTTGACATCAGATCCAGCTAAAGCGTTCTTTACTAGAATTGAAATGCCTTTGATGTTTGAATAGAAATATGAAATGTTAGTTTCATGTTTAATGAAAAGACAATACTTATATAGAACAAGTAAATAAATTGGAATAGGGGCATTCGATTTTTCAAAGATCGATTCTTGGTACCGATTTAATCAGTGAATCGATCCCTGCGCCGTTTAGAAAATCGATTCATTAAGATCGATTACACGTACAAATTTATCTGGAATGGTACAGATTTTTTCGTTATTTTTGGTACAGATTCTGAAAACCTGAATTCACGATGCTACATGAAGAGCCGAAAGATTTTTATTTGATCATTCTCACTAATTTTTGCGAGGAATCTTACGTAGTTTCAATGTCCAATGCTATTAACACGTTGAGCCCAGCGTCGGTCCCTAAGAGCCGACGTTGAGATTTTTGGTAGGAAAGTGCTGACTGACTCGGACTGACAGTTATAAAATAATAAAATAAAAATATATCCGGTTTGTTTTCGGATGTTTTACGAAATGGGACTGCTTTCTAGTCGAATTGCTGACTATTTTCCAATTATACAATAAGTGTCTTTGGGAACTGGGACCGACACTGATATTGTGCAAATGCTCTCGATGCGTGCTGAATGGAAAGCGCAGCAAAAAAAAAATCGACAAGAATTTCAGGTTGGAATAACAGCAGAAGAAATGATCAGAACAGGCAGATCAATTCAAAGGATATTTGTCGTAGTTTTTTCGGGGAGCTGATAAAACAAATTAGAAAGAGATTCGATTTTGACGATTCGACGCTCAAGTCTACGGCAATGTTGAATCCCAGAAACTTTTCCAATTTAACTAGCATTAACGTTGTGTTAGAAGCGTTTCCAGGATTCTACAATGGAAATGTACAAAATGTGGAGAATTAATTTTGTAGCCTAAATATAAAATTACTCCGTAAGGAGATCACAATTTCAGAAAACGAGCATGTGCAGGATTGGTGGACAAAAATTTGATGCCTAAAAAAATTTGACGGTTCGCTCGCCTTTTCGACGCATCGATGCCTTGTTTGCAATGTTCTCACTATGCCTCACTCCTCGGCAACTGTCGAGCGATTTTTTTCCTGAATATTATCAGAACAAAAATAAGTTTTGAAATCGGCTCAGCAACGATACGATGAACGCTATTTTGAGATCAAAGGATTTACTCAAACATCATGGTGGCAGATCGATAATTTTAAAAAAAAATATACTATGCTATCTAGATTCAAATAACTCGAAAACTAATCAAGCAAATGGAGCCTTCGCACCCCTTTCCCCTCTCTAAAGAGGGGGAGGGGTTGCTGAGCAACTCGAGAACTAATCAAACACATGTAATCAAACTTAGCATATAGAGGATTTAGGGATCGATAAACGTTTCTATGGTAGTTAGACACTCCTCCCCTCTCTCTAAAGAGGGGCTCCCATACAAATGAAACACAAATTTCTGCATAACTCGAGAACTAATCAAGCAAATTGAGCCATATTTCGCATGTGGAGGTCTTACGTGGCACGAAACGTTTATATGGTAAATAGACACTCCTCCTCTCTCTCTGAGGGGGAGGGGGGGATTTGGTAGAAGTACTAGGAATTTTATAGTAAAAGGTAAATTCAACGGGGTCGATTAGAAGATCAATCAATGAACAGTTCTGCAATTGGACCCATGAACTTGCGCTTAGTAAGAAAACGTAGATGTTTGAAGGTATTGATAACAAAAAACAAATTTTGGGCGGGACGAAGTTTGCAGGATCAGCTAGTTATATATATATATATAGTCGCATAGGTCTAGTCTAGTCACATAGGAATATTGAACGAAGACTTAAAACATGTTAAAAGACCTAAAGACATGTTAGAAAAACCTAAGCTTTCCAGAAAAAAAATAAAAAATATAACACCCTCTATCTTCAACCGAGAAAACTATGAAAAACTAACCCAATCAATAATTAGAAAAACTGATACCAAAATTTTTCGCTAAAGTAATAATTTTTCACTTATGGGAATCGTGATATGCAAACACTTTTAAAAACTAACTACTTTCAACAATTTATTCACTTATCACTAATCACACGGCACCACCGGTGCTCCACAAGAACTGCACAGCGAAAAAGAGGGCGAGCCATGCGCTCGCGGCCCTCTTATGACTGCATACTGCTGACGCTGCACGCTCCACGTTGTCGACCGTAGGTTGGCGGACCCGAGTGGCGTGATGTACCAAACGGTTCCGTAACGGCTTCCCCCTTAGCTGAAAGACGTCCTCGGCTTTCGTCTACTGCTGAAGTATCAGCGGTACCTCTCTGGACTCGGGATGGGCCTCGGTTGATGCGATGGTATCCTGTTCGATGACTTCTGGTTTGCTGTTGGTAAGGAGTGTCTTCCAGGCGGCGAATTTCAAAACGATGATTATGGATGAACCCAGTATGCAGATTAGTAAAGTTGATGAGATTACGGATGCTATCCATCCCAGGAAATGAAGTTTCCAATGGAGGTTTTCGGCTGTCAGGTTAAGGTGTGTGATATGGTTACGCTGTTCCATATGTAACTCCTGTAAATGTTCCAACGGAATGTGGTTAAACAGTTTGGTTGGATTTACCTTCAATCCCGTGGTAGGTATGAACGGCTGTATCTCCATGTTTGTGTTGACATATTCCTCGTCATCCAATTTCAGTGTACAGTTTGAGTATTGGATTAGGAACGACCCCTGTAGAGTGCGTTGGGTGACTGAACAGTTTGACGAAAGTGTTACATTGATTGCATTGACGACTATATTGCCATCATTGATTTTCCGAATAGTTTTGTTTCCGTAGGTGCGTTCTATGGGACACTCTGCTGTATTTCCGGAGACCAATTGTTGCATACAACCCGTCAAAGGTTCTAGATCCGTTGAGGAACATATAAACATGGCGTTGGCTTTGGAACAAGCGCTTTTTAACATGAATGATTTCTGTCCTTTCAAATAAAACTGTGTTTGTAGGTGGACTCTGTGGTGATCTACAATGACTGGTTCAATGAAGTTGAGGGTGTACTGTACATTTTTGATCCTGGGTATCTTCAGTATGTACATGAAAATTTCGTTGTTTAATACTGCGTAGGCATTGGCAGTACTAAGTATGCTATCGACCGAGTTAAGCCCGAAACCGTCATTAATGAGGGAATGATGAATGGTTTCCAATTCGTCGAGGTGAATGATGCGGCTGCTTGGGATACTCCGTCTCGCTAGTGTGATCGCCTCTTCGATTATGTCTAAGTAGTATAATAGCTCATCAATTTTGAATATTAATTCTAATACATCAAAGCCCTCTAAGGAATGTATTACATTTTCCTCATTTTCCAGTATGACGTTAATTGCTTTTGTAATGTTGCTCATTCGTGAATCGAAAGCACTATTGATTCTTATTTGCTTGTTATTCTCGCTAATTAATGAATTTAATGACGAATTTATAATCTTAAGGTCGTCTGCATCAGGGCTTCCCGATACGTATTTCCAGGCCTTTCCGAGAGATTCCCATCGTTTTCTCCTACGTAGTGGTTTTATTCGGTTGTAACTCAAGTTTATTTTGTCTAATTTTGCTTTAACTATTGACTTAAAAGGCGTTTGATTCGACAATCTCTCCATAGAAACGGCGTTAAAGCTTTCTACAATTGTTCCAATTGAGGTCAAGTTTATGGGGTGCACAATTCGCAGAGAACTAGTGCTTATTTTAGCGGGTCCTAACGGAACTATAATGATCGGACTCTGATCCAGGGTATGAATTCTCAAGTCTGAAGTGGCCATCCCTACCAGCGTAAGGAGCCACAGTATTCTGCAAGAAAATATAAAGTGTTGTTTTAGTTAGCTCTTTTCATATCTAATTTGTGAATTTTGATAGCCTTTTCATCTGTTACAGTTTTGCTGGTTTGACTTTGGATTTTAATTGGCCTAAATCTATTGGTGTAAGGGGTCGGCTTTCCTTTCCCTTTAACTAAAGCTTCACTGATGGTGAGGTTTTCATATTCTTTATTGTTTTGACTTTCATTTTTCTGATTGTGTGTCCTCGCTTCTAACGCAATATTTTCCCTGGCAGTTAGTATTATTTTTGCTTTCTGTGTATTTATATCCTCCGGGTTCAATGAATGAGAATTTCCAAAAATTATATCCCTAGGTCTTAATTTCGTAGTTGAATGTTTGGTATCGTTATATAGGGCAGTTACTATGGAGAGCCCTTCGTATAAGGTTAGTTCTTCAAGTTTTCTCCTGTTTGACATGTACATTTCTAAAAGCGTGTTGTGGTATCTCTCGACAATGCCATTGCTGTTACTAGTACTGGCAAAGTGTATATCAATATTTTGATTTTGGAGAAAGGTTTTGAATTTTGAGCTTCTGAAAGATGTGGCTTGATCACATGTTATAGTTTTTGGTAGGCCGAAAATTTTAAAGTATTTTGTAATTACTTCGATCAGCTCATCCGCCGTTTCATTCTGGATTTTGAAAATTTGGGCAAATTTGGAAAATGCGTCAACAAGGGTAAGGAATTTTTCACCCTCCTTGACGTACACGTCAATGAAAATGTTCTCTAATGGTTTGTCGTATGCTCTTCGAGTTATTGGAATTTTGAAGGGACGTCGTTCGTATTTCGCGAACTTGCAGTCCTCACAATTTTTTGCGAATGATTTGATCTTCGTAATCATATCGGGGAAGAAAACTGACTGACGAATCTCCTCGTATGTGAGCTTCCAACTTCTGTGGTTAAAATTATGGCTCTTACGAATAAATTCCTCTTGATCAGTTTTAGAAATAAGATCAGGGAGTTTTAGATTGCAAAATTGTACTTTCATGCCTTTGAATTGATCTTTCATTATTTTAGAACACGATTGTGCAATCTCTAGGGGAGCGAATATACCATTGGATATGGTCGGGGAAAGATAACTTTTAAGAATGTTTCGGATTTCATCTTCGGAATATTCTCCACGGTTGAAAGTATGCCTGCTGTAACCTGAAAATATAGAATAAAATATGTGAGCCGATTTTCTAGGATCGTTTGACACATTAATTATCAGCTGATTCCTAAACTTGTTAATTATTTCTGGTCCATATATCGGGTCATTTTCATAAAGCTCGTTTTGCAAAACGGTTTGAATATTTATTTCAGATTCGTCAGCTCGTGGTATCCGGGATAAACCATCGGCCACTACATTTTGTTTTCCTTTTTTGTAAACCAACTGGAAATCGAATTGCTCCAGGTATAGCCGTTGGCGAGTCACTCGTCCTGTAGCATCTGTTAACTTGATTTCCTTAGTAAGAGGCTCATGATCTGTGTATATGGTAAACTGCCTACCATACAGATATGGCCGGAACTTTTTAGCTGCAAAATAGATAGCTAACAGTTCCTTGGCGGTGGCAGAATATTTCTCTTCCGCCTTTGTCAATGTTCTTGATAGATAGGCAATGGGTTTTTCACCTCCATTCACTATCTGTGTGAGGACCGCCCCGATCGCAAAGTTTGACGCGTCCGTAGTCAAAACGAACGGCTCGTCAAAATTGGGGTAGTGCAATAAGAGATCCGAACTCATTATATTTTTCAATTCAGTAAAGGCTTTTTCATATTCCGGAGTAATTTCTATGGATTTGGTTTTTCCACGAAGCACACTTGTCATCGGCTTTGCGATTTTAGCAAAGTCGGGAATGAATCTTCTATAGTATGAAATTGTTCCAAGGAAGGATTTTAGTTCCTTCGGGGTTTTCGGAAGAGGCCAGTTTTTCACTGCTTCAACCTTCTTGGGATTAGGTTTAACCCCTTCCGTAGTAACCACGTGACCGAGGAATTCAACTTCTTTACGAAGGAATTCCGACTTGTCACACTGAACTCTAAGGTTTGCTTCCTTTAGAGTTTTTAAAACCTTTTGAATGTCTTTCATGTGCTCTTCCAAAGAGCTGGAAAAAATTATGATGTCGTCCATATAGACGAAACATCTAATACCTAAATGTTTCCGTAATACCGAATCCATCAGGCGTTGGAATGTTGCGGGCGCATTCTTCAATCCGAACGGCATCCGCACAAATTCGTATTTCCCATGATCGACGTTAAACGCCGTTTTTGGGATGTCAGCTGGGTCTACCTCTATTTGGTGGAACCCGCTGGCCAGGTCGAGCACAGAGAAATACTGCGCATTTCCTAGACGATCCAAAATTTCGCTGATTTCCGGTATTGGATACCGATCAGACGGTGTGATTTTATTTAATTTTCTGTAATCTACCACTATGCGGTACTTTTTCGCACCTGAGTTGTCGACCTTCTTAGGTACGACCCAAATAGGAGAAGTCCAGGCAGATGAAGACTCTCTAATAATGCCTGTATCCAACATCTTTTGGATTTGTTCACTCACTATTTCTCTTAGATGGTACGGATATTTATATGTCTTTTGGTGTATTGGCTTGTTATCGGTGGTCTCTATTCTATGCTTTACTTGATGTGTAAAGGCAAGTTTTTGACCTTCCTGGAAGAAGATGCTTTTGAATGGCTGTAAGGTCTTTGCAAGAAGTTTGACCTCCTCTTTATTTAGATGATCCGCAGGGAAATTCAAATTCTCTTTTGGATTATCGGTTTTTATAAGAAAGTCTTTATTTTCGAATGGTTTCGACAATATAGGCTTCGGTAGGCCTTTTGAATGTACATGAACCATCGCACTATTATTCTTTGCCAAGTAAAGTCCCGGTTGGACTGAAACATTTGCAGTAATGTTAAGCTCATCTTCGATTAGAAACGTTCCATCTTGTAAAGTTGGAATTTTCATGAAAGTTTCGAAATTTTCGTGAAAATTCATGGAAGAAGGGAAGTACCGGTAAAATTGGTACGTAGATTTCCCAATAATCAACTCGTGTTTATCTGTATTGAGCCCGTCAAAAAATTTATGAAATTTAAACACATGAAATGGTAGTGCTCTGTTGACATCTTTCGGAAAAAGATTCGCGTGCACCACTTTATCCAAAATAAATTTTCCATTTTTGTTCGTGACGATGGCTGGCTGATCAGTCACTTTTGCGTTTGCCACATGTTCTGGATTCATATACGATTTGTTCGCACCTGTGTCTATCAAGAATTTTAAGATTCCCTTGTTAGATCGGTAGCGAATGTAAGGAATGAAATTGTTCAAGTTATTGTCTGGTCTTCCTCTCCTCTGTGAAAATTTACTTCGCGTGTATTTTGCACTTCGCACTCGGTCGCGTTATTGTCATCATCGTCATCATCATCATCACTATCCACGTCAACCTCGTTGGTGTTATGTTCCACGCGCGGTTTAAATTGCTGAATCGGTCGTTTGAATGCAGTTTTTGCGTTCGTTTCTTTGGCATATGCTCTGTAAGAGCTGTTGCTGTTGTTGTTATTATTATAGCCACCAGAACCACTGCTACTAGGGTTACTGTGCTGTTTGAAAATTTGTTTTGCGGGTTTCGTTCTACTTTCCGCGTTTTGATTAGTGCATACAGCCTGGTATGCCTCTTCTAAAGATTTTGGTTTCGATTGCCTGATAATGGAGGCCAGGGGCTCTCCGATGTTGTCCAAATATCGTGTGATTGTTATCACATCAACTACCTCTCGAGCCGATAACGGGTTCGAGGATAGATTGGCTTTTAGCCTAGTGTTAATTTCTTTGATTTCATTAAAGAATCTCAAATGATTCTTATCTCCTTTCTTCAAATGGAACATCGCCGACAAATTAGTGGCGAAGTCCTTCTGGTCCCCATATTGTTCGATGAGAACCGATTTGATACCGTGAATGGTATCGGGATCACCATTTGCGCATAATATCACGCGAGCGTCCCCTTTGATTTTATTTTTTATTGCCCGCAAATATATCGAGCTAAGCGAGTCGGGTTGCCCGTTCTCGCCTTTTATTTTAAACATTTCGTAAAGCTCGTTGACTTCCTTGAGCCAACTTGCCAATTCCTTTTTATTTCCGGAAAATTCCGACATATTTTTAATAGGGTCGGGGATGGCATATTTGTTGCCCTCCCTGGCCACTACCAATGCTCGGAGCTGTTCAAGCTCTGTTTTGAGTGCTTCAAGTTCACTGGCTCTTGTTTCCGGCATGATTGATAATAGAGTTTTAGATGTTGAAAAGTAATTCACTTACGGTTGTGTTTGCAGCATCCGGGTGATCCTTCGACGGCTGGTTACTCGTGCGGCGGGATCTTCCACTATTTTAACACCTCACGATCCCACTTCTGACACCACTTATGGGAATCGTGATATGCAAACACTTTTAAAAACTAACTACTTTCAACAATTTATTCACTTATCACTAATCACACGGCACCACCGGTGCTCCACAAGAACTGCACAGCGAAAAAGAGGGCGAGCCATGCGCTCGCGGCCCTCTTATGACTGCATACTGCTGACGCTGCACGCTCCACGTTGTCGACCGTAGGTTGGCGGACCCGAGTGGCGTGATGTACCAAACGGTTCCGTAACGTTCAAAGATTTTTTTAACTCATAAGCTTCAATTTGATATGTCGATCATCTGAATCGGTTCATCAGTTCAAAAGTTTTTGAAATTTTGTGGTGGAAAAAAGGGGAAAATTTGATTTTCCGGACCATCGGTTAACTTTAAAAAATCATAACATAACACAAAAAATAAAGCCTTTCTGATTTTTGGATATGTTATGTAAAAAAACCTCAACTTTCGAGAAAAAATACTTGCGAATACCGGTAAGTTTCTTCGTTTTATTTCAAAAATTAATGCTTTATTCTACAAAAATGGTTACAAATTTAATATTCAAAGTACTGCCCATCGCTAGTCACAATTCCCATCTTTCTGGCAACTCACGAATTCCTTTGCGGAAATAATCGGCCGGTTTGACGGATAACCACGAATTAATCCAATTTTTGACTTCATCAAAATTGGAGAAGTACTGGTCAACCAGACCATGTTGCATCGATCGAAAAAGGTAGTAATCGGACGGTGCAATGTCTGGAGAATACGGCGGGTGGGATAGGACCTCTCATTTCAGCGTTTCCAAGTATGTTTTGACCGGTTTCGCGACATGCGGCCGAGAATTGTCGTGCTGCAAAATAACTTTATCGTGTCTTTGCTCGTATTGTGCCCGTTTTTCCTTCAGTGCAAACGCATCAATTGTCGTCGGTAGAGGTCCCCCGTAATGGTTTCATTCGGTTTTAGCAGCTCAGAGTACACCACACCCAGCTGGTCCCACCAAATAGACAGCAGTCGATGTTGATGCATGGCCTGAGTAGCTATACGTTGCCCGACGTTTAGGATTGTCGTCATGGACCCACTTTTCATCGCCAGTAACGATTCGAGGCAAAGAACACTTTTTTTATACCTTTGGAGCAGTTGTTTGCACGTGTAAAAACGGCGTCCGACGTCTTGTGGCTTCAATTCATACGGCACCCAATCAGTGTTGCCAAATATACAGATTTTTCTGTAATGATACAGATTTTCAACATTTTTTTTTGACAAAGAATCTGTGTATACAGATTACAGATTATTGGATATCCATCCAGATTTTATACAGATTTTGTAGCAATAATAATTTTCAAATGTTTTGATCATTTTACGCAACAACCAACAAACTCAATCAGACAATTCGAACAGTACTGAACTGAACTATTTTTGCTCCTATCAAATTTGTCAAATATAGTCGTGATGGAAATCATATTTTTTCGCAATATAATGCGATCAAAACCAAAACAAAAAGTTTCAAACCGTCTCGCTACAGAAACTGTGAACACAACTATCAAATCGAAATTATTTGTTAAGATCCGAGGGGAAGTGCCTCAGTACACTTGTCAAACGACATCAAGGCTAAATTCTGCAAGATCATGTATAAACACCATGAGGAAAGTGAGCATTAAATGAATGTTTTTAATGAAATAAATTCTTTCCGTCGGTTTTTCCTAAAAATACATTTTGAAATGTTTTTTTTTTATTTGGTATAATTCTCTATGTATCTAACATATTAAGTACCGCAAAGAAATCTGTAAGACATACGCCTGGGACCGCACGTTTTGGGGAAAACTTGTACGCCTCATTTGTTCGGATTCCACGAATGAGATCGTTTCCTTTGGTGTGGATGAGACGAAGGCCAGCCATCGGTAGACCTTGTTAGATTCTTGGAAGACCAAGGATTTGACCATCAAGTGTAGAAAACACGGGTTTTTTCCTGATACATCCGTAACAGACGGAACACCATACACGAGAAAACTCGTGAGCGGTGCGCAACTCTCAATCTAAGATATTACACATTTTTTTTATCAAATTAGACCTCTTTGCGAGAAAGAATTGCACAGTAAACTTTAGCATAGGCCTGAAAATTGAAAAATAGTCTTATTCAGAAAACTACTGATAAACTATACAATAAACTGACCAGACGTCCCGCGTTACGCGGGACAGTCCCGCATTTCAACAAAATGTTCCGCGTAAGATTATGTCCCGCGAAACGTCCCGCATTTGGCAAAAGAAACGAAAATGTCCCGCGATATCAATATATTTCAATATTACAATTTGATCATGTTGATTTCATTAAATGGATGAACCACAAAAAAAAACTTTTATTTAACAGACTGTTCAAGAGACCTTCCAATGCATCCAAAGATACGTTGAGCTGGTTTCATCGCACCGACAGTGTACTTCTTGTTTAAAGAGTGTCAAATGGAAACGACAGCAACAAAATTAGAAAAAGTTTTTTATAAAAGTCCCCTATTGATCTGCAGGGACCAACGTGAGTCAGACAAAAAATTCATCTTTGGTCCCCTAGCTCGGTCAGGGCTCAACGTGTTAAATAAGCCGGAATAACTAGTGTATACGGAACAGGAAGAGACAGGGTTGTTCGATGAAGTATCGTGAATGAAACGCTTGGCGGCCTTACGGAAGTTGGCCGGAACCTCAACCATGGTCCATGAAAAGATGTATGACAGCGTGTTCTTTTACCTTTTCGTGGCTTTGGTGGTAGGCTGTCTCTCCATTTTGACCATTCGCCCAAAAGTTTTTTTTTGTAGTTTTTTTTTTCATCGCCTTCCGAAATTAGTCCATTTTTTAATGCATACGTTAACACTAAAATCGAAGAAAAATGGATTGGAATTTTCGAGCATTCCATTCGATAATTGGAAGAAAATTATAGAATTTCAATCGTGCTTGCCAGATCTAAATGCTCTGACCGAGTGAGAGATTTTCAGGCGTAAACAAAATCTAAACCACCTAAAAATCACAACTGAGTGATTACAGGTCAGGTTTAATGGCTAGGACACATGTTAAGAGTTTCACGAATAAATGAGACTCTCTAAACTATGCTTTATGTTCACATAACGTATATACATAACGCTTTGTTTTTTGTGTCCCGCGTTAGACCTCTGACCATCTGGTCACTTTACTATACAAGTAATCACAAACTTAAAAATTTGGATAAGCAGAATATATCGAGCAAAATCCGCAATACAGATTTTCTATTTTCTCTACAGATAAAAAAGATTTTTTAGCTCGGAAATACAGATTTCAATGTGGCAACACTGCACCCAATGTCCTTTCTTTCGGTTCTTGTTCTTCAAGTTCTTGTTGCGTTTGTGACGGATCTTGATCGAGTAAAGCCTCCAATTCATCATCTTCAAACTGACACGTTCGCTCAGTTGGAGCATGGTCACCATAAACTTCCACCAAAATGCGATGACTTTCTGCAACTTTTTTCTTCGTATTGAAGTAATGAAGTAACACTCTCCACAAAAACACTCTCGTTGGTACGAAATTCGACATTTTCGAAGTGGCAAAAAACTATGTTGTTTACGCTTCAACTGTTTGACATATACTTAAAAAGACGCGCAATGACAGTAACTTTCCAACGAATGTCTGGAAATTTGATTCACTGGAGTAATAATCAAGTTACACCATCTGTTGTAAAACCGAAGAAACTTACCGATACACCTAATAGTAAATAGGCTCTTTTAATATGTTTATCGTGTTATACCCTCATGTTAATGAAATTTTATGAATTTGCAAATAATTTCCAACAACTTTTCCAAATACATCATTATGGTAAAAATATATGTTTACGTTAAAAAATCATTTGAAGACATGTAGGTTAATAAAAAAACGTAGCGATATTGAAAAATCTGTTTTTCATCTCAATACAAACTTTGAACATATTATTCGTGTTGCACAATCAAAACACAAACAGTTTTTAAAGTAGAGTTGAAATCCCAACGACACAAATACACCTCGTTGATTCAACCGGACGTTATGGGTACAGAAATAATTAGCTTGTTGACGTTATGCCTAGATTGTACCTGAAGTCCTGAATGTTCGACTTTTTGCACAGATTATTTTAACGCTACGTAATTACGAAGGTGTGGGGGAAGATTTTTTTGGTACAAAAACCGCATTTTTTGTGTCACGTAATTTGTGTATTACACCTTACACAAATCACTTAAAATTTAAAAACGACTAGCATCTTAGTAGATTGGATTACTATATTTTATCAGTATCCTATTTTATTTAATGAGCTTCTTTTAATACAAATTGAATAGATATGTACTTTCACACATGCATTGCGCCAAGGAGCTATCCTAAAACTCGATTTCAGCAAATTAGACTGAAAACATCCAAGAGCACAGCAAACAAGAAATTCCCGACGAAAAGTTGCAGACCATACACTTTTAGCAAAACTCGTGCGGGACTTCTCAGTTTTCTAAATCGCACAATAAACCCCTAAGAGTGAACGGATACAGACATTCCCATACACGTTTGTCCGTTCGTGTATTTCAGAATCTAGATCAGTCATCCCAACAGCAAAACGCGCGCGCGTCGAGTCAGCAAAGAAACCAACAACAGTAACAACAACCAGTTCCACACTCTCCACCTCAGCACACACATTCGCATCGCATCGCCTAAATTGCCAAAGACGACGAAAATTCCGTTGAACAAAAAAAAAAAAAAGGCGCGCACGTATAAATTTGCGAAAGGGAGCAAACCAGTTTGGTGAGATGCTGCGGCATGCTGTTGTTGGATTTTTGCCACACAATATCACCGTTGCTCGGGTTGTTGTTCACTGGAAGAACCAGAGACAAGCAGCAGTGAGAGTAGACGCAGCGCTAAGAAAGATAAGTCGTTGGCACTCGAGAAGCCCTCATTATTATTGGCAGCAGGGCTGCCAACAATGTTTTTGAAAAAACTGGATCTTGTAAAGCCTTTTTATTTTAAGAAGACCGGCTATGATTTATCTAAATTTATTTTTTACCAATTTCAATGCTTGATAAATAGAATGCTTCGTGTAGTATTTGTATGTAGTTCATAAAACTGTAACTGTAATTACTGTAAAACAATATTTGAGGGATGGTTTTATTTGGGAAAAACTTGAAGAGTTTCGTATTTATCGCTGCATAAAATCCATGAAATCGCTGATAGAAGAGCGTAGCAAAACTGCGTATAGTTCGATACCTCAAAAAGGTACGGATCAGCATGAGGATCAGCATACCATAAACAACTTCTCATAGTGTTATTTCAATACTCAAATAACCACAAACAATGTTGCTCAAGTATTACTTTGGTATTGACATTATCAAATTTTGGTATTGAGAAGCTATTTCTCTCAATTTTTTTGGTGTTATTCATTGCTAATTTACATCTTATATTAGGCTTGCACAAACCAAATTTCGGTATCAAGATCAAGATGAGGGACCCTTAAATATTTCCTCTAGCTCGAGAAAGTACTTTTGAAAAAATATGCATAGTATGCTTTCTTGCAAAATATACACTATGGTTCACATGCATTTTATGCAAAATATGCATTAGCTATCTAGGGGAGTTTGTTTGCATTAATTAAACTAATTATATTTAGAACTAAAATTCCTTTGAGTGACTATGAGAAGATAATATCCATTTGTTGTAAACGGAAGCAAGTTTTATATTTTATATTCATATCAATTAAAGTCAATTGAAACTATTCACTCTATGACCTTCTGAACTTCAGAATGTTTTGGAGGATCTATAACATCTGATGCTTAATCTAGGCTGTTGAATAAAATTAACAATTGAGTGGTACCCTGTTTTTAAAGTAGTTTGATAAGTTTGCACCATTCGGGAAAGCTCTTCGTTTTGGAATTTTCGACAAAACACCGACGGATTGAACAAAATGGAAAGAACCGAATTACAACCTCGCCAGAGATCGATCCAAGGTCGAATGATAAATGTCAGAAAATAAAATTACATAAGGAATAGGAAGAGGGAGGGACAGATAATATTTATCATTGTAAATTTATTTTACATAAAATGGATAAAACTAGGGCACACATATGAAAAACTGGATAAAACTGGACGATATTCCAGAAAATTGGAAGATTTTAGGGTTCAACTGGATGACTGGATCGAGAAATCTTTTTACGAAAGTATTTTTGCCAGGGCTCTCCGCGCGCACGACTTGTGTCTTGCCCGTGAAGAGCTCTCACTTCGGGGATGCTCCGGGAAGCTGACTGCTGCTGGGTTGTGCTTTTGTCTACACGTTGCTTTGACCGTTGCTCTTTCGCACGGCGGAGTGCGCCCGGGTTGACTCGTTTGTGCCCTTTTTCCATGATTTGAAAACATGATGGAAATAAAAAAAACTGCACATGGATTGTTGCTGCAGGGAAAAGTTGCACACACAGGTATTCTCATCTGCCGTTTCTTCTCTTCCTTATCAAGGTCCTACAAATGGACACTGAAGCAGGGAAGTCGGAGGGATGGATGGTTTGTAAACTAGCGCAACCGAGAGTAAAAAACGTGTACACCCATACAGAAGAGCTAAATTGTTGGAAAAAGGATGTCTACACGCCAGGTATAAATCGTACTTGAAAGGGAGAAGAAAAGTAAGCAATCGTGGTGATTTTTTGTTTCTTCAAGGCAACAGAAACGTGCCGCCGGGTGGAAGGAGATACCGAAACAAAAATAATAAGACATACCAACACCAACGTAGTAATTATAGCAAGCCTCAACAACAGCCCATCGAGGCCAAATGGAAAGCAACTGGGTGCTGCTGCTCTGGATGGATAGCAGGCAAAAGCACTGGTTGTTGCTTCATGGTCACTTTTTCATCAGATTCTCGGTCGCTACGGAGCGATGGCCTCTTCTTCTTGTGCTTCGCCACAGTCACGCTGGATTGTGTGAGGGGAGTTGAGAAAAAAAAAACTCAATCTCTTACGAAGCAGCCAGCTAGCCTGCGGTTTGTAATCTTCTACCATTCGCATCGTTCGTTCGTACGGATGTGAGAAGGCAACGATTTTTGATTTTCCTCCATGACTTGTGGATTTCTGTGTACACTTTTCTGGCGGGAACTAATCGGTTGCGACTGGAAATTAGATTTTGAGAAGCTGAAAGCTCGGAGAAGAGCCACAAATAGATTGGTTAGTTCCGCGTGCTTCGAAGGAACCTGGAAAGCGTTAGACGAAAATGAATACTACTGGAGAAATGTATAATAATTTTACAAAAATCCGTTGCAGGTTCATCATCCGTTCGAATACTTCACAACAATGTATTGATGTATCTAGCTTTTTTCAACAACATCCGTTCGTTTCCGATATTATTATGTTCTATTTCACTCGCATAATAATCGCTACCTGTCTTGCCTCTTTTTTGCTGTATTCTCTACAACCAGAACGGTCAAGTCAACAAGATCCGCTAGTCAGACGAAGGAACGAAATACAATAAAAAACAGAGCGATGCTTCCGAGAACATAACAGCCTATACCACTTTGATCCATGTCCGTTGTTGCTATTTTCAATTGAAGAACGAGTTATTGTACACAACGCTCTTGGATTGATACCAATCTCAAATCCCCGTAGATTCGAATAAATAACATCCTATTCTCTTTGAGAATAATATATATGACTGGTATCAACTAGGACAAAATTTACTAGGAACGAATCAAGCTCGGATCCGTGTCACTTCTTTTGACTACAATTACTAATCCGCTACAGTTGAATTGACGTATTATTTTTTTTTCGTCATTGATTACTGATCGGTCTTACAAACAGTTTTTGACGCTCTTGTACTTATTTGACACTAAACCTACCACGACGGGTCAAATGACCCATTTTAAATTTTTTGTCAACATTTTTTGCATCATTATTGATGCAAACGGATATCCGGGCAATATTGCTTATCCGGCCGGATACCGGATATTAGAAGAAATCAATTTCTCTTCAACGCAAGATAAATCATTTCGCTTCCACTGTTAACACTACTGCAGGTATTTATTTTTGACGTAGGATTACGTCTTTCGGGAAAATTTATTGGGGTACAAATTGAAAATTGAAAATCGAGCGCACCTTCAAAATTGTCCAATTTCAAATGCTTATTGCTCAGTCATTGCATGATGGATTGATGAAATTTTTGCGTCAATCAATTTCGGCACTCCATAACAATTTTTTACATTGAATAAAATAATATATGTAATGAAACTAACTATCAAACAATTGTAAAATCTCAACTCCTATCCTAACGGAAATACCCACTTCTGATTGGTCGAAATTGACGACACATGTGGTGGTTCCCTAACAGAGACATCTAAACCAAGCTGCCTGGGAGAAATCGACATTGCAAACACATGAAAGTAGGGGGAGCTTTTTTTCCCACCGACATGTATTCCCTAACATATTATTCTTTAGTCCGCAAAAATACCATAGTTAACTGGCAACGCAAATGGAACGAAGATGAATTGGGCCGGTGGCTCCACTCGATTATCCCTAAGGTTAGCCTCAAACCATGGTTCAAAAGTCTGGACTTGAGTCGGGACTTTATTCGCACCTTCTCCCGACTCATGTCCAATCACTGTTCGTTAGATGCGCTACTCTTTCGTATTAATCTTGCCGACAACAATCTTTGTGTTTGTGGCCAAGGTTACCACGACATCGAGCACGTTGTTTGGTCGTGCGAGCTGTATCTTGTCGCCAGATCGAATTTAGTAGTCACCCTTCGGGCCCGAGGAAGGCAGCTCAATGTGCCGGTGAGAGACGTGTTGGCTCGGTTAGACCTTGATTACATATCCCAAATATATGTATTCCTTAAAGCTATCGATCTTCGTGTGTGATTGTCCTTATACCCTTAGTTTTTCCTTTTCCTTTTCCTTTGTGAGAGATCGGATCCCTTCTTAAGAATAAGATGAAATGTAAATACATATTAGATATAAGATAGGTTTAAGAATTGAGTGTGATGAGTGTGATTGAGAGTGTGAGTGTGATCATTGTCAACATATCCTCATATCCCCTCCTTTTCCTGAAGAAAATATGTCACCCTTCTAAACTCGAGTTGACCGCGAGTAATCGGTTTCCTATATTATTAACATTAGAATTAAGGAAAAATGTATATATACTAGTAACAATACAGTAAGGAGTTCGGCTCCTTTAAACCTATGTAACTGAGCCTGTAAAAATAAACGATTTAAATAAAAAAAAAAATATTCCCTAACAGAGATTTCAAATCCAAGGTGTCTGGAGGAAATCAGCATGTAAATACCCTCGTGGTCGATAGTTTAACTAATGACGCGCACAAATGGATAGTGCTCATTGTAACTAGCGTGGGCATTGCTAATTGCATACGTGCTGGCGAATAAGTTGGGAGCGATGAACGAGTGTTTTTGACGTAGGACCACGTCTTTCATTTACCGGGGTGTAAAATCTAAGTTTCGAAAACGTAAGCGTTACGCCGGAGACCGAGATTTTGAGTGTTAATAGCTCCTAAACAACTGAACGAAATGGTATGATAAACACTTCTTTCGAAAGATAAAATGTCTACGCGTTCTATACTTGTTACTTTCTGATCCAAAAACTTGTTTCAATAGTCTTAAATTTGCTTTCAAAATAGGCTATTGAAATCACCAATCGGTATATAAGCGAGCGCCGCTCGGAAATCCACTCAGTTCTAATTGAACAGCGATTGGAGCATGTTGTCGCTGTTGTGGTGAAGCTCTTCGTTTATCATGAAAGCGCTGATGAACGGTGTCACCAAGAGCCTGTTTGTGCACCTTAGGCCAGAAGGGAATCCATCAGGAGGAGAGTGATGCTACAAACGGTTCCCCGGGAAGATCTCGAAGCAGCCGCTACACACACACACATACACGCACGGAATTCTTTCCGTTTGGATCGAGAAAGATCCGGAAAATAATCTGCCAGTTCCTCTAGGAATTTCAAAATACATTCATGTGAAAGAGTTTATTTGAATGTTTTCTATCCATGTAACACTGTGACCAAATATGTTTCAATCAAGTGCTATTAACAGATGGTTATCGAGTTAGCATTAACCACTGGTGGGCTTCCAGTATCGAGGAAAATGTGGAAATATCTAATCGTTACTGAAAATAATCTGCCAGTTCCTCTGGGAATTTAAAATTACATTCATATGAAAGAGTTTATTTTAATGTTTTCTATCCATGTAACACTGTGACCAAATACATTAGGTTTTGTGATTTTTCAATCAATCGCAATCAACAGGATAGCATCTGAAGATTATTCTTCCCCATCAGTAGGATATTTCCGTATCCAATATTGGATGCATAAAACCTTGTGCCTCCAACGTAACGCTCTCGTTTTCGAAGTTCTCCAAATATTCATTCATTTAGAATGAATTCAGATTCAACTTCATACAAATGATCTCTAAATCAACGATAGTCCTACGTCACCCTTGCGGTTATACCATAGATATAACCCACTTCCTGTTTTTTTTTGGTATTTTCGATCCAATAAGAATCTATCGATGGGTTGATTGAAGAATGATGTTTCAATGAACTGAAAAGAACTTATGCTTGATCTATATATATAAAAATGGAGTGATGTCTGTCTGTCTGTCTGATTCTTATAGACTCGGAAACTACTGAACCGATCGACATGAAAATTGGTATGTAGGGGTTTTTGGGGCCGGGGAAGGTTTTCGTGATATTTTGAGACCCCTCCCCCCTCTCTAAGGGGGGGGCTGCCATACAAATGAAACACAAATTTCTGCATTACTCGGAAATTAACCAAGCAAACGAAACCAAAGTTGGCATGTGAAAGTTTTAGGGTGCAATAAATATTTCTATGATGGTTAGACAGTCCTTCCCCCACTCAAAGGGGGGGGGGGGTGCCATACAAATGAAACACAAATTTATGCATTACTCGAGAATTAATCAAGCAAATGAAACCAAATTTGGCATGTGGAGGTTTTAGGATGCAATAAATGTTTCTATGGTGTTAAGATACTCCTTCTCCCTCTCTTAGAGGGGGCTGCCGTACAAATGAAACACAAATTTTTGCATTACCCGAGAATTAATCAAGCAAATTAAACCAAATTAGGCATATGGAAACTTTAGGGTGCAATGAATGTTTCTATGGTGGTTAGATACCCCTCCCCCCTCTCTTAGGAGTGGCTGCCATACAAATAAAACACAAATTTCTGCATTACTCGAGAATTAATCAAGTAAATGGGCGGGACGAAGTTTGCCGGGTTAGCTAGTAGAATATAAATAAAATTTAAATTTGAAACTTTTATGTTGGTTGCTTCGTGAAATTTCATATCAATGACCGATCATGTATTCTAAAACTTTTAGCACAACAGTAAGCTTAAAATTGTATATGGTAGCTATTGTGTTAAAATGACTTGAAATATGAAACGATTTTGTTCCCCCAAGAAAAGTTCATACGACGAGCAAAATTGGAAAAATGAAGGAATATTCGAAAAAGTGATTTCGCATATGCTCTACATATCGTATTGGGTGCTGTTAGCCCCAATTGAACCTCAAGGCGATTGGGTATGTAGCTTCGTTTTCCGTTGGGTTTAAAGCGAAAAGGAAATGGGTTGAATAAACACTCAGAGAATAAAAAAATTATAGATGAAATTACCTTTTCCATTTCAAATATATTTTCTCTATACTAAAGTAACACTTTTTTCTTGTGAGAAAACTTGTGTTCGATGATGATAATTATCTTATATTACATTGATCAGCTTTTTTCTTTATTTCATCCATACATAACACAAGAGCCATCTCGTCCAGGACCACAGAGGGCGGCTTTGGTACGTGATACGCACCATCTAATGACTAATCACCATTCTTCTATCATTATCACTCGGTTATGGACACTGGTGAAGTGAACAAACAATACCTAACAACCAGTCAAAACGGACCCAAATCATTATCGAAGTGTTTAACAATGTAATTCTTCAAACATATCCAAAATCAGCATGCAGCAGATAGCCTAACGGAATCCTACGTCAACTATGCGGTCGTGTCTTGGACACAACCCTCCTGTGACTTTTTGGTATTTTTTCCTGAATGCAACACTGACTACACCCATACCTCGCTATACGGCCGCTCTTTATACGGCATTTCGCCATAACGGCCCTCTTCAATTAAGGCATGTTTTAGATTTACGGCCTAAAATGTAAAATGTTTAATACATAATTCATGGAACATGAAGTTGTTTCTTTTTTGTTTATAGATTATTGTTGGTTTTTGGAGTCTGTTATTATTTTATGTACAAATAAAATGAAAAGATAATATGTATTTTGAATGATAAACCATGTTATATATTTTCCGTATTTAGAACCGATCCGATTGAATTTGTATGAATTTGTATTAGAATAATTGATTCCTTTTCGCTTTGCGGCCAAGTTTCGTGGAACGTATCTAATCGGTAAAGCGAGGTATGGGTGTATTGTTCTCTTCTGCCTCACGTTGAAGTAGTCCAAAAAGATGTCATGAACGTCGTGTGCAAGGTTTGATTCAGTTTCGTCTCTTTGTCTCAGTCTTCAGAATGCAACGCAGTGCTCATGTGCAGCATGTTTCCGCACTCAATTGAACTCTCACTTCTTGTATACTAGAGTGCCAATGAAAATCTTCTTCTTCTTCTGCTTCTGAAATGACAATAACATTCCTAGGAGAACTTCACCGTCTCAACGTAGTATTACTTGCGTCATTTTTATTAGTAACTAGCTGACCCGACAAACTTCGTCTCGCCCAAAATTTATTTTTCGATATCACATCCACGTTTTCTTACTAAGCGCCCGACGTTCATGGATCCAATCGCAGAACTGTTCATTGATTGATCCTCTAATCGACCCTTTAAAATTATTTTTTACTATAAAAGTTCAGTACTTTTACCAAAACACGACATTATAATATCAGATTATTTTCAGACACAATTCTCGTGCAACATTTTTCATCCACTTGCAGATAACATGTTTCTCCTTTACATGGAATGAATGAATATATGATAGAATGAAGACAGCCCTAAATCGGACAATTCCTTTCTCGAGTTTTGCTCTTATCAACATATTCGGCGATACATTTTTATTTATATAGATAGAAGACGATATAGGAGTGCGTTTTATCAGATTAAAATCCATTTCCACTTTCGAACAAAGATGAAACATTAAAACAACAACATTAACATTAAATGGACCAACAACGCTTGTCAATATGTAATTGTAGAACATATGCGAATTGAATTTTTCGATTTTTCCCATTTTCCTTCAGAGTTTTCCGAAAATTTTCAATTTTCTTGTTTGGTTGGAATATGTTTGGTTGAAATATCTGTATTATTTTTATGGGAAACCTCTCTCCCCCTTTCAGAGGAGGGAGGGATGTCATATCATCATAGAAACATTTATCGTACCCAAAAACTCTCGCATCTCAAATTTGGCTCCATTTGCTTGATTAGCTCTCGAGTTATGCAGAAGTTTGTGTTTCATTTATATGGCAATCCCTTTGCACTTAGAGAGGGGCTAGGTGTGTCAAAAAGCTCTATATGTAAATGTTGGTTCAATTCGCTTGATTAGTTCTCGAAATATACAAACCAAATTTAATACAGATTTTTGACGTATAACTACGTCTTTCAGGAAGGGTGCCAAATCAGAAAGCAGGTCACGTTTTAATGAAATAAAGTTAACGTTAACAACTATTTTCATTGTGAACGAATTCTCATGATTTGCATACCAATCGAATCAGAAATTCTCTAGGATTTGTTTGATATGCATCGTTTGAGATGCATCGAAATATATTAAAATTTGCTAATCTCTAAACGGTTTAAATTCATGAAAACTGGAAGAACTTCCTCTTTTCTCAAACATTTGTTCTGCCGATTTGTGTGCAAACCCTACCCGTATTTCGAATGCTTATAATTCGAACATTTCTCAACAGATCGGAAAGATGTTTGCATCAATTGATAGGAAATATTTCTACGCGTCTATCACAACTAATAAAATGTTATTTTTCATGAGATGAACAATTGAATAACTGTAAAATGTCAAGCGTTATTTAAACGCCCTAGCTGCCAAGTTTCGATTGGCCAGATTTACGGTTCCCCCAACACAGACTTCAAAATCGATGTACCTGTGGAAATCCTCTCTTCAAATATACATGCAAGTCGGGGGTATTTTTGTTCCCTAACACGGACTTCAAAATCAATGTGCCTTCGGGAATCCGCTTTGTCAAAACAAGCAAGTTGGGGATATTTTCTCCCACTGAGCTGTGTTTCCCTAACACGGACTTCTAAATTAATGTGCCTGGGGGATTGCGCTGTGCAAATACATGCAAGTCTTGGGTATTTACGATGTTGAGTACTTTTGTACTCGCTTGCCCTACCTTGACCGCCCTCAAACGTACTCAAAAATCGTCATTTTAGATACTAGAGTTGAATGAACTTTCGCGGTTCGAGAACTACGTTAACATGAGATGTGCAATATTTTCAGAGGGAAATGTAAAATACAATGATCGTCTGACTATTCTTCCGTTCAAATTTTTTGGTAATCCTAGGCATCATATCAAACGTAAAAGGGCGTTCGTCAAATTAATTTGTAACGAAGAACATAATCTATTACAAAAATTTCGATGCATTCTGAAAAAAACATTCGAAGTGGTAAACAAGTGGATTGCATAATATAATTGCGTAGTTCTACGTCGAAAATATGCGGCCGTGTCCTAGATACAACCCCTTACAATATTTTTGAGAAAAAAAAACTGATAGAAAATTTTTTTTCAGACCAAAAACACAGATTTTATTATGGCAATCCTGACTGGTTGTCCCACAGACATAAACTTCAAATTTAATGAACTTTTTAAGACTGCACGCGAGCTTTTTTATTCCATGGCATGTCAAAAAAAATTTCCATCCCGAAAAAATCTATGACCGAACGGGAATTGAACCCTATACCTTTGTCCGTATCATCCGTGAATTTACAAGAAATCCCCGCTTCACTAGATTCTCAATAACGGTCTGCTAATGCGATCGTTTCCGAGTCCAGACAGCTAAGCATCCCCAAGCCTATTCCGGGCCAACACTTCAGGCCCTTCATATTCTAAGGGTAAAATTCCCACTGGAACTTGCAATCAGATCTGCCGCAACTCAGAAAAAAATTTCGTTATAACCATTTATTTAAGAAATGAATTTACAAGTATTTCGATTGGGCTATCCCCAGCTACATTCCAGTTTGAGGAATCAAACCCCTCGAAATGATGTTAGCTTATTTCGAAAACTGATATGCCCTTCATAACTTGGGATATACACATGTCCCTTGAAACTCGCAATCAGATCTGCCTCAACTCAGAAATTTCTCGTTATAACCATCTATTTCACAAATGTGTTTACGAGTATTCCGGTAGGGCTATCCCTATCAAACAAACAAAATACACCCAGGTTTTTTTTTACGCGGGGGATACGTACCTCGTTAAAAAACCGCCTTAATTCGAAAATCCGCGTAAAAAACTGCGTTAATTAGAAAATCCGCGTGAAAAAACCATGTCACCTAATGATAGATATCAAATGGGACTATCCTCACGTAAAACGGAAGTAAAAAGTTGGGTATTGCTCGCTTCCGAAAACCCGTAGTTTTTTTCCAGCAATTTCGCTGGTTACTGGTAGCTATAGTTCGGTTTACCTCACGAATGAGGTCATCTGCTGTTGCTAGAAGATTCCCTTGTGATTTGTACACTCTACTGCCGATGCACGTGCAGTACCACTGTTGGACCGTCCAGAGCTAAGTAGACAGGGAAAGACATTCACGAATTGCTGCCCGTAAAAACCTTGTCCCGTTGTACCGCCCGGTGAGCTCCCCATTACCCAACACCTAAAATCCACGTAAGAATCGTGATAAGGTGCGGCACTAATTTCCTTCATAAACGCTAAGCTCCATTACAAGCACTAATTACCGTAATATGCTCTGAGGGAGTATAAGAGAGAAATGTGAGCTGAGGGAGAGATGTGATATTGCACTGGTATTTTTGACGTAGAACTACGTCTTTCATTAAGGGTGCCAAATCAGAAAACAGGTCACGTTTTTATGAAATAAAGTTAACGTTAATAACTATTTTTGCCGCGAACGGATTTTGGCGATTCACATACTAAACGAATCGGAAATTACGTAAGATTTGTTTAATAGGCTATACATTAGAATCCCCTGGTTTGTAAATGGTTAAAATTCATGAAAACTTGAGGCGTTTCCATTTTCCCATACATTTGTTATGTCCATTTGTGTGCTTTCCCGAACAGACCTGTCAATAAAGAGCAACTTATCGACGATCAACGGAGGGGAAATCGTAGGATTCAAAGTCCCCATGAACAAAGGAAAAGTAGATGAATGATGGGGAATACTTGCCTAGAGTATAAACAGTGGATCTCGCTGAGGCAAACCTTCATTCGGCATCGGACTGTTGAGCAATCCAGTTCATTTTGCTTTCGCTGCGCTTCGATCTAAGATGGGACCCCACCAGTGGTAATCCAACTTGGATATCGTCGTTTGGTTTTTCTGTTCGTTTTTCGCGTTATTCGTATCGTGTGTTTTTCTTTCCGCGTCATAAATTGGACGCTTCGCGTAGTGTGTGATGAGCAAGGAGAAGAGGAAGGCAGGCTCGAGCCCTGCAAAAAACGAACGCATTGCCAGGGGCAATAAAAGGCAAAGGCAAGAGGCAAGCGTCATCTAATGATGCACGCGATGTTGGTGCAGTGAAAAGCGCTCGCACTGAACCGAACCTTTGCCATTATTACACCGCATCGAACAACAGCAAAGTAGGCGATTTCGGCGCGTCGGTCATAAATGTAAACGCCGTTACCCAGGCAGCAACCAAAATCAAGCTCCCCCCGCTGGTGGTGAAGGCGGTCGCTCTTGACAAACTCATCAGCGAATTCGCATCGATGGGTCTTTTAGCAGAGTACAAGCTGTGTGGCACAATTCAGTCTTTTTCCAAGCAGTTAACACTGTTTGTTTTCCGTCATCATAAGGGCTTCGTTGGTGCCTTTGAGAATTTATCAATGCATTAAACTGATATTATGGCGAAGCAGACGTTAGGGTGCGCCAAAGCATTATAGAATAATATCCGAAGGTATAAACAAGCGACTTATATAACATAACAGCGTAGTTCTACGTCAACAATGCGGTCGTATCTTGGACACAACCTCCTATAATTTTTTTTTACCGCGTTAGTTGGGGTATCCGCGTAAGAAACCGCGTTAATTGGAAAATCGACGTAAAAAAACCTGGGTGTACCATCATTATTATTGTATTTAGACGCAAAGAAAGAACAGAGCGTTCAACATAAATAGACAACAATATATCCGTCGTAACTTCGTCAACATGCAAACATTTATACTAACGTTAACAAATAGTTCTTAAATCCGGATGGTGAGGAAGAGGCGGATCCTTAGGCTGAAGGAGGCCTGGATGACGATAGCTCAGGATTTAGGAATGTGGCTAGCACTGGAGAATCAAAGAACTCTTTGGTAAACTTCAAAATACGGGATATATTCACGCGATGCTCAAAGGTTGGAATTGGTATGTCTGTATTTAGTGATCCCCGGTAATCGTTCGATTAATCGATTAATCGAATACTTCCTACAGAAATCGATTATTAATCGAACGAATACTGCACAACCAATAATCGAAGCGAACGAATAATTTACGTCGATTAATCGATCCAAACCCAGAGCAAAAAAAAAATGAGTGGGTTATATCTATGATATAACCGCAAGGTTCACGTGGAACTACCTTAGCTTAGCAATCATTCGTTTGTATTGATTAAATTCTTGATTGAATGAAACAGTTTCCAAATTCAATTGAGTTCAATATATTTGCTCTGTGAGTGAAAAAAATGAACAAATGCCGTGTAAAGTCAATTCATTTATTGTGATTGATTGTTCTTCGTTACAAGTAAATTTAATGACGGACCTTTTACGTTTGGTATTATGACTAGAACAAAATATATGTACGGAAGAATTATCAAACGTTTGATGAACCAGCCTAAGGCTGAAAATCTTTCCAATAAAGACAAAAAAAATTATCAAACGATTATTTTATTTTACATTTCCCTCTGAAGTTTACATCCCAAAAGTGTACATACTTTTCGAATCTCGAATTTGCTTGAAACTGGGAAGTTCATTCGCTTCTAGTGGCTGCACGATTTTCCCAGGTTCCTAAGTTTAGAAGATCATGTTAGGACAGACATATTCCACTCTGCACAAAGGCAAGCGAGGACAAAAGTACTCGCAGTTTGCATTTATTTGCAGAGCCGATTTCCCCAGAAACCTCGGTTTTGAAGTCTGTGTTAGGGAAACACATTTCAATCGGAACAAAAATACCCCCGATTTGTATGAATTCGCAATGCCGATTTCCCCACGCTTCATGGATTTGAAGTCTGTGTTAGGGAAACACATTCCAGTCGGAACAAAAATACCCCCGACTTGCATGAATTTGAAATACCGATTTCTCCAGGCACCTTGGTTTAGAAATCTCTATTAGGGAACACATTTCGGTGGGAACGAAAGCTCCCCCTACTTTCGTGTGTTCTTTTTCTTCTTTTTGGCTTTAAGAGGGTTTAAACTTTTCAGTTCACTCGCCTCTAGGCTCTTTCGTGTGCTTGCAATGCCGATTTCGCTGCTTGGTTTTAAAGTCTGTGTTAGGGAACATTTTTCGATGAGAACAAAAGTCCCCCTACTTTCATGTATTTGCAATGCCGATTTCCCCAAGGCTGCTTGGTTTTGATGGCTGTGTTAGGGAAACCGTAAATCGGGCCAATCAAAACGATGCAGTTAGGGCGTTTAGATAACGCCTAATATTTTACAGTTATTCAATTGTTTATCTAATGAAAAGCAACATTTTGTTAGTTGCGATAGATGCGTAGAAATATTCCTTATCAAGTGATGCAAACATCTCTCCTATCCAGTACGAAATGTTCGAGCTATAAGCATTCGAAATCTTTCATTTTTTCCTGCATGTTCTGTGTTTAGGTTTTCATTTAACCCTCCATATATTCCGGTTAGACGTAGTCCCAAATCAATCATAATCTTTGACGCTCTCCTAAACTCCTAAAAGTAGCTCAATGCCGTCGATGCGAGATGAGCTTCGTTTACGAGTTTAGGGGAGCGTAAAAGATAATAATTGATTTTCAGGCGTAATGAACACTTTTTTGATTCCAGATGGCTTTCTAACGAATGAGAAATATTAGTCTAACTAATTATTTCTCTCAGTGTGACGATTAATCGATTAATCGATTATTTGGATCGATTAATCGTATCGAATAAGAAACTGCTTAAAAGTATTCGATTAGTGGATGAACGATTAATTTCAAAAATCGGGGATCACTATCTGTATTGCACGTAGGGTTCATCTGTATTCACATCACATGTTTGTTCGTATGTATTATATTTCATGCCGTGCGTCGGGCTGTGATTCAGTTTGTAGTTGTGCAATGCACCACACATTGCATTTATGATGGGTGAGGGGTGGATTGGATGGGGTTAAGGATAGGGATAGGCATGGAAATCTAATTCATGGGACACTTGCTCCACATTTGCGCTGTCGGTCGCAAACACCGGATTATTCGTCAAAAATTCTTTACAAATGTTTCGGAATATTCTGAGGCTTATTGTTGCCTTTGCTTCATTTGGCAGTGAATTGTAAAGTTTACAACCTTCATAAAAAATAGAATTTTGGGCACAAAACATCCGGAAGTTCCGGAGTTCTGAGGAAATTGGATGGCGATGCGAGTTTTGGAGTTGCTATCATAGCAATAATACTGCGAGCTGTAAATTAAAAATGCTTGAAATCAACAATATTAAGATGCAATATTTTGCCGCATATTTTGAATCTGACGAATAAATTTCATAGTTCCTTCATCTTTAACTTGTAAACAAGCCAATCTGTCAAAGATAAATTCGTACGAATTATGTAGCAGTGTATCGAATGCCATCGAGTGTCGAATCGAGCGAATGAAAAAAAACCCTTTGACTTGTGCCAAAAAACCCACAACGGACAAATTACCTTCCAACGCGAATATTTGACGCTCCACATTGGGGGTTCGTAACCGTAATTGGGGGTTTAAAACCTCTCTAGAACAAAGAACGAAACGGAACGGGGTTCGTAGCTCGTCCATCGACTGCACCATCGAGCGTCCGACATTCGGGGGTGTTCGTAGCACTGTGTTGCGGCGGCTTACCCAAGCTCAGGCTTAGGGCTAGGTTACATTGAAGCCGAGTTCATGAAAAGATTTTATTTTGTTTGTAGATTAGGAAGCTATTGGCGAGATGTTCGTGTCCAATGCGAAGGCGGGAGACGACGATGTTGTGGAACGGGATTGTTTGGCCAACCAGATGTGATTGGTTCAATTCATCACGTAGCAGTATGAAGCCTGCCGAATCATTCCGAGTCTCAGGATTCCCTTATCAACATTATGGGTCCAACGAACAACATCCTATCTGTATCGCAAAGTTTCGGCCAAAACTCGCCAGTTTGTTGACTTCCTCGTTATCGAAAACTCATGAAATCCAGCAAATGGCGACATTTTTCTCTAAGGCGAAAATCTCGGTAGAATGAACCAAGGTTATGTATCTTCGAAGTGAATTATTTAAGTTATTTTTAACTATCCAATGTTTTTGTTTGTATCGATTACTGAAAACCAAAAAGTGCTTTCCAGAGTGGGATTTCCTCCAAATATTCTATTTATTTTTCCCTATACAGTTATTTATAAACCAAATCTATTTTCTCGACCCTTTTTTGCTGTTGTTATGATATATTCCCAGAAATGAATAAGTTGAATGATTGCGACAGGGTATCTCTCAACAGAACGTTTTCTCTGACACTCCGGCACACAGTACAATTTGGATCGCCGATTTCCTACACCGACTCGACTCGCGATTTGTTCCCATTTCGTCCCGATCTACAACATAAAAATACGTTGGCCGGGAGTCCAACAACCCAACTTCTTTCGGCTGCGGCTGAGCAAAAGTTGAATCCGTTGGAAGCGAAAAGAGAGAGAGAGAAGATGGCGAATAAAAAACACAATCTACAATCGCAGAGGCGAAGGAAAGCAAAAATAAAGCCACATCATGGAAGATATGTTGCGATTGTACGAAAAGCCCTCGTGTGTTCCATGCCAATCCCCTCCTGCCGGCGGTTTTGTATATCACCTGTATTTGCACCGCTACTATTCCACGCGACAAGGGGAATGATCGAGCACTTCAATCCTCACGGGGTGTAGAAGAAAATGTGAAAAAATAATACAAGCGACTTAGGCTAGAGAGTGTTTCAACTTTTATAGGAAGATCTTTTTTACTTCGTTGTTGTGCTGAAACGGTCTGTCGATCGGATGAGACAAGGAGCGCTAGAGTTGTGTCTTTTTCTTTCAGCAGAGGAAGCCAAGGTTCCGTGCGGGTCTTGGGATGGAGCAGGTGGTGCTGCGGAGTAGGTAAAATTTACCTGTAATCATCATTGTCATTACCCGTGGGGTGGATTGATCATTCTGATGATCGCGTCCGTCTCTTTCGTGTTCACGTTCCATCCTCCAGACCACGCTCGGCAAGAGCTTCGATTCGTCGTACACTTGTTTCTTCTCGGTGTATCAACAACACACCGCTGAAGTCGGAGTGTTTCACAGGCCAACAATGTTATTTGGTATTGGTAGAATGGCTGGATCACACACCTATGTACATACCAAAGATCAGGATGTGATTTTTGTGTGCCAGAAGGAAGAGAAGAAAATATGCTTCGGTAGTTGGGCATGGTATTTGAACTTTTATTTTTCAGCCGCACATATGTACAAGGAAATTATATGGCTTGAGTCGACTCTTATTTCATGCTGAAATTTTACATTATCTCTCATTATAGTCGAACGTTAAGGTGACGTTGCTGAAATACTCTGCTCCAAATAATCTTCAAGCTTGTGCACGATGTTACTGTGATCCCTCGTGCAGAACGCAACCCATTTTTGATCATACAATAGACACTGAGAGATCATAAAAGGTACGCTCACAAACGGTCTTTTATCGCAAGAAGACTTTCCACGAGACATTAAGTTATGCTCGGTTTTCTTGGAAGAAGTCAAAGTGGCAGAAGTGAACGCTGGTTCACATAAAGAAAGAACCTGTAATTCATCGCACCACACGTCTATCATTCCCGTCCACAAAACAGAACACTGTCCGTATAATGGTGAGCGCTTGGGAAAGTATGATTATATACCAAGAAGTATGATTATATACCAAGAAAAAAGCTCCGTTCGGAGTGACTTCAACCTTCCAAGCGAGTAACTCCGTTCGCTGTTGTTGGTGTTGATCATCGTGTAACGATCCAACCGTCATTATCCGCGGAGAAGTATCAGCAAACCACCAACACACACACACACACACACACACACACACACACACACACATACACACTCAGTCGCCCGTCTCCAACTAACTTGTGACCCCACTCTTGCGCGAAAAAAAGCAACAAAACCACGCTCAACGATGATTGCAGCGATGATCTTCTTCGGGAGAAAAATGTACTTTTAATGGCGAGCATCATAACCCGACCAACGGAAACCGTCTTCTTGTAGCAGACGTGAGGGACGGGGGCTTTGGAGAAAACCTCAGAGGTCAACGTCGGTTATCGGGGAGCCTTTTAACTCAACAAAGCCAACTTTTCCGCTGCTTGTGTTGTGTCTTCTCTGTTTTTGAGCGCTCGCGTTTGTTGTTTTCAAATGGGGTCGCGCGAGCGGGACCCAAGTTCACCAAAGCTAAATGAAACGGATTTCCAGGTTTATTTGCACACCACAAATCTAATTGGGTTCGGTTATTTAAACGTAAATTTACATATTGGAACCGTTATATGTTGGATTATGAAAACTATATTTCAATGCCTCATGTTGTATGAAGCAACGACTTTTTCAATACTATTGTTCCTGCATTCGAGACAACATTTTCATGATACGTTTGGGAATACAAATCTCACAACGTCTCCATCGTGCAAATCGTTGATACTGATTTCAAGCAAGGTTCAATATCCATTCTTGCAGAAGTACGTAGAGACACTTCAAGGCAAGTCAAAATCCGATCAGATCACAAACCGAGGAATGATTTTCCAATGATCATGAGCATCTCGAACATGACAACATTTCCAGAAATTAACTTTTTAGTTTCTTCTTCTTCTTCTTTTTGGCTTTAAGAGGGTTTAAACTTTTCAGTTCGTTCGCCTCTAAACTTTGTAGTTTCCAATCATCGTCACAAATGCTTGAAGAACTTCTTATAGCGGGCCTTACACGGTCAACATGATTGTCAATATGATGACATTTGAGAGCATAATGACAGCTGAACACAGCCGAAGACGAAGAAATTCGGATTTTCTGATTTTCAAGCATCAATATCGTGACATTTCATATAAATGAATGATGTTGACGTTTTATCTCTCAGACTTCCACACTGAGTTGCCAGGTTTACCAGATTTGAAAGCGTGCCTGTAAATTTGCGGACATTTCGTTTTTGTTAGTATTTTAATACGATTGCAATTGAATTTTTTTTTTTTTTTATCTTCGCTTATTTTTCGTCGGCCTATTTCCGCCACTTTAGTGCCAATCACCGACATCAGGGAGGCGACTCCACCTGTTCCTACCTATCAGACTCAACAACTCATGAGCCGGGCCAACTTCTTTTACTTCCGCTCCGAAGGAAGACGTAACCAGAGATTTTTCGCCTCAGAAAATCCCAACGACGCCAGCTGGGATTGAACCCAGGCCGATCGGATTGTGAGGCTGTTACGCTAACCATACAACCACTGGCGCCGTCACAATTGAATTTTGTAAACTTAAGAAATTCTAGGAAACATAAATGTTATTTTTAATAGCAAAATACGGTACTTTTCGCAATAGAAATCAAAACCTCGAAGTAAAATGACAATGTGATGTTGAGAGAGTGGATAAAACTTAACAGCGTTTTACGAGTTTTTTAAAGTTCTGAATTCGGTTATTTTTAGTCTAAGTTATAGTCTAAGTTATGTGTTTCTTCACATTCCGTTATGAAATTTGGGGAATGGGAAGATGTAGGAAAATCACTAGCAGGAAAAAAACTGGCGTTAATTTAAGGTATAGGGTGAATATGATCTGTAAATTATATATGAGGGGCTCAAAAGGAAAGGGGTGAGTGACTTGATCGATTTTATTTTCATCAAGTTTTTCTTTCGTGAATAACTCATCTGCTCGGAATGTGTTTTCAGTTAAGTTATAACCAAAGTGACCAGAGTCGATGAAGAGAAACTCGAACATGTCACTTACACCCCTTTCCTTCTGAGCCCCCCATATAATCTTATTCATAAAATAAAAACATTTGGTTGCAGACAATATTGCATATATTTTCGCAAACTAAAAAAACTGGCATCTCTGAAATTGAAAGGAACAGCCTGTATTTGTGAAGTGAATATTATGATGTGTTTTTGAGTAGGAAAAATGAATTTTAAAGTGTAAATTATGAATTAAAATTAACTTTTCAGAACCGAATGAGTAAACTATGTAAATCACTTTTATTCTGCAAGTGGTGAAAAATACTCTACGAAAATTGTGTCTGAAATTAATTTTATATTATAATAATAAGTTTTTGTAGGAATATCGATAAATTTAGAGGAAAGAAATTAAGTTTGGGTTATGACTACGTGCTTCGAGTAATTGAATAATGCCAAGTAGAAATTTTCATTCAAATTATACCAATTTAAAATTGCCTTTGAGCCTTCTAATCTGATGGTAAATACTTTGGATCCCAAACTCGAATGTCGCCACAAGTCATCGCGGATATTTTCGTTGTCCGGGTTGATGGCGATATTGATCGTGTAAGGTGACAACATATTGATTAAGGTTAGATCGAAACGAAAAGCCTGGCTGTCACGATTTTGGAGACTCATATTGTCAATAATTTTGATCGTGTAAGGTGCTTATAAGAATTAATCGGATTTGTTTGTTTGTCCTGTAGTTTGAAATTTCTAAAAAAAATCTACGAGATAAGAGGGGCGCTTCGGCAGACATTCTCCCCTAAAATTTTCAAGGCAATCCTTTTTTTGAGTTTCCAAGTATACACTCAATCACACAATTGGCACAATACACTCAATCAAGTTTATTTTTGAAGATATTCTGCTTGAAAAAAAAACTTTTCTAACAACTTCCCTTATCTCAACTTTTTTACGATCAGAGGAACAATCGTTTTTGCGACTCGTGACTTTGTTTATTTACGGTTGTGTTCGAACCGGACATTTACCAAAGAAAGAGCGATTTAATTCAATGGATATCAGTGTGCACAACTCAAGTTGCATTCGATTTGGAATATAGGAAATGTAAGAAATTAATAACAATAATGTATTCTAATAGTCAAATAATTTCATTTGCTATCGACATTGGGATTGCAAAGAATACATAGTCACCATTCAGTGACGGCGACCTTCATGTTGTTTATTATGTTTCGTGTTCTCCAAATCAAGTCATTCAGCTTTTTTTAGCGACGACCAAATTGAACTTTTCGAGATCATGGAATACGCAGTTTTATAATGACAGTAGAATTAAGGTGTCTTCCATATTTGAAATCAATCAGTCAACAGAAACGGGGTCAATTTTCTATCAATGTGGGACAACCCTACAAACATTCAAACATACATAGAAACAGGTCAAGCTGAATGAAACCATATAAAAAGTAATTAGTTGTTTAGGGACTGCGGCCATCTTGGATTTTCATTTTTCATAAATAACTGTGTTCTACTAGTCAAGCTAGTCAAGCCTATATTGATTATCCAATATGAAATTATTTTACAAATTATTCAAAATTTCCCATCTAAAAATAAGAAAAATCATATACTAAAATATGTGATCCCTCCTGCACGGGCAAGCATGCTAGACATATCACTTTGCTCTTCTTCGTTATCCCTGGATTGTACGTGGAAGGTAATCCAAGATCCCCACGGTAGTGACCACCTGCCAATAATTTTATCGATCGCCAATGAATCAGGTTCTCGTGAGTCAGTCGATATTGCGTATGACCTCACGAAAAATATTGAGTGGAGAAAATTTGCAGAAATAATATCTGAAGCACTTGTTTCAATGCATGAACTTCCTCTACTCGAAGAGTATAATTTTATATCGAGTTTGATTTACGAAAGCGCACTTCAAGCTCAAAAGAAACGTGTTCCTGCTACCACTTTACGACGTCGTCCTCCATCACTTTGGTGGGACAAGGAGTGTTCAAAGGTCTACCTTGAAAAATCATCCGCTTTCAAAAAATTCCGGAAAACTGGACTAGTGGAATGGTTTCGAAAGCACCAAGCTCTAGAAGCCAAACTAAAAGGTCTGATTAAAGCAAAAAAGCGTGGATATTGGCGAAAGCTCTTTGGAATACGGCTAGGAGAATGCGTGGCTGGAACCATACAAATGAAAGTGAAGAATACTCTGACCGTTGGATTTTCAAATTTGCAAGAAAGGTTTGTCCCGATTCCGTTCCTGCACAAAACGTCGTACGCGACATTCCGCTCCAATGCGATTATGAGAATTTTTCGATGGTAGAATTCTCAATTGCCCTCCTCTCATGTAACAATTCAGCTCCTGGGTCGGACAAGATTAAATTCAACTTGTTGAAGAATCTTCCCGACTTGGCGAAACAGCGTTTGCTGAACTTGTTCAACAAGTTTCTGGAGCTGAATATTGTCCCGCATGACTGGAGACAAGTGAGAGTGATAGCCATACGAAAACCCAACAAGCCGGCTTGCGATCACAACTCGTATAGGCCGATTGCAATGTTATCCTGTATTCGTAAATTGTTGGAGAAAATGATTCTACTTCGTTTGGACAAGTGGGTTGAAGCGAACTATTTGGGGGCTGTCCACATACCACGTGGACAGAAAAAGCACGGTTTTAGACTCCCCCCTCCCCCTACGTGGACAAGCGTGGACATTTTCATACCCCTGCCCTCCTTTGTCCACGTGGACATTTTTCCTTTTTAAATTAAAATAATTGAGGAAATAACTGATTTGCGCCTAAATTCCATTTTAAATCAATTTAAGTTGTTTTTATTTCAAATTTTACTTGCTGTACCCTGTACCTGCTTTGTTGTGGCCCATTGTTCTTGTATGGTTGAGAAATGAGTGGCATAACAAAGCACATGTTTCTTGTGAGTTTAATTTTGAAACATTTGTGAGTATACAATATTTTTTGTTTTTCCATTATCAGGGAAGATATAAAGGCTATTTGGTTTGCTAACACGGAAACACGCAATGTAAAGTTAACCAGGTGAGGAACAATCCGCATCTGAATACAAACTACACAATTTCAAAGTTTGATCTTGAGCTTTGCTAATTGAAATTGCAAGCTCCAATCGAATAGAAATAAATGGATTTAAACTCATTTTCAAATGTATAGTTCACGATTTTCTAAACACTTGCGAAAAAAATTGTTGATATCACATAGACGCCGGTCATAATCCAGTCAACTTAAGTATTTCGCTTTCATTTGATTCATATGGAATTTCAGTAGAACCTTTTACTACAGAGATATTCTCAATCGAATGAAAAGTTATCCTTTCATTTTGGATTATGAATATTTAATGACATAACGATTGCACAACAAATCGAAGGGGAAATATGGAAACTATAAAATGTTCTATACAAGATCCAGTTATTGCTTTGACAAATGCATTGTTTCATTTGTCAATTGCATTGTTACAGTGTTACAGTGGTAAGTGCGATTCACATGAAATAATTCACATTAAACGTCACGTTGCGTCAATTATTCTTCCAAGCAGTTCTTATGCAAATATTCATATACACCGGCAACGACAACTTCGACTTGCCGTTGCTGGTGAATGTGAATGCTTCAATAGTAATTGCATGGAAGAATAATTAACGCAACATGACGTGAAGGAACTTCAACGTGACGTCAATTATTCATCCATGCAATTCTTATGGAATCATTCACATACACCAGCAACTGCAAGTCGAATTTTCCGTTGCCAATGTATGTGAATGCTTTCATAAGAATTGCATGGGAGAATAATTGACGCAACATGACGTGACGAAACGTGAACGTGACGTGGATGTTGAATGTGAATCGCACTTTAGTCGGTAGCGCAAGTCAAAACCAAGGCGCCTCTATATATATGTTGCTTCACCTGTTATGCATTAATATAAACGCCTTGGTCAAAACCTTTTCGCCATAGTTCGGAGAATTTTCAGAGGGTATTGAAGGCGTTTTAAAATATTTTATTATTTTTCAAATCCCATTCTGCATTGAGTGTCTAGATGACTTTCAAAGTGCATGCGGGGAAGAATGACATCAGACAACTTATGATACATTGATTCCCAACTATGAAATTAAGCTCAAATCTCAACTGTGAAAGTTGAATTTCTCTTGAGACTCATTTTTTGGTCTAAATTGACCTCAATTCAAAATTACGCTACTTAGAAGAATTTAATTGCATTCATTTGAAAGATGAGAAAATTTTCTGTTGTGGAACATTTTAAGTAGTAAAAGATAACAATAGGAATAACATTGTAGTGTCGAGGAAGGAATTGTAGAAGGGTTGGAGAGCTTTAATTTTGTTGATAGAAACAATCAAGGTTATTTTTATAATATTTATAAAAAAATATGAAAACCCTTGGAAAACGACAAATTTTAAGTATTTTTTATCTTCTAAAAGCTACTTCAATCCATCAATTCAAATGTTTTACAACGGCATTATATGCGAAATTTTCGGAAAAAAATAGAATACTGGGTCAACTGATTCAATTTTGACGACTAGTGGTGCATGGATCATTTCACGCAAATGTAAATATTAATTCCTAGAAATTGACGGAATTCCAATACTTTGAAAAATTCAGCCTTTTCGAGAAAAATACAGGAAAACCTGTTTTTGTACGGTTGTTTTTTAAGCGATTTCTCATTTGTGTGACTGTTAGGTGCGATAGTATTATTTGTGCGATTAGTTTGTGTGATTCAAGACCCGATGTCATAATAAAATCGCACAAAAAGAGTCGCATAAACGGGGAATCACGCAAAAAGGGACCGCGCAAAAACAGGTTTGCCTGTAATGCGAGAAAATAATTTTACACAAAATTCTGCATGAAAAATTATTCAGACATTATTGTCCTAAGACTAACTGTTCTCGAGATAGAACAAAATTTATAGAGAATTATATTTGATGAAAAAAACATATGTGTAATATTATGAAAACTTAACCATTATGGAATGGTTTTTTTTAGGTTTTAGCTATGTCTATGCACAGCCCGCAACTATAAAATTATAGGATCATACAGATTAGCTCTGTCGCTCACAGTTTACATGAGTTATTTTCAGAATATAGATTTCAGTGAAGAAGTTCAATGATATTATTAAAAATATATGCACTCTCAGGCAGCGTTTATTGATAAATACGGAGTACTCAGGATGGGCGAAAAGTTTTAAAATTCTTGAATTCTTGGATAAGTTTTTATTTAATTTAGAATGTATCGGTGGTTATATTTGAAAAAATATTTATTTTTCGTGTCACCGTGGACATAGTCTATATCCCCTCCCCCCTCTCCGTGGACAAGCGTGGACATTTTCATACCCCCTACCCCCCCTAAAATTGCCCACGTGGTATTTGGACAGCCCCTTGCTGTCAAATACGCAGTTTGGCTTCCGCCGAGGTAAAGGGACGAACGATTGTCTCGCGCTGCTATCTTCTGAAATCCAAATCGCATTTGCTCGTAAAGAACAAATGGCTTCCGTTTTTCTCGATATCAAAGGGGCATTTGATTCAGTTTCCATGGAAATTCTCTCAGAGAAACTTCATAATCGTGGACTTTCGCCAATTCTGAATAATTTCCTGTACAATTTACTCTCAGAAAAGCACATGTTTTTCAATCATGGCAGCTTGAAATCTTCTCGATACAGTTTTATGGGCCTAACACAAGGCTCCTGCCTAAGCCCCCTCTTGTATAGTTTTTACGTCAATGATATGGATGATTGTCTAACTAGAGACTGCACGCTGAGACAACTTGCAGACGATGGAGTTATTTCCATCACGGGTACTAATCCCGTCGTTCTGCAAAAGTCGTTGCAAGATACCCTGAACAATCTGTTCACGTGGGCCCTCAAGCTGGGTATCGAATTCTCTACGGAGAAAACTGAAATGGTCGTTTTTTCTAGGAAGCACGAACCCGCCCAATTCCAGCTTCACCTATCCGGTAAAGCGATCAGGCACTCGATGTTTTTCAAATACCTTGGAGTATATTTTGACTCTAAATGTACCTGGGGAATACACATTGCGTATTTGAAACAGAAATGCCAGCAAAGAATCAATTTTCTCCAAACAATAACCGGAACATGGTGGGGTGCCCATCCAGGAGACCTCATTCAGTTGTACAAAACAACGATATTATCAGTGTTGGAATATGGCAGTCTTTGCTTCCGATCAGCTGCCAGGATTCATATTATCAAGCTGGAGAGAATACAATATCGTTGCTTGCGTATAGCAATGGGGTGTTTGCATTCGACACATACGATGAGTCTCGAAGTCTTGGCAGGAGTACCCCCGCTTACTCTTCGATTCACAGAATTATCCTACAGATTTCTCATCCGTTGCAAGATCATGAATCCATTGGTGATTGATAACTTCGAAAATCTACTCCAACTGACTTCCTCAGTCAAGTTTTATGTCTTTGTACCATGATTTCCTTACCCATGAAGTGCACCCTTCACCGGGCATCTCCAACCAATTTTGCTTCCCATACTTTTGCAATTCCTCTGTCAATTTTGATCTGTCCATGCGACAAAAAATCCATGGAATCCCAGATCATCTGCGCTCCGATTCTATTCCGCCGATATTTTCGGCAGAATATGGGAAAGTTAGATCTGATAATATGTTCTATACTGACGGTTCATTTATAAACGGGTCCACTGGCTTCGGCATCTTCAATGAAAATTCCAGTGCCTCTTTCAAACTCAAAGATCCTTGTTCCGTGTATGTCGCTGAACTGGGTGCGATATACAACGCACTAGGGATCATTGAAACATTGCCCATCGACCATTATTTTATTTTTTCAGACAGTCTCAGCTCAATAGAGGCAATTCGTTCAATGAAAGTTGATAAACGCTCATCTTATTTCCTAACAAGAATAAGACATCTATTGAGTGTTTTGGTCGAAAAATTATTCAAGATTACCTTAGCATGGGTTCCCTCTCATTGCTCGATTCCGGGGAATGAGAAAGCGGACTCGCTAGCTAAGGTGGGCGCTTCAGAAGGCACACTTTTTGAAAGGCAAATTGCTTATAACGAATTTTTTCACATTCCTCGTCAGGACACACTCGTTAGTTGGCAGCGCATGTGGAGTGAAGATGAGTTCGGTCGCTGGTTACACACGATTATCCCTAAGGTTTCGACGAAAGCTTGGTTTAAGGGATTGAATGTAGGTCGTGATTTTATTCGCGTGATATCTCGGCTTATGTCCAATCACTACAACCTAAACGCGCATCTCTATCGCATTGGGCTCGCAGCAAACAATCTTTGTGATTGTGGCGATGGCTACCACGACATCGAGCATGTTGTCTGGTCGTGTATCCGGTTCCATGCTGCTCGCTCTCAGCTCTCTAGAGTACTGAGAGCACAAGGCAGACAATCGGATATCCCCGTCCGGGATATCTTAGGTAGCCGTGATCCTGATCTTCTGCTTCATCTATGCCTGTTCCTCAGAAACGCCGATGTCAACGTTTAATGATGTTTCCTTCGTTGTGTCCCCGTTTCATATCCCTCCTATCCGATCTATAAACTTTTACTTAGTCGCGGCAATACATACACACACTCTTTACAGATACACGGGCCAAAGGTTGTGCAGTCCACTGATCATTCAACAAGAGCCAAAGGTTGTACCGCTCATGACAACTCTACACGAGCTGATGATTGCGCCGGCTAGTGACCATTCTATAATGGATTCCTCGAGTCGAGAAGACGCACCACGCTAGATATGGGGTACAGACTAGGGGGCGTTGCTGATTAATGGTCAGCTGCATCCCAAAAGGAAGTATCCCGTGTCGGGCACATGTACAGAGCATTGGAGACAGCAACATCACAATTACGAAAACACTTGTAATACTAACCTCGAGCCAACCGCGAGTAATCGGTTACATATTACTAACATAGTTATAAGGCAAACATTGTCGAAAAATTGAACTCCCGGCCCCGTCAGGTTGACGCCATATGAGCCTTAATAAAAATATATATTTTGGATAAAAAAAAATATATACTAAAATACTCCGGGTGATCGAGTCTGAAATTCCGGCTAATCGAGTCGGACCTGTATTAGGCGATTTGCCTAAGGGGTCCAAATTGCCCCCATCATTCCGCCACATGAACACATATCAAGGAAGGGTCAATTTGGATCAGTTAATGCGGCCAAGTTTAGTGTTTTCTCACCAATGAGAAATTAACCAGCGTTCACATATAGAGCAATTTCACGCCAAATCGGCCAAAACACAGCTAATTTTAACCCGACTTTCTTCGTTTTTTTTTTTTGAAATTTGGTACTTGAAGATGAAGACTACCCAAAATCACAATTTTCTTTATAACATTACTAATTAAAATTACGACTGATTTTTGAAAAGAGCGTATCCAAAATCATTGCTATTTCGTTCAAAATCCGATGTCTTATTAAATTATGATGTTTGACAAAGTTGTTGGAAAATCAATTAACTATTTAGGAAAAATAACATTAAGAATACTTTGTTAAAAAATCTTACTCAAAAACAGAAAGTGGGTTATATCTATGGTATAACCGCAATGGTGACGTAGGACTATCGTTGATTCAGTGATCCTTTGTTTGAAGTTAAATCTGAATCCATTCTGAATGAATGAATAAATGAATATTTGGGGGACTTCGAAAACGAGAGCGTTACGTTGGAGGTACAAGGTTTTATGCATCCAATATTGGATACGAAAATATCCTACTGATGGGGAAGAATAATCTTCAGAAGCTATCCTGTTAATTGCGATTGATTGAAAAATCACAAAACCAAATGTATTTGGTCATAGTGTTACATGGATAGAAAACATTCAAATAAACTCTTTCACATGTATTCACAATGTATTTTTAAATTCCCAGAGGAACTGGCAGATTATTTTCAGTAACGATTAGATATTTGCACATTTTCCTCGATACTGGAAGCCCACCAGTGGTTAATGCTAACTCGATAACCATCTATTAATAGCACTTGATTGAAATTTTTAAATTCCCAGAGGAACTGGCAGATTATTTTCCGGATCCTTCTCGATGCTGAATAGCATCCAAACGGAAAGAATTCCGTGCGTGTATGTGTGTGTGTAGCGGCTGCTTCGATGGCCACCTTCTCTTCTCCTGAAGGATCGGCTTCTCTGTGCTCCCTCACAGTTTCAAACAAACTGCTTGCGTTTCAGAGATCCTTCGCCGTCCAGAATCCTCAGCAACGATGTTGTCTTGTCGATGTCCTCACGAAAAATGAATGCGTTTCACCACCAGAATAACGCTTAAGTATGCTTTTTGTGCGTGATTGAATCGAGAGAAGGCGTGGTTTACGATGGCAATTTGGAAGGCAAACTATAGGGGAATGAACTCTCTGAGCTCGGAACTTTCGGCGACTGAGCAATAATCGATTGCGGGCGCATACAATATTGGATACGGAAATATCCTACTGATGGGGAAGAATAATCTTCAGAAGCTTTCCTGTTAATTGCGATTAATTGAAAAATCACAAAACCAAATGTATTTGGTCACAGTGTTACATGGATTTCACATGAATGTATTTTTAAATTCCCAGAGGAACTGGCAGATTATTTTCCGGATCTTTCTCGATGCTGAATGGCATCCAAACGGAAAGAATTCCGCGCGTGTATGTGTGTGTGTGTGTGTAGCGGCTGCTTCGAGATCTTCCCGGGGAACCGTTCACTCTCCTCCTTATGGATTCATGTTTGGCCTAAGGTGCACAAACAGGCTCTTGGTGACACCGTTCATCCGCGCTTTCGTGATAAACGAAAAGCTTCACAACAACAGCGACAACATGCTCCAATCGCTGTTCAATTAGAACTGAGTGGATTTCCGAGCGGCGCTCGCTTATATACCGATTGGTGATTTCAATAGCCTGTTTTGAAAGCAAGTTTTACACTATTGAAACAAGTTTTTGGATCAAAAAGTAGCAAGTATAGCACGCGTAGACATTTTATCCTTCGAATGAAGTGTTTATCATACCATTTCGTACAGTTGTTTAGGAGCTATTAACGCTCAAAATCTCGGTCTCCGGCGTAACGCTTTCGTTTTCGAAACTTTGATTTTACACCCCGGTATAGAAATGAAAGACGTAGTCCTACGTCAAAATAGAATTTATGATTAAAAGCTTTTATATTTCAAACCACTCCCTCTTCGATATTGTTTTGTTTTGTTGCGATTTTTTGAAAGAAAGATCAATGATTATGAATACACTCTTTTCAAATATCAGTCGTAATTTAAATTGGTCATATAATAATTGAAATGCTGATTTTGGGCTTGATCACGAACGTCACTTCACGGTGGAAACGAAATGATTTGTATGCAGGGTTATATACAGGGTTGCCACATATACAGAATATTCTGTGTTTGACAGATTTTTCACCAAAATTTCAGATACAGAATCTGTATATACAGAATTACAGATTTTCGGTGAAAATACAGAATTTACAGATTTTTTTTTTAAATTCAATTTTAAATATTAAATCTATTACAGTGCATACGAGGTATGGCTATTAAATAACGTGACTGGTTAAGAAAAAGAGTTATATTTTAAAAATTACGGTACAACGATATGCTCCCCTTCAATATACTCCCCTTGGCTCCTCACACATATTTCCATACGTTTTTTCCATTGTGCGAAGCAGTGCTGAAACTTTTCTTTTGTGATGGCGTTCAAAAGCAGCGTCGCTTTTTCCTTCGCCTCTTCTACGGACTGAAATCGGGTACCTTTCAACACGGATTTGATCTTGGGGAATAGAAAAAAGTCGCATGGGGCTAGATCTGGCGAGTACGGGACATGTTCGAGCACTGGAATGCCCTTATCCGCTAAACATTGCTTCACTGACAGCGCGTTATTCGCAGGTGTGTTGTTCGTATTTTTCGTCACACATGATTTCCGACGCGCACTACAAAGCACGTTCCATTCAAACCACTGCTGCTCGCAAACTACTATACGTGCGACAAAAACGTGTTTTCGTACGTTTATAGCAGACACTTTAAGCTACCGAACGCACTATCCGTTTTTCCCCCACCCCTCTAGGGCGCCCTCCAGGCGATCAGTCTCGTTATTTAATAGCCATACCTCGTACGCAACGAGATGGCTTTGGTTGGAGGCAGTTATCAAGCGAAATCTTATTGATTTAAAGAGCTCAATCTATTTTTTTCGTTCCAAGTTATGTATGACCATAATCAATCCGCCAATCGTATATTGACTCATTTAGACGATCCTATGACTAAACCGATTATACTGTTCCTAAACTTTGTTCTACCGCTCATCAATAACGCCAATCAAATACGCCTTTCAATCAAAAAGTTCTCAATTTTGCGAACTTTATAATGAGAGAAGAGTGTTATTGTTGATCGTGTTGGAATATTAGAGAGCTACGTGATGCTGACTTGATGTGAACATTTTTGCAAGATTTTCTGAAGAAGCTTGAGGATGGTTGCGTTGGTATCGATGCAGAAGAAGCTGAAAAAGGATTGGATGCAGCTAGGAAGTTGATCTTCAAATCGATTTGTCGTGACTTCTATATTGAACTGATGAAACATAGCTGCAGCCTTAATAAACCGTCCAAATTTCGTCAACTTTAATGATTTGATGCGACAATTTCCTCAATTCGTTGAAACAGGTTATAGACAAGGCTTGGATTACGAATTCAGGCTACTCAAGTCGAATATTATGGGGCAAAAAATGAGTGACTCGGATATAACTTGGTCCCAGCTGTTGGATGTCAAAAGGCGTGATGGGAAATTTTTGTATCCATTGCTAAGTCGTTTGTAAGATATTTTTTGCGGCTCCGCAAAGCTTGTGCGATTGAGCCTTACACCTACACTTACAAAAAGTTATTTTCGATGACATTCATTAGCATGTGTTGAGCGATTATTTTTGCGTTACAGGGCCATCAAAACAAAATACGGAAATCGGTTGGCTCCCACAATTATGGACTCTGTTTTGAAGAACTTTGTATCGGCTTAAAGAGGAGCGTCAAAGATGAAGTTGAAGGAAAATTCGAAGGCAAAGTTTAACAAAACCACGTAAAAACATCATGCAATTCAGAGGCGAAAAATTTTTCTATGATTTTTTTTATATTTTTTATATTTACACGACATTCATAACCCATAATTAAGAAAAATAAGTGCAAAGTGAAAATAAATCTTTACTTTCATTTTTTTCCCTTTACTTCCCGATATAGATTTTTTATACACATTCAAAATACAGATGTACAGATATTTTCAGAAAATTTTACAGAATTAAATGTGGTTACCCTGGTTATATATTATATTAAGTGGTATCCATCATAAGCACCAAGTTTAAAAAAATTCGGAAAGGGTTGGGTCAGCGGCCGTTTGATTTAGCGTGGAATTGCTTCATACTGAATTTATTCTATCCATAGTAGTTATATATACCTCGAATAAGTGTATCTCATATATTCTTATCCGTTTACATCTATTTCCCCGTGAATAAATCCATCTATAGCTATACATCTCCCTAATGTAAACGCGCCATTAGATTCCTGCTACACTCAGCAGAGAAACGTAGGTATCGAAAACTATCGGTTCCAACAGTTATAATTAACTGTCACGAATTGAAGCGTTCCGTTTTTCATAAAATCGTTGATACAGCACACATTAAATCTAGTGGCTCAAAGACGTATCCGGGAGATGTACAATGAGGCTTTTACTAATTATTTTGAATCTATCCGCATTTCCCTTCGGGCAAACTCGACAGAAAATGCAAGGTAGTATCGAGATTGTGATTGTTAAATGCCTGAAACTTCGTGCTAAATGAGGCCCTGTAATATATAGATGCTTCAATTGCCTAATCGATTTACTCCATAAAACAAGATGCTGAGAAAAATGATAAAATATTTTATGATTTATTATTATTTATTATTCAATGGTTAAAAAGATTTTGTCATTTAGTGGTGTTAATACTTATTATTAAAGAAATTTGTTTTGAATACATACAGTTAGGGGCTAATCTAGTGCTTTGATACTAAAATTTAATAATATTCAAAAAATGGAGTTAATCGGTTTGGCAAATGAAGCATCCATATAATTTTAAGCTACAAGTTTCTAGTTCTGGAAACTCATAGTTGCATATCAATGTTTCCCGATTGAGCAAAGATTTAAGAAAGTTGGAGATCTTCATGGCAAATTGTACTATATTCCCCACATCGTATTAGCAGCTGTTAGTTCATTTATTCTTCTTCTTTTTGGCTCTAAGAGGTTTTAAACTATTCGGTTCTTTCGCTATGTTAGTTCAATTGGAATTTACATTGAAGCATATAGCATCGTTTGGGTTGAAAAAACACTCTCAGAAAGAAAGAAAAAAAAATAAAACTACCTTCTCCATTTCAAATACGTTTTCTCTATAATAAAGTGACATGTTTTTATTGTGATGATAAAAATTGATAATTGTGTTCGATAATGATAATTAGTTATGAAATGGATAGTAGTTTGACCGGATATCAGATATGTATCCGGATAGCTTCGAGGCCGGATAGCCGAAAATCCGGCAGCCGAATATTCGACTCTTTATTTGCGAATAAGAAACTGGGAAAAACTGCACGTGTGCATGAGACATTTGCATTTTAGAGACAAATAACGCATTATTACATAAAAATAATGAACTATGATTAAATTTTCCATTTGGAATGAATATCCCTAGTAAAGGGTGTGTCACATCAAATTGCATCACGGAAAAAACGCTGTAGAAATTTAATTTTTAGAAATTATATCTTCAGCTTTCGCTTATAATCAGATAAGAGTGTATAGATCACGTTGGCCATGCTTCACTGTCAATTTTTCGTAAATTTGGAAAAATGTCGTCGAACGAAAAAGAGCGTCGTGAATTAATCCTGTGCACTCATTTCGAGAATCCGGAGTAGTCACATCGGGACATCGGTAAGATGCTGGGAATCGTCCAATCCACGGTCAGCAGAGTACTAAAACGATACTTCGAGAACCTAATCATCGACCGGAAGGTGAAGAACGGCAAAAATGGATGCTCCGTCAGTGAAAAAGATCACAAGCGCGTAGTTAAGCAGTTTAGACGTGATCCGAGAAGTTCGGTCCGGGATGTCGCCAATAAGCTGAATTTGTCAAGTTCATTCGTCCAGCGGACCAAGCAGCGAGAGGGCCTGCGTACATACAAGGTTCAGAAGGCTCCTAACCGCGACGAAAGGCAAAACATGGTGGGGAAGACGCGAGCCCGGAAGCTGTACACCGAAATGCTGACGAAGCCGCATTGCCTGGTAATGGACGACGAAACCTACGTCAAAGCGGACTTTCGTCAGCTGCTGGGCCTGTTGTTCTTCTCCGCAGAGGACAAATTCAGCGTTCCGGAGGAGATTCGCAAGCAGAAACTATCCAAGTTTGCCATAAAGTACATGGTGTGGCAAGCGATCTTCTTCTTCTTCTTCAATGGCACTAACGTTCCTAGAGGAACTTCGCCGTCTCAACGTAGTATTACTTGCGTCATTTTTATTAGTACTTAGTTAAGATTTCTATGCCAAATAACACGCCTTGAATGCATTCTGAGTGGCAAGCTCTAGAATACGCGTGATCACAGTGCAAGTCGGAGGAAATTTCTTTGACGAAAAATTCCCCCGACCAGAACGGGAATCGAACCCGAATACCCGGCATGTTAGTTATGACGCTAACCACTCGGCCACGGGTGCACAAGCGATGGCAAGCGATCTGCTCTTGCGGAAAGCGGAGCGCCCCCTTCGTGATGACCGGCACGGTAAACGGGCAGGTTTACCTTAAGGAGTGCCTACAGAAGCGCTTACTACCACTATTGAAGCAGCACGAGGGCCCGACCATCTTCTGGCCGGATCTCGCTTCGTGCCACTATTCAAAGGACGTGTTGGAGTGGTACGAAGCCAACGGGGTCACCTTCGTGCCAAAGGAAATGAACCTGCCCAACGCGCCGGAGCTTCGCCCAATAGAGAAATATTGGGCGATTATGAAGCAGGCCCTCCGGAAGAACCCAAAAGTTGTCAAATCGGAGGCGGACTTCAAGAGTAAATGGATTTCTGTTCAAAAAAAACTACAACCTGACGTTGTACAGAACCTTATGGACGGGGTAAAGAGGAAGGTGCGAGCATACGGGCTTGGGCTCGAAGTATGAATAAAAAGAATATGCCAAAAGTTGTTTAATAGTTTTTATTTTACTGTCTAAAATTTTCAAAAGGATCGGTCTACTGGGTGAATTTCTACAGCGTTTTTCCGTGATGCAATTCACACCCTTTAGAGCATCAAGTTTACTGCAAGAAATCTTGAACAGATTTTTTTCTGATAAGGATTCTATATGATGGACTTTGTGTGGATATATTGAGATAATTTTAATACTGATTGGGAAACAGTAAGTACTACGAATTTAAATAAGCAAAGAACAATAATTAATTATTTTCATTTAAGATTAAAAAACATAGAACTGTATTCAGGAATGATAATCTGAGTAGTGAGTGTGTGTCTCACAAGTCCTGGCATCTCCTGTATATCCTGTGTAGAACACCAAAACTACCTCGCGTGATAACATCTTCAAACGCTAGACATTTTTTTTCAACTACTTAGGAGAAGATTAAAATTACCTTATTGCAACTTTTTTTGACCCGAAGATCAAATCAGACTACTTGGAAGTTCTTGAAACGGAAGCAGCCCGGCAGAAAATCTTATTAGAGTATACAAAACATCTTGCGATGAATCTTCTGAGATTTTCAGAGCATTTATGAGCATTTCAGTAATCAAACCTCATTTCTAAATATGTATGAACTATGTGATAATGAAAATTTATTGCCACTCCGGCATCTTCTATCGTGATAAGCGCCGTTCGATGATTAATTACCATCCTTCTGCCATCATCACTATGCTGTAACACAGGTGGATTGAACGAACAATATCCAACAACCAAACAAAACGGCCCTTTTCAGGGTCACCAAATCATTATCAAAGAGTTTATCGACATATAAGACAAATAACATATCCAAAATAAGCATGCAACAGATAGTCTAACTGAATCTTACGTCAACTATACGGTCGTGTCTCGGACACAACCCGGGTGGAATTCTTCAATTTGAGCATCGAATCTACCGTTTCCGATTGAAAAAAGCAGTGCTCCAGGAAGAATATTTGCTCTTGTTCATCTTTGAAAAGTGCCTTTGATTTACTTTATACAGAATACAGAACGCTGTAGTGATTATGTTCTAAATGCGATTTTGATCAATTTCGAATATAATATACAAAAGACTAAAGTCTTTAATTATTACAGATATTGATTGAAACTTGTGGTTCTGATGGCCTCTTCAATACAAGCAAGTACAGTCTGATTTAAAATATTTCTGCTAAATTTATAGCTTTGGCGACGATTGGCACCAAGTTTCATCTCCCATAGAGAATATTCCCTGTAACCCATCAAGCTCATCGAAAACAAAGAATAAAAAAAATCAGCCCACTAACCACTAACCTTTGGCGTGATGCATCCGTACGACATCATCACCTCGTTCTCGACCGAATCCACCTCCTCGCTGTTGTTGCTATAGATCGTCAAACCGCTCGTCCCGGTATTACTTCTGCCGAAATCCTTTCCCCCTATTGAGGTGCTCTGTCGCACCCGGTTCACCGCAGCGGCCGGTGCAACTTTGCGCACCTTGTTGGCATACTCGTGGGATTCCATGTCCCTCAGATACTCCAGGGTGGGCTCGGCCCCGTTCAGCTTGGAAACACTGTAGGCCATCCATTGTTCGACGAACTCCACCGGATCATCGACGTCGTGCCGGAGACAAATCTCAATGCCTGACCAAAAGAAAAAGGGTGTTTCAGTTGCTTCGCCGAAATGGAAATTAGACATCGAACCGGTTTCTACTCACATTTACTGACGATCTCATCCGACGGTTCAACCCCCAGCTCATCAAATTGCTCCTTGATGCTTTGAATCGTTACCATTTTGCGTGTGCCTCAGCGGAAGAAAATTTTATTTAAATCAGTTTAATGAACACGGAAATGTGGGAGAAGTTTCCCATCTGAAAAACGCAACACGGTACCGATGATTTATCGTTTACTTGTAGAGATCACAGTTGCACATAAACAATACCGAGAAAGACACACGGCTAGAAATGGCGCGAAGTATCCTCTGACAACAAGCGAGGGGTGTTGCAATGTGATTGAGTGTGTTTCCATCGAGATTAATACAGCCAAACGAGAGGGTGGGAAAACCAAGCCCCGGGCAAGGGGATATGATCCGCGAGTCAAGATGTGCTACAAATTTAGCTGTCATTGCCAAGCCTATCAAATTACTCGGCGAACTCAAGGCAAATCTATGGAACAAGGTGCGCCCATTCGCTAACTAAAAAAAGAATTGTTTTTTGAAAAAAAAATTTATGTGAAATGTAATGATCATGATGATCACAAGGGTCTGAATGATAATATAAAACGTAGAACCCTAGGTTGATCACTTGAAATGTAGTATTATATTATAATGTAAACCAACTTAAGAAATTGAAAGAATTTAAGTGAAATAAAAGGGTTTGAATGAATTCTGCATTATTTCAATAATTTCAGTTGTATTTAGCTGCTGCTCATGCTTTATTCGAAAATTTGCGTTTTGCGTGCGGAAAAAATGAAGCGTTTGCCGAATAAAACGTTCTATTGAATAGAGTTCACAAACCGTGCACAAGTGTATTATGTTTTGTTTACAGGTAATTCGTATATTTTAAAAATGGCTACAGTATGGTTGTGAAATGTTGACCCACCACCATATTGAGATGCTTAGAAGTATACGCCTTGGATGAAAAGTGAAAACAAGCTAAAAAAAACAACGGACGTGTTAAATTTTTGAATTTTGAGTTGAATTTTGCGATTTAATCATGAAGTGTCTAGTGCCGTCGTGCCCAAATAGTGACGACATCAATCGAAACGAAACAAATTTTTAGCTTTACTTTTCAGCCGAAGAACACAGCTATCACCGCACTAAAATACCTTCTTTACATCTGGCTTAAAACGCACGTAAACGTAAACGTCATATTTAACTCGAAACAATCGTTAAATTCGTGAAAATTTAAAGAAGGTAGTTTTGAAATCTTATAAATAGTATGTAGATTTTTAAGTTATTCGATTACTTAAAACACGTAGTCCTGACGCTTACTTAGCCATTTGGTTGTATATTTCCAAATATTTTACAACACAATAATCACAAAAACTCACCATTATAATATAAAATCAGCATCAAACACAATTTCAGTTTCATATTATTTCACAATTTTCGAGGAAACGTATTACTCTATTACATAGAATACATATTGAATACAGAAAAGTAAATTTTCATTCATTATTTTTTGTTCTAGAAGTGTGTTAATTTCGTCCTTAATTTCGTTTTCCAAATGGCGCAAATCATTATGGTGCCTTCAACGCAAAGACAATAAATGAAACGCTTGCAGCGTAAAACGTAATGAATATAATGAATATAGCAATGAGTATTTCATAAAGTATCAGTATATTCCACAAATTGTGCTCAATCGTCTTAATTTACTTTTGTGTATTTTTTAAATGGCTGCAGGAAACCACTTCACGTTTTGACCCACCTGGTAGTATGTTAAGTGCCTTGTTTTACACCAGCTTGAGAGTTTGGCAGTTCTCGCGAGTGACAGTGGTCGCAAATTGCATTTGCGACCCGGACATGTTTGACGCTGTCAAATCCTATGTGCTAGTATACGGATGCCCTCAGGCTGGGGAAAACATATCAGCCCAGGCGTGAATTGAGACAATAATAGTGCGCTACACATACCACGTCACCGTCACCGTCTCGTCAACTATTCTCTTGGACTTATTTTGCCGACGTCAAAATTGCCGATGATGGTATATGTGGATGCTTTCACACGATTTCCATTTCATTCCTTTACGTTGACTTCACGATAATGGGACGTTGTATGTGTAGCGCATTACGTAATTAAAAACAGATAGAATTGCGTGAACTGGGGAGGAGAAGCGAGATGGCACAGCATTCGTTAGACACGACTTGCGTGACGCTGTGGCTGAACCACAGTTTCTCGTGCTAGTCGTGCCAGCTGTGGTGGTTGTGTTGGTGAACAATCATATCGCGCCGTGAGTCTGTCACTGTATGGTTGTGCCGGTCGAGTGGTTGTGTTAGTAAATAAATATATCGCGAAACTCTGTGTGAATCAGACATTGTATGCGAGTGGAACGTTATTTACACCAAACTGCGACTCAACCGCCATCGGAACGCTACGTTTGTGGCACATATGAGTCGTGTTGGTCGTGCCGTGTTAGCTTACTAGCGCTATACGCTTTTCAATTTGCGCCTAGCCCAAAGAACTCAAATCATATTTGTAGGTTCTAGATTATCGGAATCAAGCGTAGTTTGAAAACTCTGTGCAAAAATTAAAACTACTTGATTGTTTGGGGTTAACCTTTTTTCAATATATAGTCTTCATTTTAGGATTCATCCAACGCTCTATTTGTTGGGCCCTTTTTTGTTGAACTGTACAAGTCTAAAAAATAGTCATTCGTTTTTGCAATCACCTCCTAGTTTGGACAAAAACCTTTTCCCGCCAGCTATTTCTTCAAATTGTGGAGCAAATAGTAATTCGAGGGAGGCAAAAGAATAGAGGGATGTGAAATAAGCTGGAACCCCACTTAATTTTGCGACCACAACTGCTGAGGCGTAAGCTTGTACGTTGTCAGGATGGAAAAAAAGAATCAATCGATCGATTGTTCAAAAAATCAGTAACGTCGATCCAAATCCTGAACGATCGTGCTACTTCGAGCGAGTTTAATGTGAATTAAAATCGTTTCCGTGAGTGTCAGGTAAATTGGAAAACAATATTTTTGATACATACAGTCATTGTATGAGAATGGAGTGCTCTGTTTTGACGTAGGATTACGTCTTTCGGGAACATATTGGGGTACAAATTGGAAATCGAAAATCGAGCACATCGTGAAAGTTGTTCAATTTCAAACGCTCATTTCATGATAGATTGATGAGATTTTTGCGTCAATCTATTTCGGCACTCCATAACATTTTTTTACATTGTATCAAATAATATATGTCATGATACTAACTATCGAATAATTGGAAAATCTTAACCCCTATCCTAACGGAAATACCCACTTCTGATTGGTCGAAATTGACGACACATGCGGCGGCTCATGTACTTACAATTATTGGTCAGTTATTTCCTGATGGATTTACGAGATATTTGCATCAATCGATCTGAGCACTTTATAACAGTTCATTACAATTGATAAAATAATATATCATATGAAACTAACTAACAAACAATCAAAAAATCTCCGAACGGAAATACCTCGTTCTGATTGGTCGAAATTGAAGATACGGAAAAATCGGCACATCAAAGTAGAGGGAACTTTTGTTCTCACCGAAGTGTATTCCCTAACAGAGACATCAAAACTAAGCGGCCTGGGGGAAATCAGCATTGCAATTACATGGAAGTAAGGGGAGCTTTTGTTTACACTTATATGTATTCCCTAACAGAGATTTCAAATCCAAGGTGTCTGGGGGAAATCAGCATATAAATACCCTCGTGATCGATAGTTTAACTAACGGCGCGCATAGTGCTCATTGTAACTAGCGTGGGAATTGCTGATTGCATACGTGCTGGCGAATTAGTAGGGAGCGATGAATGAGTGCTTTTGTTTTATTTCCGTTCCAATAAAAATCTTTCGGTGGATTTATTGAAGAATGCTATTTCAATGAACTGAATAGAACTTATGTTTGATAGAATATAAATCAAATTCAAATTTAAACTTTTATGTTGGTTGCTTCGTCAAATTTCATATCAATGACCGATATCAATGTCCAATTGAAATTCGCATTGAGGCATGTAGCATCGTGTTCCGTTGAGTTTAAAGCGAAAATGGAAATGGGTTGAGTAAACACTCAGAAAGTAAAAATTATAAATCAAATTACCTTTTCCATTTCAAATATAGTTTCTCTCTAATAAAATAATACTTTTTTCAGGTGAGAAAACTTGATAATTGTGTTCGATAATGATAATTATCTTATATTACATTGATGAGTTTTTTTTCTTTATTTCATCCATACATAACACAGGAGCCAGCTCGTCCAGGGCCACAGAGGGCGGCTTTCATCATATCTCATTCCATTTAGGCATCTTCTATCGTGATATGCACCATAAAATGACTAATCATCTTTCTATCATTATCACTCGTGTTGGCGAATTGGCGCCAACGCGCCGCTACTGTAGTCCACTTTTAGCCAGCACACAGCAACCCAGCTCCGACCAGCATGGTTCCTATGGTTTCAACACGGTTTCCATGTACAACAAACAACACCGCGAAAAAAACACTGAATAGTAATCCTTGAGAAAAAAAAAATAGTTCATAGAAAAAGGCACAAGCAAGAGCAAGTGAACATCGCCAGTTGAGGTTGAAATTTAAATTAAAATTACTGAATTGTATCAAATACTATGAAAATTAGTTTGGAGCCTACGTTATATGAATTCAAGTATGGTAAATTAATATTTATTACAATTTCTACAATAAATGTAAATCTAAGACTTACCACTAATGTTAACCTAACTTTACCTAAATAGCTACAAGAAACGCTGGTACATTGAACAATTGATCTACAAGAAGCTCTTAATATGATTGATAGACAGGATTAGGTAGCACACAGGGAAGGACTAAACGTAAACGTTTTTAAAATGTATTTAGTTTCGTGAAGGCTCTTCTATAATTAAGGTATTGTAAACTAATACTCTGTAATTTACAGGAAAATAATAATATATCGCCCAATTATAAACCCCGTCGTCGGTTTGCTGCGTTATTATTATTTTGGAAATTCCTGATCCGAATCAGTTGGCAATCTCCAACAAATTATTATTTTCGTTTACATACGGAATACACTATCAACCAAATCATGGCTTACGGTTTACGTTCGAGAATCAACAATGATGTAGCGAAGAAGGAAACTGGTGGTCAAGGTGGAACGCAAAAAGTGGTTAAGGAACATTCAGAAGTATCCGTTTCTAGGCGGTCGTGTCCGATATGTCGTGGAGAAAACACAAGCCAGATGGTGTGCTGTGATGTATGCCAAATATGGCATCACTACCAATGTGTTGGGGTAACACAGGTAACTGAGAAACATCATTGGAGTTGTGCCAAATGCGAAACTGCAACCGGTGTCCAGGAAACGAATTCAAATACCATCAAACCTCATGAGCAGCTTGGTAGTCAAGGTCAGAAGCAACTAGCAACCCTTCCTGGAACTTTATCATCATCCTTCGTTCAACAAAAGAACACCACATCACTTCCACCGAAACACTCAGCAAATCTTGTATCGAGTCATCCGAGTTCATATACAAAAGAGTCGTTGCCAAGGAAACCTGCATCGAATGCGTCTGGATTCTCAAAGCGATCGACCAATACACTCCTCTATCTGAAGCTGCAAAAACTAGAGGAGGAACGTGAATTAGAACGTCGACGAGTTGCAGATGAATCAGCCAAGGATAAAGAATTCCTGGAGAAGAAGTACAAGATACTAGAGGAAATGGCGAGTGAAGATGGCTCGAATGCTGGTGGTTCCATAAGGCGCGTAGAGGAATGGATGAATGAAACGGTAATCCAAAACGAAAACCAACCAGGGAATCCGCCTCCTCGCGGCCGCACGACCTGCAACCGTTTACAAGTCAACACACAACGAAACAACTGCGTTCCGTTACCGCAAAACACGTGCGAGGTACCGCGTCAGGCTTTTGTTCCAGTTCCTCAACAACAAAATAACTACCCTCCAGCATATGATGTTGATGACATAGAAGAGTGCCCGCTAACCCGAAAACAGCTGGCAGCGCGTCAAGCAATCTCCAAGGAGCTACCCACGTTTTCCGGTAATCCAGAGGAGTGGCCACTATTTTTGTCATTCTTCAACAACACGACGTCGATTTGTGGATTTTCGGATGCCGAAAACATCATCCGATTGCAAAAAAGTCTGAAAGGGCGAGCATACGAAGCGGTCAAAAGTCGCTTGATGCATACGGCAAATGTGGCTGGTGTAATGGCGACTTTAAAAATGTTATTTGGACAGCCGGAAGCCATCGTACATACACTAATCGCGAAGATCAACTCACTGCCAGCGTTGAGAGAAGACAAGCTGGAGACTCTTGTAGATTTCGCTGTCAGCGTGAATAATTTCTGCGCCACAGTGGACGCCTGCGGATTAGAGGAGCACCTCTACAACGTATCTTTGATGCATCAATTGGTTAGCAAACTGCCTTCGTCCATAAAATTAAATTGGGCCCAGTACAGGCAAACGCTGCCGGCAGTCAACTTAGTATCCTTTAGCCACTGGCTATATTCCCTTGCAGAGGCTGCTAGCGCTATAACCATTCCGAATGTTATCGGAGACATAAAAACAGCGCGTAGTGAAACTCGTGGGAGTAAAAAAGGCAACACTTTCGTCAACTCTCACTCCGAGAACGTCCCTCCGGAAACAACTTCCCAAAAATCATATTCTGTGAAAACAACCAGCGGAAGTTGCACGATATGTAAAGGGATTTGCAAGTCCATCTGTAAATGTAAACGATTTCTAGACTGAGACGAACCAGCCCAGGAGGCTGAAAGTCTCAAAAATAAAGAAAAAAAAAAAAAAAAAACTGTTCTGACCGACCTCTCGATCCACCACAACCGGCCAGATATAATGGTTTACGACAAGAGCGACCGCAAAGTCACCATCATCGATGTCGCTATTCCACTGAACCAGAATCTGGAGGAGACCCACGGTCGCAAAATCTGCAAGTACCGACCATTGGCCGTGGAGCTCAAGGAACTGTGGGGGGCTAAGGGAGGTCCCAAGAATTGTTCCAGTCGTTCTCTCTGGAACTGGAATTGTCCCGAAGACACTTCTGGAAGCGCTAAAGGTGTTGAATATGGAGAAGGAATTGGCCGGCATCCAAAAGTCGGTCATCCTTAGCACCTGCGCGATTGTCCGACAATTTCTCGGTCAGGACTGAAACAGCACGAGCATGCAGATACGTGCATTCCGCAGAGCCTAGTCCCCCTTTGGCATTCAGAAGCCCGGGGGCAGGTGAAAATTCTGGCTAGGTTCGCCTAGTTAAGAAGTGAGATAAGTCTGCCACAATAAAAAAAAAACGATTTCTAGAAATGTCGCGTGACTCACGATGGGCGATTGTGAGAGAATACGGACTGTGTCGTAGATGCCTGCGACGACACTATGGGGGATGCCAAGCAATATTGTGTGGTAAAAACGGTTGTCAGTTTAAGCACCATGAGTTATTACATAACGACGAGAAAAAACCACCGAATGCTGAAACCGTAGAAGCGACTAGTTCAAGTAATCACTCCAAAATTCCTCAATCAAGTCTGGGTTCAACCCATCAGGGATGCCATATTCATCGAGTAAAGTCGAGCAGAACGCTATTTTGCTACTTGCCAGTACGGCTACATGGCAAACATGGCACGATATGTACCTTCGCCTTCCTGGATAACGGATCAAGTTTGACATTAATGGACAGTGATCTGGCGGATGAGCTGAGACTTGAAGGGGAAGTAAAACCCCTCTGCTTGCACTGGACAGGCGGCACACAGCGTCAAGAAGAAACCTCACGAGTTGTAAACCTTGAAATTGCTGGAATACGAAACGAATCAAAGAAATTCAGCCTTAGTGGAGTACGGACGGTCAACGAATTATTACTTCCACCACAAACGCTAAACATGGAAGAATTATCTCGCCTGTATCCACACCTTCGAAACCTTCCGATCACCTCCTACGAAGCTGTACGACCAAGAATTCTAATTGGGATGAAGGACCAACATCTCACTCTCGTCCTCAAGAGTTGTGAAGGAGATCCAAGTCAACCGCTTGCAGTGAAGACTCGCCTAGGCTGGACAGCGTGTGGAGGTGCCATTGAAAACGAAGCAACCAATTTAGTACATTCGATTTTCCACATTTGTCCGTGTGAGAAGCATTCAGATGAAGACTTACATCAAGCGATGAAAGCATATTTCTCCTTGGATAGTTTAGATGTAGTTAAATCGGAAAAATCTCTGCTCTCCAGAGACGAACAACGGGCACAATCTCTTCTTCAATCCCTTACCAGATTCACGGGGACTCATTACGAGACCGGACTACTCTGGCGCTATGACGATGTCCGTCTTCCAGATAGTCAAGCCATGGCAATGCGTCGGTTCCAATGCCTCGAGAAACGTTAGATGAAGGATGCTTCACTTGCAGGAGTCTTGCAGCAGAAAATTGCTGATTACCTACACAAAGGTTATATCCGAGAGCTATCCAAGGAGGAACTTACTCGCCCGAACCGTCGCATGTGGTACCTTCCTGTGTTCCCAGTTACGAACCCCAACAAGCCAGGAAAAATTCGCATCGTGTGGGATGCTGCAGCCACTGCTTTCGGAAAGTCGCTGAATTCGTTTCTTCTGACGGGGCCTGATCAACTTGCGTCGTTATTCTCTATTCTCATCCAGTTTCGTGAGCGTGCAATTGGATTAACAGGTGATCTGCGAGAGATGTTCCATCAAGTTTTGATACGGGACGAAGATCAACTATGTCAACTCTTTTTTTGGAGAGATGAGGACGGTCAGCTGTCAACCTATGTGATGCGTGTTATGACTTTTGGTGCATGCTGTTCTCCAAGCAGTGCACAATATGCGAAGAACATGAATGCAGAGCGGTTCAGAGAGCAGTATCCAACAGCAGCAAACGTTATTCAAAAGCGTCATTACGTGGATGACATGTTAGTCAGCGTCGATACGGAAGAAGAGGCAATACAACTGGCACAACAGGTTACGTTCATACACGCGCAAGGCGGTTTTGAGATGAGAAACTGGATTAGTAATTCTCAACGGGTCCTGAGAGCTCTGAATGAGAACAATACTAAGGAGAAGAACCTTGACCTCGCTCCGGAATTGGCCACGGAGAAAGTGTTGGGGATGTGGTGGTGTACCACTTCTGATGTCTTCACGTATAAAGTTGGATGGAACCGATACGAACGCTCCCTCTTGGAGGGTCAACGACGCCCGACAAAACGGGAAATGCTACGAATTCTTATGTCGATGTACGACCCGTTGGGGTTAATTGCACAATTCTTGATATACCTCAAGGTCCTCATGCAGGAAGTCTGGCGGTCCGGAGCTGATTGGGATGATGAAATCAATGAAGTACTCTTCTCCAAGTGGCAAACGTGGCTTCAGATTCTCCCACAAATCGAAACGCTCAAGATTCCTCGTTGCTATCACAGTCGAATTCCAGCAGATTGTTCCGACGTGCAGCTCCATACGTTTGTAGACGCGAGTGAGGATGGAATGGCTGCAGCTTGCTATCTCCGTTACTCCCATGGCGATACCATCGAGTGCACGTTAGTTGCTGCCAAAACCAGGGTTGCTCCGTTAAAATTCCACTCAATTCCTAGACTGGAACTTCAAGCAGCAGTGTTGGGTGTGCGATAGGCCTCTACAGTTACAGAGTCCTTATCTGTAAAAATAACTCGGAGAATCTTTTGGTCAGACTCACGAGATGTGATCTGCTGGGTCAATTCGGATCATCGGCGATTTACACCATTTGTAGCACATCGAGTTAGCGAGATTTTGGATTCCACAGAACCAGCAGATTGGCGTTGGGTTCCTACCAAGCAAAATGTTGCAGACGATGGCACAAAGTGGGTGAAACTACCAGACATGTCTTCGGAAGCTCGTTGGTACACAGGACCACATTTCCTAATGTGCACTGACCAGTATTGGCCGCAACAACCAACTATGGCTAGGACAACAGAAACTGAACTTCGTCCGTATTTGTTGATGCATGTCCAGAAAACTGAGCCGCTTCTCTGCGTCAGTGATTTCAGCAGCTGAAGAAAGATGGTGAACACGATTGCATACGTTTTTCGGTTTTCCAACAACATCATTAAGAGGATGAAGAAGCAGGCAGTTACGAATGGCCCATTGACAATGGAAGAATTAACAGTCTCTGAATCTCATTTGATCCGGCAAGCTCAAGAAGATGCCTACCCTGACGAATTCATCATTCTTCAGAAGAAGCCTGGCAGTGCCACTCTCTCGAAAACTAGTGCTTTGTATAAGCTCACTCCTTGGATCGACAATCACGGAATCATGCGGATGCGAGGTCGTATTTCTGCCTGTGAATTCGCGACCGAAGATGCCAAGAATCCGATTATTTTACCCCGTGACCACCACGTCACCACTCTCGTAATTGCACATTATCACCAAAAATACCACCATCAAAATCACGAGACCGTAATAAACGAGATACGTCAACGTTACTCTATTCCTCGACTTCGCAGTACCTACATACGGGTACGCAACAGTTGTCAACGATGTAAAAATGACCGGGTAATTCCGCAGCCTCCTATCATGGCAGATCTTCCACATACCAGGCTGGACGCATTTGTTCGTCCATTCACACATGTAGGCGTGGACTACTTTGGCCCTCTTACGGTTGTAATAGGCAGGCGATCAGAGAAGCGATGGGGAATGCTCGTAACATGTATGACAATACGAGCCATCCATATTGAGATCGTCCATTCTCTAAGTACTAATTCGTGCATCATCGCGCTGCGCAACTTTATCTCGCGTCGGGGTACTCCCCGAACCATCTACAGTGATCGCGGCACCAACTTTATTGGAGCGTGTCGTGAAGTGCAACAGGCAGAGGCTTCGGTCAACATGGAAGATATGATGAAGGAATTCATTTCATCGCAAACTAAATGGGTCTTCCTCCCACCTCTATCTCCTCACATGGGTGGCTGCTGGGAGAGATTGATCGGCACAGTAAAGCGGAATATGACAGCTGTTTTATCAACGCAAAGACTGACGGACGAAGTGCTGCGAAATGTGTTGTGCGAAATTGAAAATGTAGTGAATTCTCGTCCACTCACTCACGTTCCGATCGACGACGATTCTGGTCCAGCCCTAACGCCAAACCACTTCCTCCTTGGATCATCAGATGGCTGCAAGCCTTTGTGCGTGCTCGAAGACAATGGTGCAGCTATACGACAATGTTGGCGTACATCGCAAATCCTTGCGAATAGGTATTGGCGACGATGGGTGAGTTCCTATCTGCCTGAGATTACTCGCAGAACTAAGTGGTTCATCAACACAAAGGCGATTGAAATCGACGACGTGGTAATTATTGCTGACCCTAAGAGTCCCCGGAATTGTTGGCCCAAGGGAAAGATTATCGGAGTCTGTCCCGGAAGAGATGGACAACCTCGATCAGCAACTGTGAAAACAGTGAACGGCGTGTACGAGCGGCCTGTTGCCAAACTGGCTGTACTGGATGTACGGCGCGACAATAAGTAAGCCAACCCGGAGATCCAACGCCAACGCGCCGCTACTGTAGTCCACTTTTAGCCAGCACACAGCAACCCAGCTCCGACCAGCATGGTTCCTATGGTTTCAACACGGTTTCCATGTACAACAAACAACACCGCGAAAAAAACACTGAATAGTAATCCTTGAGAAAAAAAAAATAGTTCATAGAAAAAGGCACAAGCAAGAGCAAGTGAACATCGCCAGTTGAGGTTGAAATTTAAATTAAAATTACTGAATTGTATCAAATACTATGAAAATTAGTTTGGAGCCTACGTTATATGAATTCAAGTATGGTAAATTAATATTTATTACAATTTCTACAATAAATGTAAATCTAAGACTTACCACTAATGTTAACCTAACTTTACCTAAATAGCTACAAGAAACGCTGGTACATTGAACAATTGATCTACAAGAAGCTCTTAATATGATTGATAGACAGGATTAGGTAGCACACAGGGAAGGACTAAACGTAAACGTTTTTAAAATGTATTTAGTTTCGTGAAGGCTCTTCTATAATTAAGGTATTGTAAACTAATACTCTGTAATTTACAGGAAAATAATAATATATCGCCCAATTATAAACCCCAGTCGTCGGTTTGCTGCGTTATTATTATTTTGGAAATTCCTGATCCGAATCAGTTGGCAATCTCCAACAACTCGGTTATGGACATTGATGGAGTGAACCAAGAATATCTATCAACCAAACAAAACGGCCCGTTTCAGGGCCACCAAATCACTATCGAAGAGTTTAACAATGTAATTCTTCAAACATATCCAAAATCAGCACGTAACAGATAATCTAACGGAATCCTACGTCAACTATGCGGTCGTTTCTCGGATACAACCCTCCTGTGACTTTTTTTTTTTTTAAATATTGCGTATTGACATTGACTAAGACGCGCAGCGGGATAATACCAAGCCCTTATTGTACTTAACCAGGGTTGACATTGCGCATTCCGAAACGAGTGATTTTTATTCGTTTCGACCACTTTGACTTAGCTTTTTTACGAACCCAAAAATTTTACATTTTTCTACGAGATAAATTTTGCTCTAATTCTAGTACACTGCAAATATTACCTTAAAAAAGATACATAATACTAAGACCAATTCGATTTGAGTTTGAATTTTCTCGAAACGAAATTTCCCTCCGTATTCAATGACTTCAGGTTGTCGACTCAAAATTCGAAAATAAATTCCCTGATATTCCCTGATTTTCCTGTAATTTTTCAGAAAAATTCCAGATGTAGACTAGTAATTAAACTCTCTAAATGTATTTTGGCTGTAGCTCCTAAACATTTAGTAAGCTTACACAATGAAATTTAAGAATGTCTGTCGATATTTTCCAATAAATTAATTGTTTGGGATTTTTAATTGAGTTTAACGACGACTGATAAGTGTCGTCGAAGTTTTTTTTTAAATGGATATACTAATACAGTTCAAAGTTATTTTGAAGGAGTCTCAAATACTAGTACAGAATGAGACATTTTCATTTTGATTCGGACCAATTTCATGAAACTGTTACGATTTTAACGAAATGCTTTATCTCGCAATCTTTCTGTCCCCTTCTGTACGTTTTGCAAAATTTTCCCCGTTTTATCTCCAGTGATTCCACTTCTGTTTCCCGTAGCCGTTTTATTAACTTTGATTCATATGACGATAAAAGAGCTCAACATCTTTATTGATGCTATCCTTCCAAGATGAAGTATAGCATCATAAACTTCCCACATATTTTCATAAAAGCATTCGTTAATGGAAAAGCCCCCTCAACGTTGAGGTTTCTAACGAGAGACAGAAGACTATTTTGGGTAAAAACTTTCGTAACCAACGACCAAAATCCGTCAAATATCAAAAAAATATGAATCGTGTAAAATATGCAATCCGAAGCTGCCCAAATTCAAGAGCTTTTTTTTCTTAATTTTGAAAAATCAGTTGCAGCTCGCGTAATATGACCAATTCACGTAATATATAATTCCCATGCCTTCTTCAAAAGCTGCAAGTTCATTCCTGATACTTGAGAATGTCCCAAGAACATTGACGTCATGTAACGATTCACCAAACCCAACCTCTTCTTCATCCCAAAATCTGACACTCAGATCCATCTGTAGCCTCTTTGTAGTTTTGTTCAAAGACTCGCCGAAACCAACGACAATGTATAGCTTACAAAGTTTCATCGAACCTAAAATCATCATAATGCTCATTTTCTCACGCCCTAGTTAGATCTTCTCAGAAACATTCTTCTCAATATAACTATGTATTTTTCGGCAGTGTGGAGTGATTTGTGCTACATAACTGTTTCCAGGCACCACAGGAGCTCAGCTTTCGTACTATGATTTTCAAGCATTAATTTATCGATAGTTTTCGAAGGGGAATCTGAGCTGAACGGCAGATTCTGATGCCAAAAATGCCAGAAAAACATCGTGAATGTAAAAAAAAGTCAAACTAGTCAAATACAACTTCTTTGGTATCTTTAACTTTCTAATTACTGCAATAACCAAAATTCTAATTGACGAAATTTCATTTTTTTTCCTGATTGGTGACGAACTTCCCTGATATTCCCTGACTTTCCCTGACATTGTTTGAATTCCCAGATATTCCCTGATTTTCGAGGAATTTCAAGGTGGTCGACACCCTGGACTTGACTTTTTCACGCAGTTTCTCCGTCAACATGATGTCGGGCGTTTAGTCGCTATCTTCCTCGACGACTCGAATATCTCATTTCATTCTTCCCGTCAAACGGACTTCATTGCATTTTCAAGTGACTCCTTCTAGACTGAACTCGTTTCTCTCTCTCATGTATCACGTATGTATTTTGTATCGTATACGAATATTACTCACATGGGTAAAATAGCGTGCATTGTTGTGGTTAGAACCATTGACAAAGGGCCTGGCCGGGTAAGGGAGTGAAAAACCCCAAACCAAATCACCAGCTGTGTAAAAGTTGCCCAATACGCAAACTCGGTTGAGCGAAGGAATCAACCTTTCTGAGTCTGGATTGGCAATTTACAAAGTTGAAGTAGAAGAAAAGCGTCACGAGAAATAACCTATTCCTGGAATAAACTGAATTGTCTGCCTTCGCACTAATTCCCTACGGAACGAGCCACGAACGGAAGCTAATCAGACTTATTCCTTTCAATAAATTGAACTGACTGCCTTCGCACTAATTCCGTACGGAACGAGCAACGAACGGGAGCTGATCAAAATATCGAACATCAACTAAGCGGGAGGATCAACGAGTACAAGATCTTCACGAACTCCGAGCGCAAATTATACAACTATTGCTGCGAACGTTGGAAGACTTGAATCTGAAGAACTCTCGTCAGTCGATTCAATGGAGGTGGTTTCGGACTACTTAATCGTAAGACACGATTCCAAAGACTACTTGCTTTATTCAGAGAACCTTGGGTTTTTATACAATTTTAGTTTATCCTAAATCTACCCTAAATTTAAGTCTAACGTGCGAAAGAAAGAGAAGACTATAAACGTCCTTGCTTCTTTTCATACAAGTCCTTTACCTATCGCTATCTGTATTTCAAAACATACGATATCCATAACTGCATTCTAAGAGCAACGGAGCCTAACGCGATAAGAAATGTGTGCGATTGTTTTCGGTTCCTTTCCTTTCTACTAGGTTTTATTGCACCAGGTTTTATTGCACCCGCTCCCGATAGGATTGTTATTTTAGGATCTTACACACGGTTCGCTCTTATCGTATAGTGTTTTTCTTCTGTCCTTCTTTCGATCGTTTACGATATTGAAATTAAATTGCTAAATTCTTTCGATTTCTTACATTTCCCCTTCCGTAAATCTACCTGCTCGAATTTACACTTCAAAGAATTAGCAATTGTATAAGTATTCAGTTGTTTTTTTTTTTTTTTTTATAAATTTTTGTTAGCTATTATCTAATTCACTTTTAATTATTTTAATTCACTAATTCACATTATTTATACTCTTGGTAAAATTCGTCCACAAATGGGTTGTGTTGTCGTATCTTCCATAGGTATTGCCGTCTCCCTAGTCGTAGCAATATTGATGTCATCAGATGGTTCAGTCTTCCTTGAATTGATTGATGTTTCACGTAAATGTCGTACTGCATTCCGGTGAGAAAGAAACGTTGTGAGTGAATCCCAGCAAGATGCCATCAATTGCCAGCCGAATCCATATATGTCGTATAGAATTCTGCCGTGCATGATTGTATCGACGATAAACTTTATCATCCTGCCCATCATATATAGACCAATCGCCGTTGATGTGATGTTTCCGAGCCATGTAGACCAAGACATAAGCCGCATCCAATACCTTGTTATTGCATCGTCGATTACATCTCCAGATACTAAGGCTCCGAAGTTGAATCCTTGATCATTGGGTCGTTGTCCAATCAGCACCTTGTGTATTACATTCGTTGCCACTCTACGATCTCCTTGTTCATAAATCATATCCCTCATCTTTTTAAGATTGTCTGCATCATAGACACCACTTTGCATTAGATTTGGAAGAGGTGTGTAGGACCATGTTGTAACTATGTCCGACACTAATTTCTCTGGTGGAGTTGTTTCACGTAATCGTCCATCAGTTGTATACCATTTTCCTCCGAACATGAATTTTGCTGGTATTAAAGGTGTGCAATCTATTTCAATCCCGCGGTTCTGGAGTATTCTTGTCACAGGTGCCAAAAACATCGACCTGTTGTTAAATTCAACTGGAATTTCTTGGAAGCATCGCGCTTCGGATCTTGGCGTAACAAATACTGGTTTGCATTCAATAACATGAAGCACTTCCCCAGCAACAACTGCTGTATATCCTGACCTCTTCATTATGCTCGATACAAACTCCGTTGGATTGATTCTTGCTAATGTCAATTTAGTTTCCAGTAGAGCCTTATCTAGTTTGCACATCTCTGTCATAACCGAATTGTATACGTCGTCTAATTTCTGACCAATGTAGTTTTCGACGAATGTTATTTTCGAATTGAAGTAAGTAAATAGATCATTATTTGAACCTGACGTAGGTTTTCTAACAAATGGCGATCTCATGTTGGATAACTCCAAAACTAATATTCTGGGATGGTCTGTTTTAAACCCAACGTGTCCACATATATATGTCCTTGCTGTAGTTTTTATCGAAAATAAATGTCGTTCCGATATTGTGCTGTACACTACAACCTCTCCAATGGTTTTCATTTGGTTATTCGTTGTTTTGTTGACAACTCCTTCAAAAATAACTTCAAACTCGCTTTCTTCACATCTACGGTTCATGTCGATGTCCCAAGTTAGATAGCCTTCTTCAGCGTCCAAACAACGTCCATGTGTGTATGTACACGTTAAACCTCCTTTCAACATTATCTGGCTACTTTCAATGTCTACAGAGGCGACATAATCTTGAAGTGTAATCGTATATTCATAATATACTAAGGCGTTTGTCCACGTGTATAACGGCGTTTTGTACACTCCTCCACTGCAGGAACTGCCAGTTATTGATCCTACCACCAATACTTGACCTCTATTTGTGCTGTTGAGATTCAATTCCTGAATAACAGTGTTATCGGCTAGTGTAACTGCTCCACTATAGTGAGCTTTTCGACATTCCTCGGATGAAAACTCCTTCACGATGTAGGCAAAGCCGTGTTGATAATCAGAAGTGTGGGAGTGCATACCACAGTGTCGAATCGACCTCTTGATGATGACTTTACATTGAAATACCTTTGTTTGAATTTTCGAATTTCTTTGTAACATTTGTATCCGAAGTTCCGTTGTTGTCAGGTTAGTTGTTGGCGGTAAGCAAGATGCCACATCCAACAAAGAATATGAAGTCATATTTACATCTGCATTGGCACAGTCGTATGCGATCAATCCATGAGATGTTGAGCCTAGTACACTGCATCCCACGAATAACATTGCAGCAATCAACAGTTGCATGAGCGTTAACCGGTTAACTGTATCTGATTTCCATCTTATTTTCCTTCTAGATTCGCCTTTTTGAGAGTAATCCGATTGTACCAAAACTTTTGAAGTTTCCGCTGTTAATACAGTTGTAGTACAAGGATTGATTCGTCGTTTCTTTTTCTTCGGCTCAAATTTCTCACAATTCACACTGCTGTTTCTTTCAATAACTTGATGGAGTGCGGTAAATGAGGTGTTCATTTTGTTTACTTCTTTAGACGTTATGTCTTTCAGAGCGGCATCCTTGCGTATATTCAATACTGCTAGCTTATGTGCTGCTCGTTTAAAGGTCCCTTTGGGTGTTTTAACGAACGCTGTACGTACTTGGCCGTCTTTTCCTTTTATAACTCCAGTTACTCGTCCTCTCAACCATAGGCCCCAACGTATAGTACTGTCTGTTATCAATACTATGTCGTCTATTTCAATGGGCTGAACTTTATGCGTCCATTTTTGTCGCGATATTAATGTTGGTATATATTGTTTCTTGAATCGATCCCAAAACTGTTGACTGTAGTGGTTCACTAGTTCCCATTGAACTCGAGTGAGGTTGTTGCTGTCCAAATTTTGAGGTGGAACGTATTCACCTGCCCGTCCAATTAGGAAATGGAACGGTGTTAGAGCCTCTTCCACATCATTATTGCACGGTATGTGTGTTAGTGGGCGACAGTTTAAGATAAACTCTACTTGTATTAGAGCTGCTCGTAACGTTTCAGGATAAGGTGTCCGACTACAACCTATCATATAATATAAATTGTCTTTAATAGTTCTGATGAGTCGCTCCCAAACTCCTCCAAAGTGCGGTGATGCTGGTGGGTTAAAGGTCCATTCTATCTTCAGTTTTACAGCTTCAGATTTCGACATCCTTTCGTCGATTTCGTGGATTAGTTTGTTTAGTTGTTTTTTCAGCTCCAACAAAATTTGTGCCATTATCGCTGTATACATGTTTGATCTTTCCACGGCGGTTTTGAAAGTTTTTAAAACACATTAGGAAGTGATCTGTATCTAACTTCTCAGCCATTTCAATATGCACGGCTCTCGTAGTCATGCATGTAAAGAGCACGCCCCATCTTTTCTCTATTGATCGTCTTACCAATACTTCAAAAGGACCGAAGTAGTCCACTCCAGTATTCGTGAATGGATGAGCATACAAATCTACTCTAGCTGCCGGTAATGGTGCCATTTGAGGTGGCAAAGGTTTAGCTTTCATTATAATGCATTTAGAGCAGTCCGTTTTTATTTTGTTGAGAACTGTACGCATGTGTGGTATATAATACCGTAATTGTAATGCTCCAAGTACTACGTTATCCGAACGATGAAAGTATTTTTGATGATATTCAGCAACGATCAAACGTGTTCCATGGTCTTCAGCAGGTAAAATCACAGGATGTATTGTATTCATTTGCAATTTAGTTGCATTTTCGAGACGACCTCCAACTCTCATTACGTTATATTCATCTAGTATTGGAGTAACCGCTGATAACTGTTTATTTCTAATATCAACATAACCGTTTAATTCAATGTCATGAATTTCCTTAGCGAAATGGGTCATTTGTATTTTACGAAACACAACTCTTTCTGCAATTTTTCGATCCTCATATGTTATATTGCGATTAAAATTAGATTGTATATTCAATCGTTGGTTTTTCTTGTATTGCAGCCAATCAACATATTTTTTCACAACACATACATGGTGTATCAACACATTCCAACTGGAGTATCGTTTGATTCCGATGAATATAGAACTTGTTTGGTGCAATCCCACTACTTGTCTCAACTCTTCCGTTGACTCCTTAATCTTCCTGTTAGGATATTCGATCACTGGCTTCTTAAGGAATTGAGGTCCTTTTGTCCATATAGATTGCCCTTTGAAATCTTTTGTAGCTTCGTCGGCGGGATTTAATTCAGACGGTATATAACGCCATTGCTGTATATTGGTTGTATCTAAAACCTCAGCAACTCGATGAGTGACGAATATTTTATATCTTCTATTCTTCGGTTGTAACCATGACAAAACATTTTCCGAGTCTGTCCAGTAGGTAATACTATCTATTTTAATTCGTTGCTCGTTCTGAATGGTATTTGTCAATCTGGTTCCTAGTAAGGCTGCTTGTAGTTCCATTTTTGGAATAGACAACTGATGAATAGGTCCGACTTTTGCCTTTGCTGCCAATAATCGTATATAAACCGAGCCGTTTGCAATACAACGTAAGTATATAACTGCAGCGTATGCTCGTTCAGATGCATCTACGAATGTATGTAGCTCCAATTTTCCTGCTCCATCCGGTATTATACACCTGGGTATTTTTACGTTAGAGGCTTGTTGAATTTTCGCAAGCCAATTTTGCCACTGTTTGCTCAAATGTTTGGGTACTTCATCATCCCAGTCTAACTCGTCTTTGTGCAGCTCTTGAAGCAAAATCTTTCCCATTATCGTATAATTTGATATCAATCCTAATGGATCATACAAACTCATAACAAATGCTAACACCTCTCTTTTCGTGGGTAATCGTAGCGTTTGTCTTACTTCATTGCTCAGCTTCTTCAACGATAATCGATACCCGATCAAATCCAGTTTCGTGTTCCAATAGACACCAAGAACTTTTTCAGCACATGAATCCTTATCCTCTATTACCTTAATGTCGGTAGATTGGATCCGATCGCTGGATAAATTGCTCAGTAATTCCTTACTGTTCGATATAAAGTTTCGAATGAAGAATCCGCCATGTTGGTGTATATCGATGACGTCTTTGGTAATAGCGGTTGCCTCTCGAATGTTTGTAAAACTATCCAGATAGTCATCCACATAGTGTTGTTTTTCAATTGCCAGGGCTGCTTTCGGTTTCGATTCCATAAATGCTGCAGCGTTTTTATTTTTCACTGCTTGCGCGCATGATGGTGAACATGTCGATCCAAAAATCATTACCTCCATAATGTATACATCAGGTTCTCGATTGTTTTCACAATCTCGCCATAAAAATCGTTGAGCATGCTGATCCTCCGGTTTTATTTGGACTTGGTGGAACATCTCTTGAATATCTCCACAAACTGCAATACGTCCCTCTCTGAATCGCAGCAATACTCCAACGAGTGATGTAGTAGCATCAGGTCCAGACAAAAGATTAGAGTTAAACGATACGCCATTTATTTTTGAAGCTGCATCAAATACCAATCTTGGTTTTGGAGGTATTTTATTCTGGTTGTGAACTATAAAATGCGGGAGATAGTATGTTCTCGGAACCGCGTTAATTAGCTCTGAATGTGCTAGTTTTCTAGCATATCCCTTTTTCACATAATCAGCGAAGGTATTGATAGCCCAATCCTTCAATTTTTCATCTTGTTTCAATTTATTCTCCATAATCACCAATCTCCGTAAGGCTGTATGATAGCTGTCCGGAAATTGTACATCTTTGGTTTTCCATAGCAGACCGACCTCGTAACGGTTGTCTTTTAGCTTGATGGTGTTGTCGAGAATCTGTTGTGCTCTTTCTTCCTCTGGTGATCTTGGCAGTTTTTCCACTAATTTCACTCCAAAATCGTCGATTGAGAAGTATCGCTGCATCATTTTGCTCATCTCCTGTTCTTCCTGGATGACCATTGTATAATCTTGACGGTTTATGTTATACTCCTTTCCGTATATCACCCATCCGAGTCGCGTTTTTACTGCCATAGGACCATTTCCTTTTACCGTTTTGATGGCACTCAGTAATTCGCTGTTGTCCAATCCAATTAACAATGTAGGCTGAGCTTCCTTATAATCTTGAAGCGGAATGTCCTTCAAGTAGGGATAATTCTTGGCAATTTGTTCCATGTCAACTGTTTGGATAGGAAGATTTAGATCATGCATAGTCCGGGCCATCACTGGTTTTCCTATGCCCTTTATCCAGAATTTTACCCTCTTGCTTGAGCAGGATTTTAAACAATCCTGTGTCCATTTTAATGTAAGCGGGTCAACTTTTCCTTCCAACTCTAACATGTTAGCCATTCTCTCGTCCAATAGTGTTACTGATGATCCTGTGTCCAGGAAGGCGTAGGTGTCTATCATTCTTTCGCCGTTTTGGACTGTTATAGGAACTATTTGATAGTAAAGGTGTTCCTTGCGTTGTCGATGAATATTCGTGGTTTCTTCGGGACCTCGTCGTACGTCAGCAGCCGTATCCTGATTTCTTTTATACTCCGATCTTTGATGAAGTAAGCGATTGTGCTCCTTGTTGCACCCATCGATTCCACATATTCCTTTCATGCTACAATTTCTCATAATGTGGTCATTGGAGTTTAGGCACTTGAAACAAATTCCTTTTTTAGCCAAAAACTCTCTACGTTCCAATGTTTTCATTTGTTTGAAATTCTTACATTGGAATAGCCTATGACTGGCTGAACAAAGTGCACATTTCATAGTTTGATGAACATTAACTCGAGGTTTCCTTTCCGTAGTCGACACACTGTTATTAGACTTTTGCATCATACGGGCTATTCTTGAATGTGGCAATAACCACTTATTCAAATCGTTGAGTGTTGGGATCGAAGTGTTGCTTTGGATCACTTCAACCCATTTCACTTGTATCGTGTATGGCAGCTTCTCTATGATTTCCTCTATTAAACGATGATCACGTTGATATTCCTTTTGGCCCAGCGCCTCCATATTCACCACCATGTTATCTAGTGCGTCTGATATATCCGGAACTACGGTTCGGCTGTCCTTTTTGATACGTCTCAGGTCGTTCAGAAGTTCTTTATATACAAGATCCTTCCTTCCAAAGCATTCTTCCAGCTTTTCGATTATTTTCGGAACATTCTCTGAGTTAATCATCAATTGTTGGACGGTTTTATACGCGTCCCCTTTCAGAACTTGTTCCAGGCGGTTGAGGTTCTCTAAATTTGAGAAACCTCCCTCTGCCGTTGTATCATGGAATGTTTTCTTAAATTTTGGCCAATCCTTTGATGCGCCAGAAAATCTGGGTAGGGTCGTCAATGATTGCCTCTTTAAATATATAGTCCAGTCACTAGACATACTCACTGTTTGGGTAAATGATCGATCCGTGGGCTGATTTGTTACTTGGCCCGAGGATGACGTTGAGCATTGGCCTTTCATAGTCGCCATTAATTTGTCCATTGCATCCAGTTGTTGTTTTATCTGCTCATCTTTCTTCCGAGCAGATATTTCCAATGATGCTAATCTTTGTTGGATCTGCACGCATTTCGGGCAGATCCATTTTTCTTCCGCTGTCGGCGCGACCGTTAAGTTAACACAACCGATGTGGAACCATCGGTCACAATCGTCGCATTCAACCATATCCTGTTTATGGTCTGGTTCCGAGCACAAACGGCAATTTCCGTTTTGATTTTCCACGAAACGTATCATGGTGTTGCTTTCAAGATACTCAGCCGTTGAAATAATGTATAATTCTCAGGATCCGTTTCCAGTTGTTTGTAATTACACTTTGCTCACTTTTCAAGGCGTTGAGCCTTTTTAAGCTTTCTTAAGCTTGAGAGATTTATTTTCTCGCTTTCAGGTTAGCACACTTTCAGAAAGCTTTTTAAACTTTTAGTCCTGTTGGAATTCTTTATCCAACTTATTCACTTCAAGGTGATTTGCACTTTCACAAGGCCTTTTAAACTTTTAGTCCTGTTGGATTTGTTTATCCAACTTGCTCACTCTTATGGCGTTGAGCACGCGCATAAGCTTCTATTAAGCTTTTAATCCTGTTGGGTTCTCTATCCAACTGGCCCTTTGCTCATTCTTATGGCGATGAGCACGCACTTATGAGTTCGTTGGTAATGAAAGGCTCCTCCTCTCTGGAGCCACCAAATGTAAAAGTTGCCCAATACGCAAACTCGGTTGAGCGAAGGAATCAACCTTTCTGAGTCTGGATTGGCAATTTACAAAGTTGAAGTAGAAGAAAAGCGTCACGAGAAATAACCTATTCCTGGAATAAACTGAATTGTCTGCCTTCGCACTAATTCCCTACGGAACGAGCCACGAACGGAAGCTAATCAGACTTATTCCTTTCAATAAATTGAACTGACTGCCTTCGCACTAATTCCGTACGGAACGAGCAACGAACGGGAGCTGATCAAAATATCGAACATCAACTAAGCGGGAGGATCAACGAGTACAAGATCTTCACGAACTCCGAGCGCAAATTATACAACTATTGCTGCGAACGTTGGAAGACTTGAATCTGAAGAACTCTCGTCAGTCGATTCAATGGAGGTGGTTTCGGACTACTTAATCGTAAGACACGATTCCAAAGACTACTTGCTTTATTCAGAGAACCTTGGGTTTTTATACAATTTTAGTTTATCCTAAATCTACCCTAAATTTAAGTCTAACGTGCGAAAGAAAGAGAAGACTATAAACGTCCTTGCTTCTTTTCATACAAGTCCTTTACCTATCGCTATCTGTATTTCAAAACATACGATATCCATAACTGCATTCTAAGAGCAACGGAGCCTAACGCGATAAGAAATGTGTGCGATTGTTTTCGGTTCCTTTCCTTTCTACTAGGTTTTATTGCACCAGGTTTTATTGCACCCGCTCCCGATAGGATTGTTATTTTAGGATCTTACACACGGTTCGCTCTTATCGTATAGTGTTTTTCTTCTGTCCTTCTTTCGATCGTTTACGATATTGAAATTAAATTGCTAAATTCTTTCGATTTCTTACAAGCTGTATGGCAAATATTGTACAGGATATTACGTTCCTAACGTGTTCCTACGACGTTTCTAAATATGTGTGATTTTTTTCAGATTCTTTCAGTGTTGCGCGGCACAAATTTTTTTTTTATATTTTCAAAGAGTCTGGCTGGGTAAGTAAAAGTAAAAAGTCCCCCAAGCCATATCACCAGCTGTATAGCAAATATTGTATAGGATATTAAATGAGAAATTTTGGCGGTTCATTTGAACCCCTATGTGGTTTAACATAGGATCTATAGTGAAAAACGTACTTTTTCGTTTATTTCACGCCATTCAGAATAGCTTTGAGACAAAAACATGAAAAAATACTGAAAGTACATCTTAAGGTGTATCGATAAATATCTTCAAACTATTTTTTCATCAAAAAATCTAATAATAAAACAAATTTAAATACGCAGTACAAAAAAATTTTATATATTTTCTGACACTTCGAAATTTTGAAAAAAAAATATATAACTTTGAGACCCACTTCTGCCCTATTTTTTTTTATATGCGTTCGTATGTGTCTTTTTTGTACATGTGGCGTAATTTTCCATGATTTTTTAACAGCATTGCAAGTCGCAAAAATATTTTTTTTCATCGTCTGAATTATTATTTTTATTTTCTTGAAATCGATTATTTTATTGTATTCGTGGTTTTCAATTGTAAGATTAAATTAAAAAACATAAAAGACGGGTGGGTAATGTCGGGGACATAACCGGAGTGACGTAGGACTATACAAAGGGGACAGCTTTTGTTAAATATATATTTTAAATATATTTTCTTCTCCTACGTGAATACCTACCTATCTACCTGAAAAATGGATTAGTTTACTGTTTACTCTTTATGAATATGTTGATGGTTCTGAAAAGAACCTTTGGTGTTGTGTTTTTGTTATCACTCGATATTCCCATCTTGTTAAACCATCGGTTAAACCTTCCTGTTTAACTATTGCGTTTGCCACTCGCCACAGCTTTCACAGTTGGAAAATTTCTTACCATCCAGCTTGTGACATATTTTACAGTAAATTACATTCAATGGCACGTCGCATTACCACCACTCAGTATCGGATTGGAGGTAATTTTAACCTGTAACTGAACATTTGCGATGACAGTGGTACAGTGTCGACTTTCAATGTGGGGTTATAATTTGGACCCCGAACTCTATGTTTACAAAAATGGCCAATTAAATATGTCGCATTACAGGTCCGTCCAATTAGCTAAATGTCGAGATAAGTGTAAATTACTGTACTTTCAATCTAGAAGCAATTTAAGAATTGGTGAAAATCAATAAGCTCAGAGCAACTCCCAAGTTCACATACTCATCATATCCTGGCAAACAAATTATGAAAAAATCAATTTGTGTTTTATTATTATTTTGTATATTGTTTTAGAAAGCATTGAACTGTATTTCCTAAACTCTTTTTTGGAAGGTTTAATGGCCCTGAAAAGCGCCTTGTTTTATGGAATGGTTCCAATTTAGAAAACTTAGTACACGTGGTTTTGAAAAAAAACCATTTCGAACGCCCTCGATGCCGCCTTGTTCTGGATTTGCCACCAAAGCAGTTTGTATAAAGAACAAACCTTTTTCTTCTGCTACCTGATGCCGTTTTGCGATTGCGTTTGCCACTCGCCACTCGCTGCAACTGCCTGTTGTCTTGATGTCCACCGAACCGAATGTGTTCTGTTCCAAATGCGGGTTTTCTTATCGTCGCGAGCAGCTTTGCCAGCTAACTCGATCTCTTCGGCGGCCGAAACTATATAACGCCGGCTAGGTGGACTGGTGCACTGGTACTAACGCGCTCGGCCTAGCTACCCTTGCGGGGAACTCCAGATCAACACGGTTCGAGCGGGATTTTGCCTTTCCCTTTACTTTTCCTCCTTTACCATGTCCAGACATGGCTGCTTGGGTTGGTTTGTTGATGTGTTGTGATGCGAACCGATGTGGTGTACGGTTTGAATGAGAATGATCGTTACGGTAGGTAGGTAGGTATTGTATTATAGAGACTTTAAACTTTTGCAGTTCATTCGTCTCTAGCCTTGAGAAAGGCCCTTTGAAAACTCTACTCTACTCTACTCCAGCGCCACCACCTCCGCCCTCTTGCCTTGAGAAAGGCACTCGATCCCTCGCCGTCCAGCTCGTCCAGCAACGATGTTGTCCAGTCGGTGTCCACACAAAGAATGATCGTTACGGCAGCGGAGCGGGGATTTTTAAGCTGACTGGCTGGCTCGAGAATTACGCATGTGTGAGACTGCGACCAATGTTTCGTTCATTTTTTTCTTTTTCCTTTCCAATCGTGCTTCATTCTATTTCGCTGCTGCTCTGGTTGCCCGTTTTGGTCGGTACGATTTGAGGAGCACAAAATGGACCAATCAAAAATGGGCACATAGTGCATTTTGACAATGCTTGATATTTCACAATTATTCAATTATTTATCTCAAGAAAATTGAAATGTTATTCGTTATGATAGATGCGTAGATATATTTCCTATCAATTGATGCAAAAACCTTTGCGATCTATTGAGAAATGCTCGAGTTATAAGCGTTCCAAATCTTGCATTTTTTTCCTACTTGTTCAGTGCCTAGATTTCCATTTCACCCCCTATATCTTCCGGTTAGACGTAGTCCTACGTCAAAAAGAATTCGGATTTTTTAAGTGTTCTTCCCATTAATCCGAACGATCTTTCCACAAGGACTTTTTTTTTTCTCACAGAGCTCTATCGTATCGCTGACTCCTATGAATTTGGTAAACCATCTGAATCCAATGTAAAGATAATCTCATATATTTTAAGATACGAGAGAAAACATTGTAAATGCTCTGAATATACCGACAAAATTTAGATATTTTTTTTTGTACTAAATTTATTTTCAAATGGCTCAGCAACATTAAGTAACAATGAGCCGAGTTAATGAATAAGGAAAAGCCTATTTGAGTAGAACAATTCCAATGTTCTTTCTCAAAAAGGCATAAAAACCCTATTATCTTTTCGTAAAATGTTACAATATGGATAATGACAAAATTCACAATAACATAATATTATAGGCTTCTTGTTTAAGCTTCTTGTTACAGAGATGTCCATCTCCTAGGAACTTGCTATCTCCTTGGGACTGAGGAAGGGATGAAAATCTGCTCACTTTTCAAATTCTGAAGAAGAAAGTTGCAATAGAGAAAAGGAAAAGCTAATAATAAAAATCAAAACAATAAAGGAAAACTAAACATATATATTCATATTTGAAAGTGTATGGATTTGAGAAAATCATAAATTAAAGAAATAGCATCAATATTACGAGTAGCCAGAACGTCGCGAATCGGAAAATTAGGTGGCATTCCCTTATTGCGAAAATTTTCTATTAAAGATAACCTGTCATTTTGAAACTCAGAACAAAACCACACAATATGATCAATATCCTGATATCCTATACCACACACGCATAGGTTACTATCACTGATGTTAATTCGAAAAAGATGTGCATTCGAAGAATATTGGTTAGACATGAGTCTGCACACTACCCGTATAAAATCACGAGAAAAATTATACCCTTTAAACCATGGTTTGAGAGAAACCCTAGGAATGATAGAATATAGCCATCGGCCTTTATCACTACTATTCCAACTTGACTGCCAAGATACAAGTGCCCGTTCACGAGGAAAATGAAGATATTCATCGAAAGTAATAGGCCTATAGAATAAGTCTCCTTCCATAGCGCCCTTCTTAGCAAGAAAGTCTGCTTTCTCATTTCCTGGTATCGAACAATGAGACGGAATCCATACAAAAGTGATATTAATTGAACTAGTTATCAGAGCACTTAAAAGTTGATGGATTTCAGATAAGAAATACGACGCATATCTAGTTCTCACTGAACGGAGTACCTCTAAAGAGCTGAGACTATCAGAAAAAATGAAAAAGTGATCTGGGGCCAAGGTCTGAATATGGAGTAAGGCCATGTATATTGCAGCCAATTCTGCAACAAACACCGAACAAGGTAAGCTAAGCCTACGGAAAGTGAAGAATTTTAGAAGAAATTAAGAATTCTTAAGAATTCTGCTCAAGGAAAGCATTGAACAGTTTCAACAAACGTCTCTTCGCATTATCAGGTAGATTTTTCAACAAATTAAATTTGATCCTATCTAACCCTGGAGCCGTGTTGTTGCAAGAAAGAAGAGCAAGAGCAAATTCAGTCATACTGAACGGAGGCTCAACATCATCAGATGTCTCTAAGAAGGGAGAAGGTGCGGGGGCAGAGCCTGGACATATCTTCTTGGCAAAGTCAAAAATCCACCTTTCTGAATATTCAACTTCTTCATTTGAATGGGATGAATTTCTCATTTGTCTGGCAACTCTCCAAAGAGTGCTCAAGGAAGTCTCTCGTGAAAGCCCATTTACAAAATGACGCCAATAGCCTCTCTTTTTAGCTTTAATGAAGCTTTTGAATTTACGCTCCAGATAAATGTAGTTATCATAACGTTCACGGGTGCCCAATTTTCGCCAATCCTTGAACGCATTCGATTTATCTTTATAGAGATTTGTACATTCTTGGTCCCACCATAGATTAGGAGGACGTCTACGAAACGAATTACCAGGAAAGCGCTTCGTCTGAGCATCAATAGCAGTGTCAAGAATTAAACCAGTTAGAAAATTATATTCTTCCAGCGGGGGTAACTCATGAACTAATGCCACCGATTCTGAAATAATTGAAGAGAATCTCTTCCAATCAATGTTTCTAGATAAATCATGCTGAATATTTGTTGTTTCAGACGATTTTGAATTATTTGAAATGGAAATAGTGATTGGCAAATGATCACTTCCATGTGGATCTTGGATGACATCCCAATTACAATCTAAAGAAAAAGAGGAAGAACACAGAGACAAATCTAAGCAACTAGTGCGGCCTGAAGATGGAGCAATTCTTGTTACATCACCTGTATTCAAAATTGCCATGTTGAAGTCCTCGCAAAGATCATAAATCACATTGGCCCTTCGATCATCAAAAGACTCACCCCATCCAATTCCATGAGAGTTGAAATCTCCCAAAATAAGATAAGGTTGCGGTAAAAGTTCAACAATATTCACAAGATTTCTATAATTAAGCATAGTTCTTGGAGGAATATAAATAGAAGCAATGCATAAATCTTTACCCTTGATACGTGCCTGACACGCAAGAATTTCAATTCCTGTGACTAAAGGCAGGGGAATCCTGTAAAATGGGTAGCATTTTCTAATACCTATGAGAACTCCTCCATAGGAATCATTGCGGTCTAAACGGATAATATTGAAATCATGGATGTTTAACACATTGTCCGAACGAAGCCATGTCTCAGAAAGAGCAAACGCATCACAATTCAAAAAATGGAGCATTTGCTTGAAAGAATCAAGTTTAGGAAGAATACTTCTACAATTCCACTGCAAAATAGAGGATTTTCCTGGCTCATCCAATAAATTAGACATCGAAATTAATGATCGAGAGGAGGGGCCATTTTGAAGTCATTTGTTTAGCTATCTGGCTGATAGAAGGAAGCCAAGCAAAAATTAAACCTTTCATTGAATCTGATATTCCGAAAAAATCAAGAATCCATTGAACAATTGATGAAAAGGATATACCACCTGAAAAAGATGAGGATTCAGGAACCGATTGAGAAGTAAATTGAGAATGGCTTGACAATTCAGGGAAATGAACGTCATAATTTGAAGATCTCCAATCAGGAGGGTTATTCTTGGGTGGAGCAGAATAATTACAAGATTCTGGATTATTAGAGATCAATCCTCTTTTTTTAAGATGGCTTAGAGGAAGAAGCAATTTTTCTCTTCCTGACTCTTCCTGTGATTACTGGATCAAATTACGAATCCGAATCATCATCCTCTGATAAAACAGAGAAAGGATTTTCTGAAGCCTCGGGTACCTGAGGTGAAGCTGCCTTGAGCATATCAGCGAAGGATCGATTAGAACGATCCTTAAGTGATTGCTTGAGTTTCATCGAACGTAATTTGTATTTCGGACAATCCTTAATTGTATGAGGAACATCTCCACAAAAAATACATTTATCAGCATCTTTGTTACAAGTGACTTCGTCATGGTCGTCACCACATTTTGAGCATTTCGTTTTATTACAACAGTAGGTTTTAGTGTGACCTAACTGATTGCAATTTAAGCAAGTCATTATTTTAGGAATATATAACCGAACTGGAAGACGAAATTTGTCAATAAGCACATAATTTGGAAGTGCTGTGCCTTCGAAGGAAATTCTAAAAGAGCCAGAAGGATAATACTTTTTTTCTGTACCCTCAGATTTCAAATAGTTCAGAGATCTCACCTCCAAAACTTTAGCATGTGGAATATTTGCATTGTGGAAGATACCCTTAGCTTTCACAAAATCTTGAAGTTGGAGAGATTTTTCCGTAACTATATATAAACTCTATATTCATTAGTGAACAAAGAGTCTATCGCGTTAGCGTCTTTGTAATTTGAGAGCACAACACGAAGTTTATCTTTGCTGACTTTCGTCATTTCTAAGACACCTGAGTAGTTAGACGTCAGGTCTTTGCAAATTTGAGATACTCTTAGAGGTTTCCCTTTCGGACGGAAAAATACCACCCAACGGTTTTTCGATGATGCCGGGGCGTTCTGGTATTGTCTAATACGTGGAAGTTGAGCAGAATTAGGCAGAGATTGTGTCGAAGAGTGAGGAACAGAGTCACTATTTGGTACAGACGAAGAGTTTGACTGCGATTGTTTTTGTTTTTTTCCTGAAGAAACCGTAAAATCATCTGGAGGAGGGTCTAAGACCCTTATTTCAGCATCGGAGGGTTCATTACCCTCCATTTTCAAAAAAAAAAAGAGTCGAAAGAGTCGTAAAAATGAGAGAGAAGATTCTTTAGAACACGTAAATATTAAATGATGAAATAAAAAAAAAAATAATGAAATGAAATATGTGTATGTATATGTATATGTATACGTATGCGTGAAAGAAAAATAAAACGAAAACTTATCTTAAATGTATCTAGATGAATGATAGAGAACTTCTAAAATCCTTGAAGCGGGTCCAATGGCAACTTCACACTCCAAAAAAACACTTGAAAAATAATTCCGACTTCAAGAAAATTCCTTTCTTCTCAGTATATCGTCCCGGCTTCTTTCGAAATACCGTCAAAAATAGTCTTGAATATAACTGAAAATCACAGAAAAAAAAGGAACGGAAAATACGTTTTTATTCGTGATGATTTGAAATATACGTCACCTTATTCCCAAGGCTTGCTGCTATATGAAAATTTAGATATATGAAAATAAAATTTAATAAATATTAGAGATGGGTCTCTAAATTCAAAATTAATTAAAAATGCACAAAGGCCAAAAAACCACTTTTTTCGCGCAATCCTCTTAAAATTTCAAGAAAAAAATTACGCTACATGGGGAAAAAAAAACAACACATACGAACGCATTTAAATAAAGATTAGAGTAAAATTGGGTCTCAGGGTAATATTTTTTTCAAAATTTCGAAATGCCTGAAAATATTTTTTTTGTGCCGCGAAGAACACTCTGAAAAAAATCACATATACCTAAAATATACGTAGAAAGAAATTTGAATACAAACTAGAGTAGTACTGAATCTCAAAATAAAAAAAAATTGAAATTTGATCAAAAATAAAAATAAAAATTAATTTAAATTTTTTTTTAGTGTTTGATTTTCTGATGAAAAAATTGTTTGAAAATATTGATCGATACACCTAAGTAAGATGTACTTTCAATATTTTTTTCATATTTTTGTCTCAAAGCTATTGAGAATGGCGTGAAAAAACGAAAAGGTGCATTTTTCACCATAGATCCTATGGTGTACCATATAAGGACTCAAATATATGGTACTACTGCCAAAATGTTTTATGTAGTACTCTATACAATATTCTCCATACAGCTGGTGATTTGGTTTGAGGGCACTTTTTACTCCCTTACACAGCCAGACCCTTTGGAAATATAAAAAAATATTTTTTTTTGTACCGCACAACACTGAACAAAAAATCTGAAAAAAATCACATATTTCTAGAAAAGCCGTAGAAACACATTTAAATAGGAATTAGAGAAGTACTGAATCTCTAAATCCCAAAAAAAAATTCAAAATTAAAATATTTTTTAGTACTAAATTTTTTGATGAAATTTTTTTTCATAATTTTTCTTGATACACCGTAATAAGATGCACATTCAGTATTTTAATCAAATTTTTATCTCGAAGCTTTTGAGGATGGCGTGAAATAAACCAAAAAGTACGTTTTTCACTATAGATCCTATGTAAAAACCACATAAGGGTTCAAATAAACCATCGAAATTTCTTATTTAATATCCTATACAATATTTGCCATACAGCTAGTGATTTGGTTTGGGGCCACTTTTTACTCCCTTACCTGGCCAGGTCCTTTGTGAATTTTGTCCGTTTTTCTGTTTGTTTTTTTTTCACAAAATTGAACTCGGAGACGAAGTGAATTAAAACTTTGTTTAGAATTCCTCCCAAACTGCACGCTATTTACTAATACAGTAGAACCCCGATTATCCGCGAGCGGATGATCCGTTGTGCGGTTCATCCGCGAGAGTGAGTTCCATAGTAATTCCATGAACCTTCCGTAAATTTGTCAATGTGTGGTAGGTTTTTGTTCTGTTGTTTTGGTCATGACTTTCACATTATTTGTCAATTGATGTACACGACCTTACAGATGGATAGTTTAATGTTTCTTGTATTGATAAAACATAGTTTTCATGCTGAATTATCTTTTTTTTTTGTGTTTGTTTCATTTTCAGTAATTTATTGTGTTATCCGCGGTGATCTTGCCCAACTATTTCGCGGATAATCGGGGTTCTACTGTACTAACGCGAGGATCTTTATAGCATACCTGACAGCTTTCTAAGTTCGTTGGTTTGAGTTCACGGTGGGTAGACAGTAAACCGTCCATTAATCGTGTAACTACTTTTTTACATCAGAAATCATGTTTTAGTTTCACTTTATATGAACGTAAAAATCAGATCGTGTACGCGGGTAACGAGATTCATGTCGGGAAAAGTAGAAGTGTGGATTGAAGTCAGGGTGAATGAAGAGGCAAATTTGTATTCATTAGTCACGACAATAAGTGTAATGTATTCGAGAATCCAGCCGGAATTAACAAGAGTGATCCGTTTACTCTTATATTCTGTAAGACATTTATTTGCTTCTTGGTTGTACAAAGGATTGGCTTAGACTGACTGTGCCTCTCACTAGTTGCATTTGCTATTGTCTTTAGGGGTGCGTTTATTACTTGTACACTGATAGAAATCCTCACTCTACACCCTCGCACTAAGCTTTTTAATATTCTTGAATATAAATGAAAATTTAACAACAGAAATCTGAAATAAATTTGAATAATAAAAATCTAGTTATTTTTTAATAATTCTTCCATCCTTATCTCTCAGTCTCCAACATCCTCTTTCGAATCCCGCTACTACAAGTCCTTCATCCCTATCACTAGAAATGTTCAATGGTGCAGAATGATTAGGTGATTGCGACGTTGATAGTGGGTCTGCGGTTGACGCTGTCGAACTGTCATCGACCTCATTACAGCTTTGATAATTTTCATCCTCAGAAAGGTTCTGGTCTACTAGAGGCATAAGTAATTCGGGGGTATTGGAAATATGTGGCGTTCTTTTTACCGGTACAAAAAAGTCTTTCGATTGTGGCAGGTTTTGCTTAGTTTTAATATTCCCTCCTGTCCGTTCATTATCGTCGAGTGGTTCAACTTCCTGACGTGAATCACGTTTAATTTGGTCTAAATGACGCTTTATCTGTCGACCAGACTGATCCAACCGCACTCGATAGTTACGCTTACCTAACACATCTATAATTTCTGCTGAAACCCAAACTTCCTTGTTGGGGTTAGTATAATCACGAACGACTTTATTTCCCACTGCAAAACTATCTTCTCTGTTACCTGAATAATTCTGCTTCTGAATATCCTGCTTTGATCCCAAATTTTCCCTAGCAGCAACTTCTATTTCGGTTGACCGAGTAGGACAAGGGTTCATCAAATCCAAGGATGTTCTAACCTCCCTACCTAGCATCATCATGGCTGGCGAAAATCCGGTGGAACAATGAACAGCTCTTCTGTATCCTATCAAGGAATTGGCTATTGAACCATTCACACTTTGACTCCCTGTCTCCGACTTACGAAGGAATGATTTGAATGATTTTACCATATTTTCAGCCGCACCGTTAGTGGAAGGATGACCCGGACTTGTCAAGCTTTGACGAATACCATTCGCTGCTAAAAACTTACGAACCTCTGAAGACACAAACTGTGCACCATTGTCGCTTACCATTTCATCAAATATTCCAAATCGCGCTATGCATTCAACCAACTTCTCTATCACAAATTTGGCATTGCATACTTTTGTTGGGAAAATCTCTACCCATTTTGACAAGGCATCAACCACAATAAAAAAATTCCATTCTCTAACGGGACCCGCAAAATCGACATGCACTCTACTCCAAACCTTCTCCGGAGGATTCCACGAAACCAGCTTCGCCTTTGGCGGCGATGAACTTTGTAGAAGACACGAACTGCAATTTTGGGCGAAACTTTCAATATCCGCATCTATTTTAGGCCACCAGACACAACCTCTAGCGACACTTTTACTCTTAACAATCCCTAAATGTGATCCATGGATTTGAGAACATTACATCTCAACGCCAATGGAACCACCACTCGATGTCCTCTCATAATTACCCCATCTTCTAAGGACAATTCCTCGACAAAACTTCGATATGGAGTGGACTCCAAGACACTGACATTTTCCTTTCCCCTCAAAACCTTAGTAACCAGCCTTAACTGATCATCTTTCTTGGATTCTTCCACAACTTTTCTTACATTCACCATCTGTCCTTCATCATTGTTGATGAAGTTCAAATATGAGTCTTCCTCTTTCCAAATTCTCCAAGATTCCACCGGAAAGCGCGAAGTAAAATCAGCCACATTCAATTGTGACTTAACGTATCCGATATCGTAATTAAACCCTGACAAAAAATGCGCCCAACGCTGCATTCTACTTGCTGCTATTGGAGGAATCCCTTTCCTTGGGCTAAAAATACTGAGGAGGGGTTTATGATCCGTTTTGATTTGAAATCTATTACCTACTAAATAGAGAAAAAATTTGTTCACACCATATATGACCGCTAATGCCTCTCTATCAATAACGCTATAATTGACCTCTGATGGGTGAAGGATTCTCGATGCGAATGCTACGGGTCGTTCTCTACCACTTTCTTTTTGACTTAGCACCGCCGAAACACCGACATTGGATGCGTCACAAGTAAGAAACAACTCCGCCTTTGGATTGAAGTGAGCTAAGGTTACATCCTTGCAAAGTTCTTCTTTAATCTTCTTGAAAGCCATGCTACACGTCTCATTCCAATCAAATCTTGCACCTTTGCGAAGCAACATATACATAGGACTCATAATGTCCGCTAAACCAGCAATAAATCGTGCATAATAATTTACAAGCCCCGCAAATGCTCTCACCTCCGTCAACGATTTGGGTTCTGGAGCTTCTTTAATTGCTTTAATCCTTTCGTCTGTCTTGCTTAAACTATTTTTCGAAATAGCATACCCTAAGAAAGTCACTTGATTCTTGAAAAAACTGCACTTCTCCTTATTGAGCTTCAAGCCCGCCCTGCTCAAGACATCGAACACCTGTTGCAGCCGACCAAGATGCTCCTCATCCGTAGAGCCAGTTACAATGACATCATCCAAAAAATTCGAGACGCCCTTCAGGCCACACAACAGCTTCTCAATTTCCCTTTGCACAATCCCTGATGCGGGCTTGACACCGAAAGGTAACCGATTCATCAAATAAACTCCCTGCAATGTGGAAATGGCACACATTTTCCTAGACTCGTCATCAAGTTTGAACTGATTATACGCCTTAGATAAATCAAGCTTGGAGAATTTGTTCCCCCCATTGAGTCTTACGAAAATTTCCTCAGCCGTTGGCAGAGGATGCTTGACATCCTTAATGTAGCTATTTACAGTCACTTTATAATCACCACACAATCTAATATTCCCGTCAGCCTTCACTACTGGTATGAGAGGTGTCCCCCAGGCACAGCTATCGCATTTCGTGATCACACCGGCTTTCTCCATATTGTCAAGTTCTACTGCTACTTTTTCTTGGAATTTGTATGGTACCTGTCGCGGTTTCTTGAACACTGGTGCTGCACTTTCTTCCAGTTCGAGTCTAATTGTTCCGTGTTTATAGCAGCCCAATTCAGGCGTAAAAATATCAGCGTACTGCGTGAAAAGATTATTGAGTTTTTCGTCAACATTAACTGTGATGTTATTGATTGCAGCGAAACGCACTCCAAATGCGTTCATAAAATTTTTACCCAGCAAGGGTGGACCCCCTCCTCTAACCACTGCAAATAAAATATTCTTCGTTTTGCCACCAAACTCTACAACTGGTAATATGGTACCGACCACTTTTATCCTTTCCCCCGAGTACAACTTAAGATGCAGATCAGAATCTTTCAAGCTCCATCGAATCATTTTTTTCTTGTAAAAATCATCTGAAACCACACTAACCCCCGCACCAGAGTCCAGTTCCATCAATAATTCCTCTTCTCCTATCTTGACTTTTACCTCACACCAATTTTTCTCCTCGAACGAATTAATTAGCTTATAAAGATTAATGGTTTTATATTTACTGATATAATTCTGCTGGAGTTCTAGATTGTCTCCTTCATCGTCTTCTTTGCCGCCATCATCTCGCAACTCTGTATCCGCCGCCATGAAAAAGTTCCTTTGGAAATCGCAGGCTGCTTGCAAATGTCCTTTCCGGTTGCACTTGCGACAAACGTACACCCGAAAACGGCAGTCTCTTCGGTAATGGCCCGGTTTGAAACAAGCTCGACATTTCGCTGCTTCCGGCACTGTTCGCTGTTCCGAATCCGGCTCCCTTTTCGGCTTAGTTCTGTTTACTCTTGGTTTTCTCAAGTCTTTCCCATCCTTTACAAAGTTGACATTCACCTCCATAACGTCCTTCTCGTACTTGAGCGCCAACTCCTGTGCTTTTTCCAACGTCAGCTCTTCATTTTCCTCACATACTCGATCGAACGCCTTCCCGTCCAGCCCATATATAAATTTGTTGACTAGGTTATGTTGAAGGTGTTCTCCAAATTTGCAATTTGCTGCCATGTTCTTCACCCGAGCCGCCCATTCATTTACTGCTTCGTAACCGTGGTCGTGTCGCATCGCTCGAAAAAATGTCCTTCTCTCTTTGTGTACAACCACCGGTGGAGTGAAATGTGTTGAAAGTAATTTACACAAATCTGCGTACGATTTGTCTTTCGGCTGATCCGGTGTACAAAGATCCCTCAGTAGTTTGTACGTCTTGGAACACAAGTGATTAATCAGCACCGCCTTTCGCCTGTTATCACTCACTTGATTCGCAACAAAAAACTGTTCGATTTGCTCCTTATAGAGTTCCCACTCCTCTATCTCCGCATCGAAATAGCGAAACCCTGCAACGGCCGTTGGCGCCGCCATATTGCTGCCCTCCACGTTCGGGCTGCCTCTTGACGCCATGTTTCCGTTTTCCTCAGCCAAACGGTTTGTCGTCTCGTTTGTTGCCATAAAATCGATTTCTCACGATTACTGCCACATCCGCACGCTGTAATGCGCTGCTTAAGCTTCCAGACTCGTCGCCAATGTAATGTATTCGAGAATCCAGCCGGAATTAACAAGAGTGATCCGTTTACTCTTATATTCTGTAAGACATTTATTTGCTTCTTGGTTGTACAAAGGATTGGCTTAGACTGACTGTGCCTCTCACTAGTTGCATTTGCTATTGTCTTTAGGGGTGCGTTTATTACTTGTACACTGATAGAAATCCTCACTCTACAATAAGAACAACCATTGGCCAGAATAGTTCATCAGCCATCCTTACTCTCAACGCTCTTCAATTCATTTTCTAGTCAATTCAAATTATGTTGACGGCGAATGCCGAAGTAGTCCTGGTCGAAGCGAAGCAACTGAATGGAGAGTCGATTTTCATTTTTCATCTTCGAAGATCTAGGACTCTGCTGATTACCAATACGGAGGTTTCGACATTCGACATTCGTTATCGAGGTCATTTCGTTCAAATCTAGGACTGTGATACAGTGAAAAGGTCTATAAACGCTGCTTTTAATATTATATTTTGCTTGTTATTCGATACGTTTTTTTTAAACCTACATGAACTTTATATTCTACTGGATTCAATCTTCGAAAGGAACTTCATTCTAAATAGATGAATATTTTTACTAGATGTATTATTGTGACTATCAAATATTGATAGGATTGGATATGTTTCGATTGTGCTCTAGTATTATTTATAATGGAATTGATACCTCGGTTAGGCTGAATGCTTTTTCAAAACTTTTATGATTGAAAAAATATATTATTTAACCCGCTTTCACAAAAATATAAATAGATGGAAAATAGAACAAGACGCGTTAAATAATATTCGTCCAAAACTACATTGATTTGATAAAATTATTACGAAGCTAAGCTAACAAAATACATGAGATGTATTTATGATTGTTGTTTCGAAAATTGTCAAGGCAGTTTCTTAGTTGCTTTCATGAGATATCAATAGGCTTAAAACTTTTTCGTTTTATATTATTCGTTCTGATCTACACCCCTATCTTCTTCTTCTTCTTTGTTTTTAAGAGGCTTTAAACTTTGCAGTTCATTCGCCTCAGACACTCCTATCTCTTCTAGTTTCCTTCTAAAGCTCTACAACTGCTGCATCCCACTCGAAATAACTGCTTATTGAGAAGATGTGCACTGCAATGTTTGAAAATTTGATGGGATCATTTCACCATTTCACTATTTCACTGTTATACAGTTGAAAATTTCGATTTCAACAGTTATGTGTTTTGGTTCAGTATTCGTGCAAATGAGATGATCATGAACTGGGTTGTATTATATGTTTTGCAATAAGTTCATAATTTTATGGAGCAAAATTTCAGCAATATGGAATCTATCAGATAATGTTATTTTAATAAACCTACCAAAAAGAGCCTCTGATGATGACGATGTCAGGTTTTTTTTCTTTAAGTTTATGGTATTCTTCCCTGAAGATTTATTCTCTCAGACTCGAGAAATGAACGGAAATGGTCAACATGCTGTCAGATACCTTTTTTGTTGTTCCATTTCGGACTGACTTCAACGTTTTTTTTTGTTAATCGATTTTTGTACTGTTGTTTGGGTATGTATGTTTCAGTACTACTCACTTGATTGCACGGTACGTAAATGCATTGTTGTTTTCAATTCTGGCAGTGATCATTTGTTATGTAAGAGCTGGTTTTTCTTTGGTTAGTTTAACGATAGGTAGGACTCAAGCTCCGATCGTAATCACGAGTGGATGTCGTTGGTGGTAAACTCATCGATACTGCACTATCCAATCTATGTATACAAAAATCCCATTTATTTTCTGAAGAGGTATGCATAGCGCATTTTCACTTACCTTCTCGCTTCGCTTTCAAGCAGCGTGGAATCAATCGGTTCCTGGGCAATATTTCTCAGCGAGTCCCCAAGGGTTTGTCGCAGTTGCTGCATTTCTCTGCCAGCTCGTGAGCTTCTCAGGATGTACATCTGGCGTCGTTTGGCTTCCTGAGCAAGCTGCTCTCGCAGCATTGAGATTTGATTCTCCAAACGCAACATCTGCTGCCGATGGGATTGCTCCCTAGCGTCAAGCAATCGTTCGGCCTGAATCTGCGCATTCCGGTAGCGTTCAATATCCCCGGAACCACTGCCACATGACTTACTCGGCGATTCTAGCATTTTTGCTCGAGCTCTTGCCAGCTCTGACTCCTTCTCGGCCAGCAAGGTTTCAAGGCGGCGTATCTTTATTCGCAATTCGCGACTTTCCTGTTCAATCTGAGTGTGATCGAGGCCACAAGTGAACTTCATCGCTCCAGATCCAGCGAAGCCACTCGATTCCAACCGATTCGTATCCAACTCGCCGCCATGATCCGCAGCACTCTTTTCCGACCGATCGAACTGCACGTGACCCGAGAATTTGCTTGATTTCTCTATACCCCGTCTCTCGTTCTCCAAGTGGCGAACTTTTTCATTCAGTGCTTCAACCTGGAAACTCAATCATGAATCGTGAATCCATCTCGATATCGAATCGCTTAAACTTACCTTATTTCGAAGCTCGGTACGGTCTCTTTGGGAATTTACCAATTGCCTAGCGAGATCCTGGTCACCACCAGAGCCGCCTCCGAATTGCTCCGCATTCTCTTGATTCCACTTAGCCAATCTCAACTGCGACTCCAGGGCTGACTTCTGCACTTCGCAGTCGGCTACTTGCTCCTGCAGCCGTTGGACTTGATCCTGGGTAGCTTGCTGATTTCTTCTGAGTTCATTTATCGAATGCTGTGAGGCCTCCAGTCGCTCCGAGAGTACTCTGCGCTCGTTCTCGCTGCTGGTGAGCGATTTCTGCAACTGTTTCAGTTTATCCTGTCCCAGCGCGAAAGTGTGGCTCTGGTCAGTGCTGTGGCGATGCAGCCCAGCTATTTCGCCTCTGAGTTCGGTCTCTGTTATAGCTGCGGCTTGCAGTCGCTCCTTCAGCTGATCCACAGTACTTTTAAGCGATGCGCATCGATCCTCTAGCTGAGTGGCAGTTCGCTGTTGATTTTCCAATCTCTCCTGCGCGTTTCTGATTGTACAATCTTTTTCCTGCAGTGCCATCTGCAAGCGTTGAATATCTCCTTCCAATGCCACTCGTTGCAAATCCAGTTTCGAGGCTCGCCCCTCCGTTCGCGATACTTCATCTTGAAGATGGCGCTTTTCAGATTCCAAGCGGCAGACGCTCTGTCTGCATTTCTCCAATCGTTCCTCTAGCTGGCCCTTCTCCTCCGAGGTGCTGCCCAGCGATTGTTCGAGATGACTTGCCTTCTCTCGTGTAATGTTAAGATCTTCACTTTTTTGCCTCAACGTTTCTTCGGTTGCCTGCAAGGCGCTTGTCTTCTGCGCCAGCTTCGCTTCCAGATTCGTTTTGTCTTCGTGTATAGCTCGATTATGTTGTTGTAATTTACAAATTTTGGTTTCCAACCGCATTTGATTGTCGCCCCCTTCGTGGAGCTGTTTTTTCGCAGTGCAAAGTTGCAGCTTAAAATCGTCCCGCTCCCGTTCGATCTGAGCAACTTGCTGCATTAACGTACGGACCCCCTTCCGGACTATCTCCGGATCGACATCGATCAGTGCATTATCCCCGGATAGGCTACGTGTATCGTGGTGATGATGATGGTGGAAGTCCTCTCGCTCACTGCGACCCCGGGCGGGGCTATATCTGTTGAAAGGCCAATTTAAGGTTAGCACATTATCTGAAAAACGTAGAAATTTTCATACCTTCTAGATGGGCTCAACAGACGGTAAGGTAAACTGACTGAACCATCCATTTGTATGCCTGCGATGCGTCTCAGCGTATGCCCGATCGAGCTGAGCTTGTTCTCCGTCTCTTTCTTGAGGGCGTCCAAATGTAGCAGCTGTTCGTCTAGCGCCCGAACTCTACCCTCGGAGCCGCCCAGTCTTGCCTTCAGCTCCTGTATCTGTTGGGTGGCGTCGGCAAGACAAACCTCCAGATTGTGTTTCTGATCTTCGAGCCGCTTCTCCCGTCCTCTGCCCTCCTCAATTCTACCACACAACTCTTGCTCACGCTGGTGGAATCGATGTTCGTCCTGGTTCGCTTTGCATCTTGCGCGTCCAAGCTCTTGCCGAGTGGCACAGAGCGATCCTTCCAGGTCAGCCATTTGCTTCTTAATCTGATGCAGCTCCTGCAGGATACGTTCCTTTTCTTCCGTTTCGTTGGTCAGACGTGCCTGCAGTTCCTTCTCGGCGGCATCATTTTGGGTTGTTTTCGATTGGAACTTTTGAATGTCAGACTGTGCCGTCGCGAGCTCCTGGTTCGTTTTAGTCATGTTGTTCTCCGTTTCTTTGAGAATCGTTTGCAAACGAACCTTCTCTTGCTCCAGCAGGTTACGTGACTCCTCGATTGCTGAAAATGATATTTTTAAACGGTTTTATTTAGCTTCACCCGTTTGTATGTACGTTTATGGCTTTGTAACTTTGTAACTTTGTTTGTAGCGCTGTCCTAAATTAATACAAATTTGACCCCCTTCCTGTTGACCGATTGTTCTGAAATTTAGAACACACCTTTATCTTTGCAGTCATTATAAAACTGCGTATTCCATGATCTTAAAAATCCAAGATAGCGGCCGCTACAAAATGGGGGATTACATATTTTCTCAAAACCTCATCAATAAATTCAAAACGATCGGCTGATTTACATGTAACCATGTAACCTTGGTAACCTTGCCATTTAGACTAATAACGTAAATTCGTGTTGGAATACTATTTACCAAATTCTGCTGAACGAATTTCTCGACATTTTACCATGTTTCCGAAATTGCGATCTTGAGCTTTTCAACCGTGGTGTACCGTTTTCCCTCAGTGTAGATTCTGCCTACAAGGATCCCCCTAAGATTTTCAACAGAATTCAAATCTGGAGAGCGAGCCGCCCAGTTCAAAAAAAATAAGTTGTTGGTCCTTAATTTATTGCTTTATGAAAGCTATCTTGAGCTTTCCGGTTGCACAGAATCCCGTCCAAACTATGCACCAGCCTCCACCGAAATTCCTGGTTGAAAAATACTGTTCCTTCTTCCGTAAATCACGTCTGTACCCGTTGAAACCATCAGAATCAACCTAATTGAACTTTTTTCGTCAGTGAAGATAATCTATAATTGAAGAACTTTTCGTTATGGTATATAGCAAAATGTATTCTTTAAGAAACATTCTTGGTCACGGCTTTGGCAAAACTCACACGTCTTCCGATGTGAGATAGTGTAAGGTGAGGAGCTTCAACCTTTTAAACCCTCTTTATGTGAGGATTTTTTACCAAAACTTGACGAATTGTCACCCGAGCAGTTGAGTAGTTGGAATGTTGCTTTGCGCATGCGTTTTTGAGGCTTTCGAACCTAGGGACGAATGACCTTTGGGTTAAAGACCCTTTAAAAACAAGAACCGAACCGCGGTATTCGCACCTGTTCTAACTATTTCCCGCTTATCTCGGTCAGAGAGCTTGATTTACGTGGAGCTCTTTCCTACTTACCGTACCCTTGAGGATTCGCCAAACAATTGAGTACTACTTGATGGAATCGTCCAATCCGTCGAGAAATTTCTCTGATACAAAAATTTTCTTGGTGAAATGCATCGATTTGTCTTTCGTCTCTCTCCGTGAGGACTTTTCCCTTCGGCATTTGCCAGATTTAATTGATAAAACGACTTTCTTAATCCTTTGCTTAAAGTCAGTCAATTCCCATTCCACTGGAAAATTAAAAAAAAAAATATACGTTAAACTCGTGAAACCACTTCTGAAATATGGTATGAGTTACCAATGCATTGTTTGATGTAGCATATTCAACTGGAATTTGAACGTTTTTGAAAGTCCCTGGGGTTCTTAGTTTTTCCAATCCTAAACATCGGAAATTTGTGAGTACCCGTAGCATTTTCGCATGGCATAAAGATAACTCTATCTTTTGTCATCTTTAGCCCCGGAGCAGTAGACTCTCCAGTGTAGACCAAAGTTTACCCGAAGAAAGCCTTATAAAAAAGGGCCGATTCATCGACATTGTACATTGTTGTGAAATAAAAAATCCAATTCAGAAAGGTTCCACGCTTGATCACTAGATAGGTCTCCCCTGAAACCTTCAGGGGCCGGATGCCGAAACGCTTCTTGATGTTGCGCACCCATGTTTCACTGAATTTGAAATCTTCAGGAATATCATACTCTTTGGCACAAATGCTGGCTCTTTAAAAAAAATTTCTCGCCTGTACATATTTTTTTTATTTCATTCATATTTAAACGGGAGGGGAGAGGGTGGCGTGTGTTGCAAAAATTGAAATATTCGCGTTATGTAATTTTCGATTGATTCCAAAATATTTACAAGCACTAAAAAGTTCAAAAAAGTTTATGGGTCTGGGCCTAGGGACACGGACGGGATCTTGACATAGGACTGTAATTGTGTGTAGTAATTGCATTTGAATTGAGTTTTTTGTTTGTTCAAAATCTGTTATTTTTCCTCTTTTGATACATCAAATGGAAGCCCTGAAAAAAACCGTTTCCTGTATGAACTTGTATCCTTAAACGGGTTAGATGAGATAACGTGGTAGAATCCAGAACCACATTCAATTCCAGCCATTACAACCCTTTTCTTCTGTTTATCCAATTATGCACATGGAGTCATCCAGTATAATTTAAAATCATCAGTCAGTATAATTTAAAAAAAAAAATTAAAAGTCTAAATAGTTAAGTTAAGTCTTCATGAATATAAGCCTAAATCAAATAAATGTAAGACTAAAGAAACAGTATTAGTAGGGAGTTGTAATAACTTTATGCCAGGTGATGTATATTGAGTATCCTATGGCCATGAGTGCTCTCTCCGTGTTCGTTTAGCTGCTGTAGTGAACTGATCCCACTGGGTGCTTAGTTCTGCTTATGTATAGGAGAGGGTAAGAAGAATGGGCATGCGCATTCGAGCAAGTGAAGCGGGTTTCTTAGTAAGACATATATGGGGAGCATAATCTTAAGATCACGACTACTCAAGCTATCATAATCTGATCTGCGTGAGTATACCCTTTCAATTTTCTCAATCAGAATCAGAATTCAATAATTGCATTTTTTACATAACCAAACAACATGATCGTTATTATGACATCCTGGATCACAATTACATAAATTGTTAGTGGAAAGATCTACACGATAAAAACGTGAATTGAGCAAGAATTGATTGGGCAACATACAACACAATAACTGATGAATGCCTAAAGTCTGCTTCATTTAATATTGGAACACAAACAATTGCGTGTAGTTCAGTCATTTATTAACGAATTCATAATTTGTTTTTCATACAAATGTAGCATTTTCTTTACTCTTTAATAAAAAAAAATTAAAAAAATTATTCATTGCTGTTTCGAAGAAATTCTCGTACTTTTCCCGTAATATGGCACATTAGGCGGCGCACACCCTTTTCGTCCACCGTTTTGGCGATTTGATTCCACCAGTTCTTCATTTGAGTCATGTTCCTAACAAGTTTTCCCTTTGCCTTAAGCCTCCGCTTCGTGATTGCCCAGTATTTCTCTATCGGCCGGAACTGGGGGCAGTTTGGGGGGTTGAGGTCCTTCGGTATTACGCTGACCCCGTTCGTTGCGTACCATTCCATAACCGTTTTGCTGTAATGGCAGCTTGCGAGGTCCGGCCAAAACATTACTGGACGGTCGTGGGCACGAATAAACGGCAGAATCTGTTTCTGTAGGCACTCTTTTTTGTAGACTTCTGATGTCATTGTCTTGTCAGTGAGAAAGACTTTGGTTTTCTGTCCACAACTGCATATCCCCTGCCAAATCATGTACTTGCGGGCGAATTTATCCGCAAACACGAACTTAAATTTTGCAGGTACATCCCCCCGAGCCGTCGCCAAATAAAATTTTTGACCTGGGATTTGCCCAAAGTCCGCCTTCACGTAGGTCTCATCGTCCATCAGAATACATCCGTCGAACTTGGTCAGCACTTGGTCGTACAGCTTTCGAGCACGGATTCTGGCCACATTGTTCTGCTTCAGCGTCCGATTTGGCTGTTTGCTGGCTCGGAATGACCTTATTCCTTCCCGGAGACGAATTCGTCGCACCGTACTGTGAGCGGCCTGGAACTTATTGGCCAAATCGCGGTCTGAAAGATTGGGATTCCTCTTGACGGCCTTGATGACTTTCCCACGCAGTTTCCGGTCGACAGTTCCACTCCGACGCTTCGAATGCGGCTTCCGAGCCGTCGTCAATGTTTCCTTGTACTGCTTGATAACACGCCATACGGTATTTCCGGGCATTTTAAGCTGTTTAGCTAGCTTAGATGCCGACAACAATGGATTTTCAAGAAAACTGTGCACAATTTTATCTCTCCGTTCGGCTTCCATGGCGGTTGTTTACAAAATGCTGTCGTTTGGTGTTATGACATAAATACATGGTGAAAGGTAATGAATTTCCCAACACGTGGGTGAAAAAAGTTTCCAAATCCGTCCACTAGGAGCGCCACAATGAGCAAAAGAATTTGTTCCAATTTTAAATGAAGCAGACTTTATTATCGGTAAATGGAGAATAATCAATTATACGCATCAACTTACATTGTGAGCTAACGCCCGAATTTATGCAAAAAGATTGCTCGTTGCGTCAGGGAAGAAGAGCGAGTGGATAGTGCAATCGAAAGAAAACATACCCAAAACGTATACGTCAAATTGTTATCTTTTTCACTATATACACTGTTCATGCTTTAAGCAGAAAAAATGTTGGATAAATTTCCTGTCTAATGGTATATAACACAACATATGTCGCAGTAACGATTTTGAGTTATATGCGTTTGAAAACTCTTAATGAATTGTTACATTTTTCGTAGAGTGACCCCCCTATAAAGAAATCGAAGAAACCGTCCTGTGTCAAAAAATATGAAAAAAACCGTTCGTTTTTGGCAACACAAAATATACGGGCGTGTTGCCAAAATCGAACGGGGTCTGTACATACTTTTTAAAAACCTCATCAGAATGAGTATCAAATGGAAGGGCTTGACTAGTACAACAAAGTTATTCATAAAAATCCAAAATGACCACCACTACAAAACGGTGATTTTGTTAATACCCCGTCATAATGGGTATCAAATGAAAGTACTTGACTGGTAGAACACAGTAGACCCATTCCATGAGGTTATGCACCAGAGAACCAAATTTTAAATTTAGTTTTAGGAGAAAATTGAATATGTTATTTGAATAAGCACTAGTTAAATCATAAATTTGTTGTAACAAATTTAATTTTTATGCACCAACCTTTGAGAGAGGCGAGTTTAAAAAACTACATAATTATATTTAAAGTATTTTAGGTTTTCACTATTTTTAGGTTTCTTGAGATATCTCTGCACATGCTTAACAAAACTTCAATGTCTATATACCATTGAATGGATGATGAAATGCTTGTTTGAAGAGCCGTGGGTAGACCTACGTTTCATTTTGTAATTTATGAGAAACAAGCATTTGAAGAACAGGTATTTTGAAGCGTTGTTACGTCACAAAAATAGACCATTTTTTTAGTTTATGAGATGAACATAGGTTCAAACATTTTTATACTGAAGGTCAACCACCCACAAAATTTGGTTTAGATCGGTCCACAAATAGAGGAGTATTAACTGTCTCCAGAAGTTGTTGTCACGTCACGAAAAGTATACGATCCATTCCAGTGTGACGTAACAACATTTTGACTCACTACAAACACTATTTTTTACGTTTTCATGAATAAAGCACACAAAATTTAACAATATTATAGTAAAATTGATAAAATTTCCAACAAAAGTCATCAGTTGGAGAATATTTTATAGTTAGATTGGCTTGTTGTCAGTCAAATGCTTTTGTGACGTGGCAAAACCTGACTTTTTGCTGTTTCGGACTGTTGAACCATAATGATTAATTTAATTAATTACAGTTCCGTTTCAAAACATACAAATGATCTTTTTCCTATGTTTTATCAACAATATATGAATGTAGATTCCATAATATAAGATATAATCTTATTTTGTTTGCGGTTTGCTGATGATAGTATTGAATGCTAAAAAAATATGGAAAACCCATACAATATGGGCTTACCAGCGGAAGTCGAATATCGTATCCCGGTGTCATTTGGAATCGAGGATGGTGACTTCCGATTCGTTAAAAACGGATATAAAAGACCGGGAATGGCATGAAATCCCACAATATGATCGTGAATGGTAATGTTGACATATATCCATGGGTGCGCGAAGAGAAATAAAAAAAAGAATAATGTTTGATAGTGAAAGATAGGATTTAAGTGAGAGGAAGATAATGCTTGAGTAAAAAGAACTTAGCCTTAGAGTGACGTGTGTGGAGTTATACAAAGAAAGTGCACATACAAATGTACACGCAAACATCTACGATCAACTATCAAACTCAACGTCATAAACGCCCTTGCACAGGTATGTGCGCGGTTTATCAAAAGTTCCTAATAGCTAAATCAAATGCGCTCCCCCTGTAGTGAGCGCCACTCGATGAACTAGGATTGTGCTAGCCATTGATGGCAAGCATCAGAGCGAACGTATTAAACAATCACGATATAAAGACTGGAGGTCGGTTTAGGACCAGCCCCACTTTTCCCAAATAAAGACATACCGTGTAATACAGGTAACAGGTAGATTCAATTTATATAGCTTATTTTGATGAACATACCATAAACAATTAAAATTGCCTTGTTTCGCAATGTTTCACAAACTAAAAGAACATCGAACTCATTTTGCACACAGGTCGAATATGTTTCTTCTCTGTTTTTGAAGGAATGAAAACGTAAAATGGCGCTAAAATGCTAGAATGAAGAAAGCCAGAAAAAAGTCACCATATTGTCAAATTGTCAGCGTTATGACAACTTTCATTTGACACTACTGAAAATTCAGTAGGAAGCACCGTTCCTGAGATACAAAGGAGGGTAGGTTCAAGACAACCGGTCGCGTTAGGACCACCTTCTCATGTAGGATGGGCCTATGGAAGGGGAAGAGAAGATCTCAGAGGAAAGTAAGAAGTATTCAGAGTAATAAAAAAACATAAAAAATAGTAAATCGCTTGCTACAATACGGTGAAATTATTATTTAATACAACTTATTGATTGTGTGACGTGACAACGCTTCGTGGAGACTGTTTATTCGCACAGAGCGCGTTGTCACGTCACCAAATGCATGCCGTCAAAATGCATGTTCTTGCGAGTTTTTCAAAAAAACTGAGTATACAGGAATCTACGTTCATCTTTCATTGACAAATCATAGAACAATGTTTATTTGTATGTTTTGGAACGGAACTGAAAATACAACATTAATGTTCAAAAGTCGGAACCCGCAAAAAGACAGGTGTTGTCACGTCACAAAAGTATTGGACTGGCAACACGCGAATTCAACTGCAAAATATTCTCCAACTGAAGATTCTTGAAGAGAAAATTTCCTCAATTTCACTTAAAAATCGTTTACCATTTGGTAATCGTGTGATTTATACATGAAAACGAGAAAAAATCTGTTTTTAGTGAGTCAAACCGTTGTCACGTCACGCTGGAATGGGTCAGTAGATCATGAAAAAATCCCAATCCAAGATGGCCGCAGTTACCAAAAAACCAATTACTTTTTCAAATGGTTTCATTCAGCTTGACCTGTTTGTATGTATATTTGAATGTCTGTGGGTAGGTATCATGTTTTTTTGCAATCCCGTCAATGTCGGTATTAAATGAAATGATTCGACTGATAGAATACAGTACATCATAAAAAAATATTACGAAGAAAGTTAAGTAAGAAATACAAAATTAAAAAAAAGTTGAATGGTTTTATGATAAAGAAATATGCTAATAATACAAATAAATAATGTACTAAAAACTAGAAAATATTCATCAATACCCTTGATTAATGAAGGAAGGGGTATGATAACTGCTAGATGTTCTTTGCCTAGTTATTTCCTAGCTTTAAGTACATTATCTGTATTATTATTATGTTTATTCACAAAGAAACCGTTTAACTTAAAAAGTTTTTTTTCACTTATTTTATTAAGAACTGCAATTTGTATATATTATTATAAATTTTACCTGCGATCTTTTGGAGTGCATCATCCATGGATCTAGCCTGCTCACGACGCTGTCCTTCAACTCTTTTGACATGATCCCTCAACTCCTTGTTGCTATTGGCGTACTTATCTCGTTCGATGTTGCTATCACCTAGCATTCGGCGAGTATCCGTCAGCTCTTTTCTTGTAGCGTCGATACAGTTTTCGCCTGAAAACAAAAAAAAAACCTTGAAAACGGAAATGTTTAAGAGACATTAAATAAAACCACTAACCCTCTTTCAATTTTCTTTGTGTATCCTGCAACTGCAGATTGACTGCTTCCAGCTTATCCTCGCACAATCTTAGCTGAACCTTCAGTTCCTGTATTTCCTTGACCCCTGCTTCCTTTTCCTCCCTCAACGCACCTGAAGCAACTTCCAACCGGTTCAACTCCTCTTCGGCTCTGATTCGCGCCTCTTCCATCTTTGCGCGCATTTTCGACATTTCATCTCTCAGAACACCAATCGTGGTTCGGTCTTTTTCCTGCCGGGTAACCATCTCGCGCTTCAGACGATCACTGTTGTCCAACTCATTCTTCAGCTCCCGTGCGACGGCATCCAGCTTTTCCATGACCGCTTGCTTGTCGCGATGCGCTATCAGTAGGGCTTGTTGTTTCTCATTTTCCGCCCTCAAGATCACCTCCTCGTGCTGTTGATTCAGTGCCTCGAGATGCATCTGCAGCGCCTCGAACTGCTCCTTCAAATGTTGAATCTCGGAATCCTTGGAATTCTCCAACGTCTGCAAGGCTTGACTCATGCGTTTTTCCAGCGAGCTGCGAATTGTTTCCTTTTCCTCGTTCAGTTTTTTAATGTTTTCCTCCCCGAATGTGCGCAAATTGGAAAGCTTCTGGAGGAACTCTGCCTCCTGGTTGGCCGCAGCATTAGTTAGCTGGATTTTGATATCCTGCGCCCGCCGTTCGGTGTTCTCGAGATCTTTGTTCAGCCTAGCGATCAGCGCTTTGTGGGATTCCTGCTTGATGAGCAGATCCTGGTTCTCACGTTCCAGTGCGTCCTTTTTGGCTTCGGCCTCCTCGAGTGAGGTGTTGGTGTCGAAGAGAACCGCCTCGAGGGAATCTTTTTCGCTGCGAAGCGACGCTAATTGTTCCTGAAAAAAATGGATTTCATGCAAATAACAAATGAACTTTTTTTTTCAGTGTTGATGTTAATGTAGAATATGAAAAACCAAATGAATAAAAATGGTCAATAATCGTTGCAGTAATTGTAGGGCTTTGTGCAAACGAACCAACACGGCGTCGGTGGTGTAATGGTCAGCATAGTTGCCTTCCAAGCAGTTGATCCGGGTTCGATTCCCGGCCGACGCAAGATTTTTTTTTTCCATTCAAAAATTCTTCAAGAACAAAACTTTTATAACAATCAAACTTACTTGAAGTCGCTGCAGTTCTTTCTCGTGTCCTTCGATGATAACTGCCTTTTCTTCGCTCTCTTTTATCAGCTCCTGCAGATTCCTATTCAGGCGAGAATTCATTTCATTTGCCTGCTCCAGACGCTGTCTCAGGCGCATCACCTCTTCGCCAATAGTTTCCTTCTTGCGCGAGATAGTCGTCATTTGATTGCTCAAATCACTTCTCTCGCGGGCAACACAGCTCAAGTTTTGTTCGATTTTATCCTTTTCCATTTCAAGACATTTCAGCCGTTCACTGATGGCCAATTTTTCCGAATCCAGGTCCAGTCTTGCCTGCTCGGCTGTAATCAATTCCTTCTTGAGTGCCGCCAGATCCACTCCTTGGTCGGAAACCAGCGTTTTCAATTTGTTCCTTTCCTCCTCCAGTTCGGCAACGGCACTCTTCAGTTGTTTGATCTCAACCTCCAGATGGTCGTTCGAGGAACTCTTTTTCTCCAACGTCATCTGCAAGCCATCTCTCTCGCATACGACCCGATTCAGGTCGTATTCCAGCTCGATCTTCTGCTTTTCGATCATGTCCAACAAACCGTCCGATTCGATGCGCTGCTGTTCGAGCAGTTCCCGCGAAAGGTAAAGCTTGTTCAACTCCTCCCGCAAGGTTATGGTTTCCTCCCGCATCCGGCTCGAACGTTCCTCTTCGGCTCTGATTGGTGGAGGGAAGAAAAAAGAACATATGGGTTATGAATGTGTGGTGTGCTGATGCAAATGAGCTTTGAGTGACTGAATGAAACATGTCTCGAGAGCCGTGATCGTCTAGTGGTTAGGACCCTACGTTGTGGCCGTAGTAACCCAGGTTCGAATCCTGGTCACGGCAGTGTTTCGCTTACACTGTCACGGGGAGACTGTAATATTTTTTTCTTCAACCCCGTAGGCCGGAGACCAGGGTTGCCAATAATATTTCTCAACAAAACTGAAAGATTTGCTCTGAAAAAATTTGGAAGAAAATTGGGTCCTGTAAGAACGTTTTATTTTGAAAAGTTCGACTTTGATTCATCTAAAATGGTTTTTTCACCTATTCCAATGCTTGAGAAATAGAATTTCCTTCGATGGCATGTAGTATTGATATGTAGTAAAACATCACCGCATCAAACCTAAGCTCAATCCTCTGTTATTTTCAATCTAACTCGAATTTTGACATTTCTCATTTCTCTGACCTTCTTCATTGCTATTCTTTCCGCAATCACGAAGAATGTGGAATAGAAAAAAGCTCCGCCTGCGTATGACGGATCTCTATAGTAGCATGTTCGAAAAAGAACTTGAAACTACTGAGAACCAGAGCAGAGGGTTCAAAGCCCCTAATGAGGACGGTTGTAATAGCTGTATCCATCGCTATTACGTAAATAAAGATAATTATCCACCGTCGCAATTCAAGATCGATACAGATTACGCGCGATTAATAGCGAAACATATCGCAGGAAATATCATTCCACCGTCGCGATTGGATTGAAAAAGTATCGCGATTTTCGAATTTATGCGAGTTACGTATATTCGATTCTATTTTTTGTGGCATTATGTTGGTAGTCATGTCTCTCATTTATGCTGGAAAGTACGGTACGGCTATTTTGAATGCTTAGTTAATTGTAATATGATGTAATATTTAAAAAAGCATCAACTTGAAAAATTACAGCTTCGACGAGAATCAAATTTCAGATTCAAAATTGAGCATACATTACCAAATAAGTCACGCGTCACATGCATTTTGCTTGTGATGGCAATATCGTTCTCTTTTATAGCTTTCCCAAAGTAATTTCCGTCCAATGCAATGTGCTTTCCACATGTATTTAGTTCGGTTGCATACCATTCATACCTAAACAGTTCGTTCGCAATCAGTTTGTATGGCGAACTACCATTTTGACGTAGGATTACGTCTTTCGGGAACATATTGGGGTACAAATTGAAAAACGAATATCGATCGCATCGTGAAAAATGTCCAATTTCAAACGCTTATTGCTCAGTCATTTCATGACGGATTGATGAGATTTTTACATCAAAACATTGCGGCACTCTATAACAATCTTTCACCTTGAATAAAATAATTTTTATCATGTAATTTACTATCGAACAATTGAAAAATCTCAACCCCTATCCAAACGGTACTGATTGGTCAAAATTGACGTCATTTTTTTTTCGCCTGCTTCGCTTCTTTCGTTCCCCGATAAGTCAAATATTTACATGGCGAGCGAGTGGGGGGCGCCTATTTCTCACATACCAACTGATATAAAAGGACGGTAGCATTTTTGGATTTCTCATTCTCGTTCAACGCTCAGATCGGCAAACATCTGGGCTTCTAGTGTGCAGTGCTCTACAAATCAACCAACACCATACGGTGCGGCAAAGGAGAAGAAGCCATCGGCAACCAACGATGAATGCGATGCGGCAAAGGGAGCAAAGAAGAGGAAGCAGCGGAGAGTATCGAATTAAATCTAGTGTGCATTGCTGGTGCGCTCCTCTTCACATCAACAATTGGATGCGGCAAAGGAGCGAAGTGCATGGTATCACACTCGCTATCCGTCGTTTAGCTCGTCGTGGTTGTGCCAATCAAACCCTCGCAAATCGACGCACAGAAGCCGATGGCGCCAAAGTCAAGGAAAGCATCGGCGAATCCGTAAAAGCTACCGCTCCCAAAACTAAACTGCTACATACGACTGAAACGCAGCAGATTCCGTACAACCCATTAAACCATTCCAGTCCTTCTCAGGACTATCAATTTGTTTTGAAACAAAAGAGTTTATTTTACTGTTTTCCACTTACCACAAAAACTATATAAAACTATGATCAAAAATACTGTTTATTTTTACATTTTCTACTAACAACTAACAGGGAACCATCATATCACGTCTAGAAATGTCTAAAATTTTCGTAGGGGCATTTTGCAATAACCGATTCATTCGAGGAAATGTCTATAAGTATTCGATTAATCGAGCGAATATTCGTTGACCAGACATCGATAAAAGTTACGTCAAATATAATTTTAAATAAACATCGAAGTGTTAAATAATATATTTTTAATGAAATCGTTTTTCAGTTTGATCCAATATATTAACAATTCATGATGCATGCAGCGATAGAAAAATAAACCCATCAAAACCAAGACAAAGGCATCAAAACCAAGCTGCCTGGGACAAATCGGCATTGCAAATACATGGAAGTAGGTGGAGCTTTCGTTCCTACCGAAATGTAACACAGACATTAAAACCAAATAATTATCAAAGAGTTCAACGATGTAATTCTTCAAACATATCCAAAATCAACAGATTGCCTAACGGAATCCTACGTCAACTAGGCGGTCGTGTCTCGGACACAACCTTCCTGTGACTTTTTCTTTTAGACAGAAACGTTTCTTTCAAAATCCCTCTGTTTGCCCATCTTTACCATGGAGTCCAGAATTGCATGCAAACATGTTGTTTGTCTCTCTTCCCCCACAGCGCAAGTAGCGAGTAAAATTTAAAAAAGACATGCATACTTAATTCGCTAAATTGCTCACTTGTTTTATTATCTTCACTGTTTGATTTATTACAAAAAAAATTGCTGAATAAATTTCCTATCTAATGGTATGTAGTATAACATATATCGCAATAACATTTTTGCGTAATATGTAATGTAATGTAATCTCTCAATTCTTCGTTACCTTTTTCGTAGAGTGACTCTCTATATAGCAATCAAAGACGTAGTCCTACGTCAAAATAGTTACGAAACAATATATATATATATATATATATATATATATATATATATGCAGCCATTCCATGCAAAACTGATAAAAGTGGTAAAGTGGTTCTCAGATTTTCGTGAAAGCGATTCTGTTCTTTATCCCAAAATGTTAGACCCGTATTTTTCATTAGGGTGGTCTTTCCCATTTTAGCGTGGTCAAAAAAAATCAATTTTTTTGCATTTTTTCCAGAAAATTATTATTTTCAATGATTCATAACTTTTGAACTACTGAAACGATTTAGATGATCGAATTTTCTGCAACTGCAGTATTTTTCTTAAATAGACCAGCTAATTGTCTTAAATTTGATATGCTGATCATCAGAATCGGTTCAGTAGCTTAGAGGTCATTCATTAAAAAAAGGCGATTTTGGAAAAAATGAGAAAAAATGATTTTTCAGACCGCCCTGGAATGAAAATGGGCACCCTAACGAAAAACTAAAAAATACGGGTCTGAAGTTTTGCGATAAAGAACAAAATTACGACTTTTCGCGAAAATCTGAGAATATCGGTTTGACATGGAATGGCTGTATAAAACGTACGAACACATTTCAAAGCAATACTGTGCATCAAAATTGTATTTGAAAAATTCCATGATTTCGAATTTCCAAAAAATTGTTCCGCACAACTACCTAAACAAAAAAAACATATATAAAAAATACGCACCGTCGATGAGGGATGAGATTGTATCGAAACGGAGAAAGTTACTATTAGTAATATATTGACAAATATTGCGAATATTTTTGAAAGCTGTGAACTGTTTAGTGGGAGACATATTTGCACTACTTTTAGTGCATAATACTTAACTGTATTACAAATAGTTATTGTTTAATAATTCATCAAAGTTTGATGTGTAAAAACATGTGTAAATACATCAAACTTTGAATAATTATTAAACAATAACTATTTATACTACCGTTAAGTACTATGCATTGAAAGTACAGTAGAACCCCCATTATCCGCGAGCGAATGATCCGCGGTGCAGTTTATCCGCGAAAGCGAGTTCCATAGTAATTCTATGAACCTACCCTAAATTTGACAATGAGTGGTAGGTTATTGTTCTTCTGTTTTGGTCATGACTTTCACATTATTTGACTACTGGTGTACACGACCTTACAGATGGATTGTCAATGATTCCTGTATTGATAAAACATTGTTTTCATACTGAAATATCTGGTTTTTTTTTGTGTTTGCACTTCATTTTTAGTCATTTGTTGTGTTATCCGCAATTTTCGTGATCCATGGTGAGCTAGCCTGACTATTCCGCGGATAATCGGGGTTCCACTGTAGTTCAAATATGTCGTCTACTAAACGGTTCACATCTTCCAAAAATATTCACATATTACTAATAGTAACTATCTCCGTTTTGACCCAATCTCACCCCCATGACTTATTCTCACCCCCATCGACGGTACATTTAAATGAAAATTATATTTTGATGAATCTAAAAATTTACAAAAAATCTAAATTTCGAAATACGAAAAAAATTACTTTAATTTGAAATTATTATTTTCGATAATTTTATTTTTCTTAATTTATCGCGATACATCATAGTTGACGCACTTTGAATACTTTCACAACTTTTCATTCCGAATCCTATCGGGAATGGGGGAAAACAAGAAAAATAACGTTTTTCACTATAGCTCCTATAGTGAACCATATCAGGATTCAGAAAAATTATATAATTCTAACTTGGTACCCTATACTATATTTCCCATAGTCCTGGTGACATTTTTTGGGGACTCTTTTTACGAACACATGAATACAATACAATTATAGATTTCAAGAAAATTAAAAAAAATATATTACAGAATTTAAAAAAAAAATAAAAAATGTATATATTTTTTAAATTACTAGATATTTTCGTATCGCGCTCAACATTTTCTGATAGTAAATCACAAATATGTAAAAACAAATATGAACATATTTTAATATAAGTTAAACCAGTAATGGGTCTCAAAATTTAAAAAAAACATTAAAATTTGAGAATATAGTTTATTTTTGTACCGCGCAACACTACTAAAATTCTGAAAAAAATCACACATATCTATGAAAGGTGTTGGAACACATTTGAATATGAATTAGAGTAGTACTGAATGTCTAATTCTCCCAAAAAAAAATTAATTTTTCAGGATTTTTTTTAGTAATAAAACTTTTGATGAGTAAATATGTTGATAATATTCCATGATACACCATAGTAAGATGCACTTTCAGTATTGTTTTCAAATTTTTATCTCGAAGCTTTTGGCGTGCAAAAAATTGAAAAGTCCGTTTTTCACCATAGATTCTATGGTGAACATCCTGAGTGTTCAAAAAAATAGTGAAAATTTCTTATTTGATACTATATATAATATTTTCCATAGAGCTGGTGATATGGTTTGGGGGCACTGTTACCTTCCTTACCCAGTCAGGCCCTTTTACGTAATCAGCTGTTACAGTATCGGCATGATAAACACCATTCACATTTCAGCGACCTGGCTTGCATTTTCGCCTTTATTAAAGACAAGCTGTAAAATGTATCGAATTTTCTCTTTGTTGACATCCATTGTTAACACGCTGTAACTCACAACTGAATGGAACAATGGAACACATGAGCATAAACTTGAAATGATCGATATTACGCGAGATATCGATCACTACAACCATCTATCGAGAAAATAATGGATTTCTTTTTCCCCAACCTAATATTAACCGATTCGATTTATACGTAAGTTTGGCAACCTTTCTTCAATTATCTGAATGTTTGAGATTTTCCTTTCCCTTCTCAGTACAATAATGTGTTTTACAATCACTCCCCTCTGACTACAACTTAAAATATGCTTTGAGAGCAATTTTAACGTCTGACCGTGTGGCCTAATGGAGAAGGCGTCGGACTTCGGATCCGAAGATTGCAGGTTCGAGTCCTGTCACGGTCGCTTATGAATATTTTTTTATGCTACGTATGAGAATGTTTCGTATGAGGGGTTGGATTGAGCGATTTTTGATCGATATTTCAAATATCGTTTTTTATTCCATTCCGATTTCTTCTGTACTCGCAAAAACCACGAATATCGATTTTTTTATTTCTTCGATCTTAGAAAAGTTTTTTGTAGAGTGTACATCGATTTTAATCTCACCTAGGGTCACCCAACAAACTTTACAAACAAACGTCACTTCACTCTTTGTTTTTAAGATGCTTCAAACTTTGCAGTTCATTAGCCTCTGAAACAAACGTCAACATTTGGATCGCTTCATAAAACTTGCTGACAATGTTAGTCCTGATTTTTCCACGATTTATTTCCGTACAAAGGGGCGCGATGTACTGCAACCAGTAGTTCATCCGATCGGTGAACTGATTGGTGACATCAGTTCCAGCCGAAGAATTGTTTTCCAGAACTTGACTACAACCAATAATCGGTTCCGATAGAATTTCAGAAGTATGGCACTGTTGGCTTTTATGGGATCGGCAAAGGCAAGGGATAGGCCAAGAATTAGAGCCATTACCCAAAAATACGCAAGAGATGCTCGCATAATATCTTATAGTAACTCAACAAATCGTTCCTGTAAGATTGAACTGAAACCAAGAGATCTTAAAATCCGCTTGCGAGAATCTGAAATATGAAGTAGATATTCTGCGACAACTCCAATACTTAAATTAATCTGTTCATTCATTATACTTGAAAGAAGTGATTTTTAACCGTTGGAAAATATGAAAATTGATTGATGGTAAGAAACATGGTTTGAAAAATCTAAACATCCGATTGAAATAGCTTCAATAGTTTCAACACTCACCTCAAACCCATTTCCTGAATATCTTTATCCTTCTTAACTCGCTGAAGTTCTCCTTCGAGCATTTTCTTCTCCTCCTCCAGTGAATCGTACATCTTCTGCAGTTTGCTGTTCACATTTTGTAGCTTCTCATAATCGGTATTCAAACTATCAACCTAAAAAAAAATGGGATGAAGTGCAATCAAAAGTAACTCATCACAATCCAACATCAAATAATTACGATAGTGTTCAATTCGGCCTTCCCCCTTTCGACGGAATGCTTATCCGTGCGCAAACCGTCCAGCGTCTTCTGCAGACTCTCACGCTCCTTGTAGAGCTCTGACAGCTGATGGTTAGCGGAGTCTAGCTTCTCGGTGAGTTCCGCCACCTTGCCCGTCAGCACATCCCGCGTGTGTTCGCAGTTCTCGAACTGTTTCTTGGTTGCTGCCAACGCGTCGGTGTTGGTTTGCAGTTTCACCTGCAGGTCGTGAATCGCCAGCTGGTACTTATGCAATGCGGCTTGAACCGCCGAAATGGTGCCCTCGGCGAATGCTTGTGATGTGCGTATCGCACCGCGCTTTGGCGATCTGGGTGGAGCTGGTAGCGCGGTTGACTGGGAGAGATGTAAATGATGGGCGGAAGTCTCCGCTTCGGCCGTTGCAGTTGTCTCGGCATCATGGACCACGGCGTGAGCGATATCACGCAGTGCACCCTGCAGACGCTCCAGCTCATCGTTAAGGCGCTGCGTTTGTCCAGCTTGGCTATCGGCCTGGACGTAACGTTCTTCCATGAGTTTAAGATCCTGGAGCATCTGCTGCATGCGCTGATCGCGTTGGGCGATCTCTAGCTTGGCATTTTCGTGCTGCGTTCGCAGCTCACCCAACTGGGACTTGAGGTCCATGTTTTCCCGCTCGATATGCATCTGTTGAGCTTCCTGAAAAGGCGTTCCAATTTAGTAATGGTTTTCATTTCAAATTTGAGACGTGCTCGGAATTACCTCAAATTTGGAAGACTGCTTCATGTTGACAGAGACCCCACTGCACGCGCCGACCACCTCGCGACCGGTCCCAGTGAGCTCCAGATGCATGCGGCCCAGCTCCATTTTAGTGGTTGAGGCCATCTCTTTGAACATGCGTTTGACGTTGACCACATCGCGCCACATTTTCAGCAGCCGCGTGTGCTCGTTGTTGTAGTAATCGTTGAAAGCCTATGATTGGGGACAATATATTAATTCCAAATTTAAATGAACCAAACCTCTGTAATTTCGTGTCTTTTGAGTTATATTGACGTAGGACTACGTCTTTCATTTCTATACCGGGGTGTAAAATCAAAGTTTCGAAAACGAAAGCGTTACGCCGGAGACCGAGATTTAGAGCGTTAATAGCTCCTAAACAACTGAACGAAATGGAATGATAAACACTTCATTCGAAAGATAAAATGTCTACGCGTTCTATACTTGTTACTTTTTGATCCAAAAACTTGTTTCAATAGTCTTAAAATTGCTTTCAAAACAGGCTATTGAAATCACCAATCGGTATATAAGCGAGCGCCGCTCGGAAATCCACTCAATTCTCATTGAACAGCGATTGGAGCATGTTGTCGCTGTTGTGGTGAAGCTCTTCGTTTATCATGAAAGCGCTGATGAACGGTGTCACCAAGAGCCTGTTTGTGCACCTTAGGCTAGACATGAATCCATCAGGAGGAGAGTGATGCCACAAACGGTTCCCCGGAAAGATCTCGAAGCAGCCGCTACACACACACACACACATACACGTGCGGAATTCTTTCCGTTTGGATGCCATTCAGCATCGAGAAAGATCCGGAAAATAATCTGCCAGTTCCTCTGGGAATTTAAAAATACATTCATGTGAAAGAGTTTATTTGAATGTTTTCTATCCATGTAACACTGTGACCAAATACATTTGGTTTTGTGGTTTTTCAATCAATCGCAATTAACAGGATAGCTTCTGAAGATTGTTCTTCCCCATCAGTAGGATATTTCCGTATCCAATATTGTATGCGCCCGCAATCGATTATTGCTCAGTCGCCGAAAGTTCCGAGCTCAGAGAGTTCATTCCCCTCTAGTTTGCCTTCCAAATTGCCATCGTAAACCACACCTTCTCTCGATTCAATCACACACAAAAAGCATACTTAAGCGATATTCTGGTGGTGAGACACATTCATTTTTCGTGAGTACATCGACTAGACAACATCGTTGCCTAACGTGCTGGAGGAGGTGGACACCGAAGGATCGACACATACACGCGTAGAATTCTTTCCGTTTGGATGCCAATCAGCATCGAGAAAGTTCCGGAAAGATCTAATCATTGCTGGGAAATAATCAGCCAGTTCCTCTGGGAATTTAAAAATACATTCATGTGAAAGAGTTTATTTGAATGTTTTCTATTCATGTAACACTGTGACCAGGGGGTCTTCGTAGCCACTTGGTTACGCGTTCGCTTACCAAGCGATCGATCGTGAGTTCAAACTCAGGGCCCTCAATTGACCATCTTTGTGTTGTTATAGAATAACTACGTCCACGCAACCATCATCAGCGATGGAAATCGATCCACGGTGGAACAAAGATCGATACATCCATACAACTGCTCTGCTCTGCAAGAAACATCAGGCTGCTGTTCTATAAATAACTCAACAATGATCAATATCAACTGTCTCCGCTGTCCGGTCTGTTGAACAATGGATGAACAGAAAGAATACACTTACGCCTAAATGGCTACTACTGTGTAATTTACCATAATGTAATGGAACAGAAAACCTCAGCCTAAATGGCTACTACTAACTACTGTGTAATTCACAATTCATAGAAACATAAACATATGTACATGTACACGATTAAAACCCGGCTCTGTTACAGCTAAATGCTAATGAGCCTAATAAATAAATGGGATAAAAAAAACACTGTGACCAAATATTTTTCAATCAAGTATTATTAACAGGTGGTTATCGAGTTAGTATTAACCACTGGTGGGCTTCCAGTATCGAGGAAAATGTGGAAATATCTAATCGTTACTGAAAATAATCTGCCAGTACCTCTGGGAATTTAAAAATACATTCATGTGAAAGAGTTTATTTTAATGTTTTCTATCCATAAAATATCCATATAATACATTTGGGTTTGTGATTTGTCAATCAAGTACAGTTAGCAGGTTAGCTTCTGAAGATTATTCTTCAGAACAAGGTTTTTCGTATCCTATATTGGATGCATAAAACCTTGTGCCTCCAACGTAACGCTCTCGTTTTCGAAGTCTCCCAAATATTCATTTATTCATTCATTCAGAATGGATTTAGATTCAACTTCAAACAAATGATCTCTAAATCAACGATAGTCCTACGTCACCCTTGCGGTTATACCATAGATATAACCCACTTCCTGTTTTTTTTTTGCAAAAATATCATTGCATCATCGAAATATCATAATTCAAGCATTATTACGGCAATTTTTTACAGAATTGCATGTAGATTCTGTTTCCTATATTATTTTTCTTCGATTTCGAAAATTATTGATTATTGATAGAAATTATTGAAATTTTTGAAATTCCTTCATCAATCATGTTCGGTAACGTATGTCTGGAGAGCTACGTGCAACGATTCGCTGTTGCTGACCTTGATGTGAAAGATTTTGAAGACTTTCTGAAGAAGCCTGAGGATGTTTACGTTGGTATCGATGCAGAAGAAGCTGAAAAAGGATTGGATTCAGCTAGGAAGCTAACCTTTGTCGTGACTTCTATGTTAAACTCGTGAAACAAATTGAGGTGCTCAGAATGCAAGGGGTGTAAGTGACTTGATCGATTTCTCTTCATCAACTTTTTATTTATTTAATAACTCAACTGCAAAAACGTTCCAATTCAAGTTTGCTATAGAATACGATAGATGAGGCTCTGGTCTATCTTCCACATTGTCAAATACAGCTGGGAATGTATTTGCAGCTAAGTTTTGACCAAAAGAGAGAGTTAATGAAGAGAAATCGATTAAATCACTTACACCCCTTTCATTCTAAGCCCCTCAATTACAAAGCGATTTGTCTATACACTACAGGCGGGACGCGACAGGACACAACACTTATAGTTCTTACAAACGTTAAAAGGACGTTAAATTTACCTTTTTTAGTCAACCGGTTTTGATGTTGTGCTTCGAAACTTGATTCAAATTCCGCAAACATTTAATCGCTGGTCTTGACAGTCGCTTTCTTGCAAACGCTTCATAAGTTATAGGCAGTATCGATATCTTGTAAATGATGTTAAAATGAAGCCAATACCACAAAGAATGTCAGGTTTTTAGTTATTCAATTATTTATAACATTGAAGTTTAGTAAATTTACATTTAAAAATAGAAAAAAAAATCAAAATAAAAATTTAATTTAAAACCCAAGCTGCCTGGGGGAAATCGGCGTTGCAAATACATGTTTTTACTGATGAAAAAATTAACAATTGTGTTTGGTATTGATGATTAACTTATATTACATTGATGAGTTTTTTTTTCTTTATTTCATCTATACATAACACAGGACGCATCTCGTCTAGGGTCACAGAGAGCGGTTTTCATCATATGTCATTCAACTTCGGCATCTTCTATCTGATATGTACCATCCAACGACTAATTACCATCTTTCTGTCATCATCACTCGGTAGTAAACAATGGTGGAGTGAACAAACAATATCCAACAACCAAACAAAACGGCCCTTTCCAGAGCCACCAAATCATTATCAAAGAGTGAAATACTTCAAACATATCCAAAATCAACAGATAGCCTAACGGAATCCTACGTCAACTATTCGGTCGTGTCTCAGACACAACCGTTCTGTGACTTTTTTTTATATTATATCATATTATGCTAGATAATTTTGAGATTGACACTCGTGGTTTTGTACAGTTTTGCTATAGCAGTTATTGCAAAATATCGTAAGAAGAGCAGCGCAAAGATAGTTTGTGCTGAAAAAATGAATCACTGCTCAAACTAAATCAAAATTTTAAAACCGAAGATTGATTTTCTATTTTGCTGCTATTTTTCACAAAATTCGGACGAATAACTATTTGCTAAAAACGGCATTTTATAAATGAACAGAACAGTCCCACATAATATCCCGAACTTTTTTATAAAGCAAACCTGTTTTTGTGCAGTTGCTTTCTGCTTTTTGTGTCACTGTTTAAGTGCGACGAGGAATCACGCAAAAAGGGACCGCACAAAAATAGATTTTCCTGTACTTGTATTGGCATATCCCTCTACTGTACGAGAGAGTGAATGAACTGCTCAAAAGAACTAGTTCACTTAAGTGAACGGTTCATTAAAGTGAACCGTTTTGCCCACCTCTACTGTATATACAGATTCTAAATCTGAAATTTAATGAAAAATCTGTAAAATACAGAATAGCAACACTGGTTGCCACATATACAGATTTTTCTGTAACGATACAGATTTTCAGCATGTTTTTTGACCAATAATCTGCTTATACAGATTAAAGATTATCAGATATCCATGTCGATTTTATACTGATTTTGTAACAAGATAAACTAATTTTTGAATATTTGATCATTTTATGCAACAATTAACAATCTTAATCAGACAATTCGAACAGTACTGAACTGAATTATTTTTGCTACTGTCGTATGTGTCGAAATTATTGAATCGAAATTATTTAATAAAATTTGAGGAGGAAATGCCTCAGTACAGTTCTCAAGCGACATCGAGGCTGAATTCTGCAAGACCATGTTTTAACACCACGAGGAAAGTTAGGATTAATTGAATGTTTATAACGCGAAACTAAATTGAATAAATTGTTTTCGTCGGTTTTCCTCAAAAATACGAAACAAAATAATTTTTATTTCTATTTGGCATAATTCCATGTATCTAAAACTCTCAATCTAAGATATGACACATTTTTTATCAAATTAGACCTCTGTGCGAGCAAGAATTGTACAGTAAACTTTTTGCATAGGCCTGAAAATAGAAAAAAACTCACAGGAGGGTTGTGTCCGAGACACGACCGCATAGTTGACGTAGGATTCCGTTAGGCTTTCTGTTGATTTTGGATATGTTTGAAAGATTACATTGTTAAACTCTTTGATAATGATTTGGTGGCCCTGGCCTTTTGGTGGTCGTTTTGTTTGGTTGTTGGGTATTGTTTGTTCATTCCATCAGTGTTTACCGAGCGATGATAACAGAAGGATAGTAAACAGTCGTTGGTCGGTGCGTATCAGATAAAAGATGCCGAAGTGAAACGAGATATGATAAAAATCACCCTCTGTGATCCTAGACGAGATGCCTCCTGTGTTATGTATGGATGAAATAAAGGAAAAAAACTCACCAATATAATATAAGATAACTAACAATACCGAACACAATTATCAATTTTTCTCATCAGTGTTTACATGTTACTTTAATATAGAGAAAACATATTTGAAATGGAAAAGGTAATTTTCTTTTAAAATGTTCACTTTCTGAGTGTTTGTTCAACCCAATGCGAATTTTTACTGGACTAACAGCACCTAATACAATATGTAGATAATATGGGAAATCACTTTTTCTAATATTTCTTCACTTTTCCAATTTTTCTCGCCGTATAAACTTTCCTTGGGCGAAAATGAACACAACAAAACAGACAGCTTGAACCAAACGACCCATTCTCGAGCAGGAACACACCTTGGTTCTTATTTATGAAAATTGGAATAAATCGAGTCATTTTAACACAACTGCTACCAAATACAATTTTACTCTTACACTTGTGCCCAATTTTTCACAATACACGATTGATATGAAATTTCATGAAGCAACCAACATTAAAGTTCCAAATTTAAATTTCATTCGCTAGAAACAATCGTATCACTCAACTTACTTGCAATACAAAAATGCCCCCGACTTGCATATATTTGCAATGCCGATTTCTCCCAGGCAGCTTGGTTTTGATGTCTCTGTTAGGGACCCGCCGCATGTGTCGTCAATTTCGACCAATCATATGGGTATTTCCGTTAGGATGGGGGTTAAGATTTTTCAATTGTTCGATAGTTAACTTCATGACATATATTATTTTCTTCAATATAAAATATTGTTATGGAGTGTCGGAATCGGTTGACGCAAAAATTTCATCAATCCATCATGAAATGACTGAGCAATAAGCGTATGAAATCGGACAATTTTCACGATGTACTCGATTTTAGATCGGGAACATATTGTACCCCAATATGTTCCCGAAAGACGTAATCTTACGTCAAAAGTCTTATTCAGAAAACTACTGGTAGGCTATACCAGTGATCACGAGTTTAAAAATATGGCAAAGCAGAATATTCACTACAAGAATGCAATTATTACTTCGTATTTAAATCTAACGCAAAAGTCTTATCAGGTACAAAATCCACAATACAGATTTTCTATTTTCTCTACGGATAAAAAAGATGTTTAGCTCGGAAATACAGATTTCATGTGGCAACATTGGAGGTAGAGATGGGCAAACCGTTCATGAACTGTTGAAAAGAACTAGTTCACCAAAAAGAGTGAACGAACTGTCGTTCTTTTTTACTGGGCAATAGTTCATATGAACTGCTTACACAGTTCAGAACGAACTGTTTGCGGTGATCGGTGTATAAAAGAAAGGCGAGAGAACGAGTGACAGATGAATAGTGCGGCAAGGTAAATAGTCCTTCAATAAACGAATGGAAACAAACGATAGCCCCATGAAATAACAAAAAGAAGATGTCTGTATTGTCCTTTTCATAATAAAACGGAATATTTCAGGTTACGATGGATCTAAAATTTGATTGTTCGATCATTTATCAAATAAAATTTTAATTTCATATTTTTAAATTGAGGGTCACTATTTCAGTAAGATGATATGCAAATCTTCCGTACCAGGAAAATACCGGTGAAAGCGAAACGTTTCAAATGGTCGTTTTAAGCAGTAAATAAATATTCGCGTCACTTATATGAAATATTTTATTATATTATATCATATTGTGCTCGATAATTTTGAGAAAGTCGTTCACGTTTTGGTACAGTTTTGTTATAGCAGTTATTGCAAAACGTCGTAAGAAAAGCAGCGCAACGCTAGTTTGTGCTGAAAAGAAAGAATCACGGCTCAAACTAAATCAAAATTTTAAAATCATAGTTTGAATTTCTATATTCTATTTCTATATTTCTATTCTATTGTTTCATTAATCGCGATTACAGTGACAATTATTCGATGTATTTATATTTTGATTTTAAATTATTCGATACAATATTACTCGATTATGATTTCAGATATTCGATTATTTGAATTAAGGGGGGACCCCGGTCTGGAAAATCGAAAAAATCGAATTTTCTTTTTTTGCATTTTTGGGAAGCTTATGCCCTCAGAAATGTTGTCCTAAAAGGATTTTTCGATATTTGATTTCGTTGGAAAATTACAGCCAAAAGTATGAGGTGACCTCAAGAAAAGTAGCAGTAGCCGTTTTGCTAGCTTTTTGGTTGCTCTCATACTCTCTCGAACACATACATACATACGCACACATACACAAACATACACACACATACAGCCGTGGAGCTGCCGGCCTAGAATAGCACTTCGGGTCTTGGTCCCTGTCCCTGTCGTAGAAGGCGACTAATCGGGTGACAACGCGAGTAAGGGCGCGGTAAAGCCTATGGAGATTGCACGGGGGAAATACCGTGTACAGGAGCAACGTAGGGAGTGCCGAGCACATCAGGGTTGACGCCAGTAAGATCCTGATTACGATATACTGGTACGACACGGAAAACGGACATGTTAAGGATGAGAATTACTTTCGACGCTAAAGGCTGACAATCGTGCTATCCTGTTCCCTGAGTAAGGAAGGGTGACACCTTCCTGAAACGGCGTGTGGGCTAATAGCGCGGTTGCCCCCGTCCCGGTAATAACTTGGCAAGTCTTCGGGTACGTTCGATGCTCGTCTAGGCTCAGGCACTAGGTACTAGGCGTCAGATGTCACATTCCTGACTTGCGCTGATCTGGCTCTGAACACGGTCCCCATGAAGGACCGTGTCAACCCCCTGCATGGCCTCACTGCTTGCATAGATAACCATGGGATCACTGATAGCGACTATATGCAACGAGCGGAGATAGCGGCCCGGAGTTGGGACCCAACAACAAAAATGAGTTTCCAAACAAATTCAACAGAAATCGAGAGCGAAATCGAAGAGGTAGGCATCTTTGCCAGAAGGGGACAGGTGATGAGATCTCCGCCGCTGAGCCAACCACCAGCACAAAAATCCACAAGCGATAAATACATCGGAGAGCAGCCAAACCTGCAACACGAGAAAACTAAGCTGGGTGAGGCCAAAAGGGCATCTGATGAACTCTACGAGTACATTAACCCTCGCAGTAACGTTCACGCCGTCATAAGGACCTTGACGATTAAAATCAAATCGGCGCTTGCAGCAGCCGAACGCGAGCAACAATTCTGGAGAGCAAAAGCTGAAAAGGCGGAGAACGCACTGAAAGAGAATGTGCAGAGTAAGCCGATAGAAGCGATCTCGACACCAATGAGTGACAGTACCCCGTTAACTGCGAAAAGGAAAAGACTAACTCCTGAAGAGAAAAGGGCAGCAAAGAAACAAAAAGATGGTAGCGAAGTGGCTAATGGTGAAAGCAAACAGAACAACGAAGAGATAAATGAGTGGAAAATGATCGAAAGAAAGAAAAAAGAAGAGAAGAAGAAAGAAAAATTAAAGCCTAGGCTGGAGAGGCCAAAGCCGGACGCTCTGATTGTGGCTACAGCGGGCGCTGCAACATATGCTGAGATTTTGCGAAAAGTTAAAGAGGATCCGTCCCTGAAAAATCTCGGAGAAAACGTGGCCAAAGTAAGGCGAACTCAAAATGGACAATTGCTGTTCGAATTGAAGAAGGACCCAACGATTAGAAGCTCAACTTATAAAGAGCTTGTCGAGAAATCTTTGGGCGAAACAGCGAAAGTGAGAGCTCTGTCCCAAGAAACAGTTGTAGAATGTAGAAACCTGGATGAGATCACTACAGATACCGAATTGAGAGTAGCCCTGAATGAACAGTTTGAGCTGGGAGAAGTCGCCATATCAATCAGGCTGAGGAAAGCATTTGGAAATACTCAAATAGCAACCTTAAGACTGCCAAGAACCGCAGCTAGCAAGCTATTGGAGGTTGGTAAGATGAAAGTCGGATGGACGGTGTGTTCCCTGAAAGCTATCCAGCAAGTATCTAGGTGTTTCAAGTGCATGGACTTTGGCCACCAAGCAAAGTACTGTAAAGGACCTGACAGATCGGAGCTCTGTATAAGATGCGGCGACAAGGGGCATTTGGCAAAGAATTGTACTAAGCCCCCAAGGTGCATGCTCTGCACGACGGAGGAAGAAAAAGACCACGCCACAGGGGGATCGAGATGCCCGGTCTATAAAAGGGCGATGGCAGAAATAACCAAATGGAGGTAACCCAGATAAACCTGAATCACTGCGACACGGCGCAACAATTGCTATCGCAAGCCGCATCAGAAACCAAATGCGATGTGGCGATCATAGCAGAGCCGTATCAAGTACCTCCAGATAACGGAAACTGGTTGACCGATAAAGCTAGAATGGCTGCACTATCGACGATGGGAAGATACCCCATCCAGGAAGTGGTATCCAATACATACGAAGGGTTCGTGATAGCCAAAATAAATGGAATCTTCGTATGTAGCTGCTATGCCCCCCCGAGATGGACAATAGAACAGTTTGATCTGATGCTATATAACCTAACAGAAGAGCTCATCGGACGGAGTCCCATAGTCATCGGTGGAGACTTCAACGCCTGGGCAGTGGAGTGGGGGAGCAGATTTACCAACGCGAGGGGTTTTAGTCTACTGGAAGCCCTGGCGAAGCTGAATGTGAGACTGGTCAACGAAGGCTACACCAGCACTTTCCATAGAAACGGTCGAGAATCAATCATCGATGTTACCTTCTGCAGTCCGATGTTGGCAGTAAATTGGAGAGTATGTGATGATTACACTCACAGCGACCATCAAGCAATCCGCTACACTGTGCGCTGTCAGAGTTCATCTAAAACAAGAAATATAAAAACAAAAGGTCGCAGGTGGAAGTCGAAGAAATTCGACAAGAATTTATTCATTGAAGCACTCCGAGTGGAGCGAACAGTCACCAGTCTTAGTGCCGGCGAACTAACAAATTTGGTAGTGAGAGCATGCGACGTTACCATGCCACGAAAACTAATACCGAAAGGCGAACGTCGCCCAGTTTATTGGTGGAACGAGACGATTAACTCCCTTCGGTCGAACTGTCTCCGAGCCAGGAGGAGGATGCAAAGGGCCAGAAATGCTATCGACAGAGTAGAGCGCAGGGAAGAACTCAAAACAGCAAAAGCCGCCCTTAAGCATGAAATAAGACGTAGTAAGATAAACTGCTTCAGAGAACTATGCCGCGATGCCGATGCGAACCCTTGGGGCAATGCATATAGGGTGGTGATGGCAAAGATTAAAGGTTCATCGACACCCAGTGAAAGCTGTCCGGTGCGGTTGAAGAATATTGTAGAAGGGCTCTTCCCGCAGCATGATCCAACGAGCTGGCCAGCAGCATCATATAGTGAAAATGAAGAACACGTCGAGAGAGTGTCCACAGAAGAGCTGCTGGCGGCGGCAAAAGAACTGAAAGTGAATAAAGCACCTGGCCCCGACGGAATCCCAAATGTGGCCCTCAAAGCCGCGGTTGAAGCGTATCCAGATCTTTTCAGAGCAACGATGCAAAAGTGTCTGGATGAAGGATGCTTTCCAGATATTTGGAAGAAGCAGAAACTGGTACTGTTGCCGAAACCAGGAAAGCCGCCAGGGGAACCCTCTTCCTATAGGCCCATCTGTCTACTGGATACCCTCGGAAAACTGCTGGAGAAGATAATTCTGAACAGGTTGACGAAGTACACAGAAAGTGACAACGGACTCTCGAAGACGCAGTACGGGTTCCGGAAATATAAATCCACGGTGGATGCCATCCTGTTAGTTGCCGAAGCAGCCAGAAAAGCCTTAAAACAGAATAGACGCGGCGATCGATACTGCGCTATAATAACGATTGACGTGAAAAATGCTTTCAACAGCGCCAGTTGGGAAGCTATTGCCGAAGCACTGCACCGAATGAAGGTACCGAATTATGTGTGCCAGATCCTCAAAAGCTACTTTCAAAACAGGGTTCTGACTTACGACACAGAGAAGGGACAGAAGGCATTGAATATAACAGCGGGTGTCCCTCAGGGCTCCATCTTGGGTCCAACGCTGTGGAACGGGATGTACGATGGTGTGCTGAGGTTGAAGCTTCCTACAGGAGTGAAGATTACCGGCTTCGCCGATGATATTTCCCTGACGGTGACAGGCGAGACTCGTGAGGAAATCGAGATGCTGGCTACAGAGGCGATAAAGATAGTGGAAAATTGGATGAAAGAGGCTAAGTTGCAGATAGCACATCACAAAACCGAAATGGTGTTGGTCAGCAATCACAGAGTTGTAAAGCAAGCGAAGATCAATGTTGGGGCGCATACTATCGTCTCCAAACGTGAGCTGAAATACCTTGGGGTGATTATCGACGACCGACTAAATTTCAAGAGTCATGTTAAATACGCATGCACGAAAGCGGCCAAAGTCATCGCGGCGCTAGCTAGAGTTATGCCGAATAACGCGGGGCCTAGCAGTTGTAAGAGACGCCTCCTGGCCAGTGTAGCAACATCAATACTCCGATATGGCGGTCCAGTTTGGACAGCAGCGCTTGAATGCCAACAAAATCGCAAGCTGCTGACTAGAACATACCGAATAATGGCGATGAGAGTAGCGAGCGCTTATAGAACTATATCTGCGGATGCGGTTTGTGTCATAGCCGGAATGATCCCGATCGATCTCACTCTGGCCGAAGACGACATGTGTTACAAACAGAGAACAGAAAGCGTGCAGAGTAACAGAAAAGTGCGGGTAAGAGCAAGGGCTGGCTCCATGAGAAAGTGGCAGCAGGAGTGGAACAACACGCCTAACGGTAGATGGACCCACAGCTTGATCCCGAACATCACTACGTGGGTAGAAAGAAAACACGGAGAAGTGAGCTTCCACCTGACGCAATTCCTATCCGGTCATGGTTGTTTCAGATGGTACTTGTACAGATTCGGCCATGCAAGTTCGCCGCTTTGCCCAGAGTGTAACACAATAGAGGAGACAGCAGAACACGTGGTTTTCGACTGCCCCCGTTTTTCTATTGAAAGGGAAGAAATGTTCCTCGCTAGCAGATCAACCCTAAATGCTCAGAACATCGTCCAAAAGATGTGCGAAAGTGAAAGTACGTGGAATGCAGTGAATCGTGCAATAACAAAAATGTTGACGACGCTCCAACGAAGATGGAGGGACGAGCAAAGATTCAGCATAGCAAATCTAGAGAGATGAGTACATGAGCACAGCCCCCTCCCGAAGTAATACCAAATGGTGGTTCCGGGGGGTCCAGGCATGAAGTACAAGGAGGTGGTTTTAGTGAGTAAAAATCTCACACTACCCAGTCAACATGGCGACGGGGAGTCTATGAAGATCTCCACCTCCTTGCCAAAAAAAAAAAAAAAAAAAAAAACATACACACACATACAAATACACACATACACATACACATGCAGACTTATACACATACACATACACATACAGAAACACACATACACAGTTATAAATAATGGAGGATGTAGAAGGGTGAAGTATCAGCTGTTTTGCCGATTAGTGAAAGATGGTAATTTTAGTTTTTTCTGTACATACATATATTTATTTTGTTGGAATTGTATTTGTATTTGTGTAGGGAGCTTTCTAAATTGGTGTTGGTTATGCTGTTTGTTGTTGTTCAGTTGTTCACTCGCTTGTGTTTGACAGGTATAAAAATAGACAGTTTTACAAATTTTGCCTAAACATGAGTCCGAAAAGTGTGTATCGCGATACGAAAGGCTCAAGAATTGCGAGACCACACCGTGTATCCTTAAAGCGAAAAAATTATCCAATAAACAGATATGGAGGAAGAATCGAGAATACAAGTCGATCGGCGAAGAAGCTAAAAGCACCAAAGTTGTCTGACATTGCTGTGAATGATTCTTTCGGGTATCGCATAATCAATTTTTTGACAGTTTTTTCTGTCGTTTCGAAAGTTACGAAATGTAAAAAATGTGATGGAAATGTAACATTTTCCGAGGAAAGTTGCCGCGGACTTGGATTTAAACTGGTGATCAACTGTCCGTCTTGTAAACCAACATATGTTTTTTCGAGTCCTTTAATCCGTGGAAAAGCATATGAAATCAACCGCCGAATCACCTTCGTATTTAAGTTACTGGGACTTGGCTATGCTGCGCTGGAAAAGTTTTGTGGACTAATGGATCTCCCAAAGCAAGTCGCGGAGAGCACGTACGACAATATCAGTTCCTACATTTTCAAAGCAGCAGAAGTTATCGGTGAAAGTTCTATGGAAAATGCAGTCGCTGATGAAACAAAAATGAGTGGAGGAAGCAGAGACATCACGGTTTCTGGAGACGGCCCTTGGAAGAAACGTGGGTTTTCTTCACTATTTGGAGTGTCGTCCTTGATTGGGTATAACAGTGGAAAAGTGGTTGATATAAATGTAAAATCATCGTACTGTAAAGAATGCGAGACCTGGAAGAAATTGATGGGAAGCCCGGAATACGATTCGTGGTTAGAAGATCACGCGAACCACTGCAGCAACAACCACGAGGGATCAGCTGGAAGAATGGAAGTTGACGCGATTCGGGAGATGTTTCTGCGCTCCGAGGAAAAGTACTCCGTTCGATATACTAATTACGTTGGTGATGGTGACAGCAAGACTTACAAGGGAATTGTCGACAGCAATCCGTATAAAGGCGTCAACATTGTAAAGAAGGAATGCATAGGACATGTACAGAAGCGAATGGGAACTCGACTGCGAAGTGTTAAAAAGAACAACAAAGGCCTGGGAGGAAGAGGAAAGCTGACCGATAAACTAATCAATGAATTGACAGTTTACTACGGTCTAGCAATTCGACGCAATTCTGACAGTAAAGAGGAGATGAAGAAGGCGATTTGGGCGACATTTCTTCACAAAGTTTCGAACAACAGGCATCCACAACATGACTTATGTGATAGTGCCTGGTGCTCATATCTGAAAGCAAACGAATTGAACACATTGAAGGATTATGATCACCACGAACCTTTGCCGAAAGATGTGCAGGACGCAATTCGACCAGTCTATGAGGACCTTTCGGCAGACAATTTATTGCAACGATGCGAAGGGGGGTTTACGCAGAACAATAATGAAAGCCTCAATTCAGTTATTTGGTCAATCGCTCCAAAATCCAAGCATAGTGGCAAACACACTGTTGACTTCGCTAGTTATACAGCAGTTAGTTTGTTTAACGATGGCTATATTTCTGTTTTGAAAATGATGAAATTAATGGGAATGCTGATTGGACCGAGCTGCCATGCGTTATATTTGCAACTGAACAAAAAAAGAATTTCCAAGGCAGAAGTGAAGAAATACGAGAGCAGTAAGATTGCTCGACAAATGATTGCTGCGGCCAGAAAAAGTGCTGCGGACAGCTTCCTGGAGGCCGAAGGCGAAGTGTATGGAGCCGGAATAGCTAACTAAAAGTTGATCATTTCTAAAAGTGTATTATTTTGTGTTACAAATACATTAATATTCCTCAAACATATGTTTTCCGTTTCTGATCCGCCATTTTTCATTCGCCATTTTGCATCCGCCATTTTGTTTTTTTTTCATAAATTTGTAACGGACAGGTATTCAGCTACTTAAAGAAAAAAAGAAACTCATTTCAATATAATCTACTTCATTTATTGCAACGCATTGCTGACCGAAAACTTGAAAAAAACTTTAAACGCGTTTTTCTCGAAACCATGTTTTTTCAACTGGTGGTATCGATATCTCAGGATCTACTCGACCGATTTGGCTGAAATTGGCATCTAAAAATGTAGAAATGAATTATCTAAAGTGTTACATAGCCGTTTTTTGATATTTCATTTTTTCGATTTTTTATGAATTTTTAAACAGCGATTTTTTATGAAAAATGACGTATTTTTAACAAAAATGGCCGCCATTTTGGAAATTTTTCGAATTTTAAAAAACCTCTATGTAACACTTTAGGTATTGTCCTAAGGATTCAAAATATTCATTGGAATTCGTTCTACGACCCCCCGTTTCTTCAGAACCGATACCACCAGTAAGGTATCTTTTTCAGACAACATCTACGCATCCAGCTCTAAACAGCGTAATAATCATTATTCGTGCACTCAAAAAATGGAAAAAACATCTTCAAATATACCTTCAACAATAACCAAAATACCCGAACACTTCACTTTATTCCTAACATCCGAAAAAAATCACGAAGATTCATCATTTTTCGACCTTCCAGACAGGGGTCCCCCCTTAATCGAACGATTAACCGACGTCTCTATTTACTATACTTGCTTTGATATATCCCTTCACTGTAAGAAAGAGTGAGTGAACTACTCAAAAGAACTAGTTCAATTAAGTGAACGGTTCATTAAAGTGAACCGTTTTACCCATCTCTAATTGGAGGCAACCCTGATAATAATAAGCGGTCAACATGAGTATTTTTCAGCCAAAAACATCTTCATTCGAATTTGTGAGGTTTCTTTGAATCAGGATCAGACCAATTCTGCCGGTTGTTAATCGTAACAAGGTAAAATTGGAGGTAACCAGCGTCAGCAAACGCTCACTGCTGAGCAGACCTACTCCTCACGCCCTGATATTGAACCTGAATGATACCGTCGTCATGCTGCAGCTCTGGACTACTATCCGCTATGTTTCGGTAGCGATAGCAGCTTTTTGTCGTGTTGATCGCAGTACGTATATGTATAGAAAGAAACGATGGTAATACAGATTAAGGGTGGCGGTACAAATGTTGGAGTTAGATGTGTAAGCAACAGTCCAGTAATGATAGTGTGCAGAATCCCTCGTTTGGAGTCAATATTGGTGCAAATACGTTCAGCATTTGCAATGGTCTGTAGCCAATGATTCCGTTGGATAGTTTCCTTCTGGGAAACGATCTTTGGATACCCGTTCTGAAACTTTTTTTGGCGATTTGCAAATAAAATTACCGCTGCAGGATCGTACGAAGCACTTCATTTTTAATTTTAGCTCAGCCTGCAAGAGTGCCGTAATAAAATCTTTTTGTTTTAATAAAATGTTTTTGGTTCAAACAATCTTTTAATATTGTTTTTTTTTCTCAGAAAATCTGTATTGAAATCTGCATTAAGTTCATAAGTCCAATTCATAAGCCTATGAGCCAATTATAAGCTCAGCCTATTCATAAGCTTAGAAGCTTATAAGCTTTGGACAAATTTTATGCCAGCTTGGCTGGCCATTGGCAGCACAATCTCAGATTACAGTGAGAAGTTATGAGTGTTATTATGACATTGTTGATCATTTAGGCAACATTGCATACTTAAAATTTAATAAAATTGATTACTCGCTCAATAGGAAAAACATTTATTTCCTTATTTTTTTTTCAAAAAATTGAAATGAATTTCGAAACGAACTCAAAAACTATGAAACCCAAAAAATGTGGTCAAATGAAGGTCAAATGAAGGAAATTGTTTCCATTGAGAAATATAAAAAAAACAAGAAAAATTTGCGCCGAAAACATTTTGATTAACATGTTGACTGCCACGTCAGTCGCTTGTGACTGACACCGAGTTTTCACTCAGGCTGCGTCAGCCACCGGTGACTGACAGTATAACATATGATAATAAAGGTAACTACTATAAGCATAAAAGCTTATAAGCAATCCCTTTCGTACAAAAATACCTTCCACTACGATAACAGGGTGTCGACTCAAAACTCGAAGAAAAATTCCCTGATATTCCCTGATTTTCCAGTAATTTTTCCGAAAAATTCCAGATGTTTACTATTACTAGTCCAATCAAATTCTCTACTAATACTTTAGCTATAGTTCCTAAGATATTTAGTTAGCTTAAACAATGAAATTTAAGAACGTCTGATTTTTCAATGAAAAAATTGAGATTTTTAAATAAGTTAAACGACGACAGAGAAGTGTCGTAAAAGATAAAAAAATAGATTTATTAATACAGTTCAAAGTTCTTATGAAGGAGCCTTAAACACTAGTAGAGAATGGGTCATTTTCATTTTGATTCGAATCAATTTCACGAAACTGTTACGATTTTAACGAAACACTTTTTTTTTGCAATCTTTCGGCTTTCTGTGCATTTTCCAAAACTTTCTTATTTCTTTCAACTTTCCTTGTCCTCTAGATAAAGAGAATGAGAATTTTGAACTCATTGAATTAACTAGCTCAACATTTTTATTGATGCTATCCTTCCAAAGTTAAGCATACCATCGTAAACTTGTCCCATAGCATAACCGCTTCGTCACGAAAGTTTTCTTAAAACATTCGGTACTAATGGAAAAGCTCTCTCAACGTTGGAGTTTCCACACGAGAGACAGAAGACCATTTTGGTTGAAAAGTTCCGTAAACCTATCATTTCCAATAATGCTCCAGACGTTTATTTTCCGGATCATAGTGAGCAAACTTGTTACTGTTTTTGAAATCAATATTGTTTCAGTGCTAAGTCTGCTGGAGCTCCACTGATACGTCCGAAATCCGTCAAATATTAAAATGGTCACTAGGGTCAACAGTCAAAAGTTTCTCGAATCGTTTTCCAGCTATTTTTTTCTAATCGAAATCAATGACGGCAAGATCAAGGATATATCAAGGCTTCGTAAGCTTCGAAACCAGAGCTCCGTTGTTTTAATCCATCAATCTATTGATGAATTCGGAGCTACCCAAATTCAAGAGTTTTTCTTCTCCTTTGTAAAAGTTCAGTTGCAGTTCTCGTAATATGACCACAGTAACATTGACGTCATGTAACGATTTTTTTTTTTTTTTATAAATTCGTTTATTTTTACAGGCTCAGTTGCATAAGTTTAAAGGAGCCGAAATCTTAAATATATTTTTAACACTATATATATGAACAATTTTCTTAAATCTATGGTTAGTAATGTGGGAAACCGATTACTCGCGGTGAACTCGAGATTAGAAGGGTGACATATTTTTCTCAGGAAAAGGATGGGGTATAAGGAAATTATTACAATGTTGATAATCACACACACTCAATTCTTAAATCTATTCGTACATCTATTGTGAATTTACATTTCATTCTCCTGTTTATAGCAAGCGGACCAATTACTCATAAAGGAAGAAATGGAGGGTATAAGGATATAAGGATAATCACACACGAACATCGATAGATTTAAGGAAAACATATATTTGGGACATGTAATCAAGGTCTAACCGAGCCAACACATCTCTCACCGGCACATTGGGCTGCCTTCCTCTAGCCCGAAGGGAGTTCTCTAAATTCGATCTGGCAACAAGATACACCTCACACGACCAAACAACGTGTTCGATGTCGTGGTAGCCTCGGCCACAAACGCAGATATTGCTGCCGGCCAGATTGAAACGAAAGAGTAGCGCGTCTAACGAACAGTGATTGGACATGAGTCGGGAGAAGGTGCGAATAAAGTCCCGACTCAAGTCCAGACTTTTGAACCATGGTTTGAGGCTAACCTTAGGGATAATCGAGTGGAGCCACCGGCCCAATTCATCTTCGTTCCATTTGCGTTGCCAGTTAGCGATGGTATTTTTACGGACTAAAGAGTAAAATTCATTGAAGGCGATTTGACGCTGATAAATATCGCCTTCAATCGCACCTACCTTTGCTAATGAGTCAGCCCTCTCATTACCCGGAATTGAGCAATGAGAAGGGACCCACACAAAGGTAATGACATAACAGCGTCTGGATAAAGCACTCAAATTTTCTCGTATTCTCTCAAGGAAGTACGGCGAGTGCTTTTCCGGCCTCACTGAACGGATAGCTTCGACGGAGCTAAGACTATCCGTTACAATGTAATAGTGTTCAACAGGTCGTGAGGCGACGCTGTCCAGCGCCCAGTGTATCGCTGCCAATTCAGCAATATACACTGAGCAAGGAAACTGAAGACTGTGGGAGGTGCTGAAAATTTTGTTGAACACTCCAAATCCTGTGAACTCGTTTATAGTGGACCCATCAGTAAAGTACATATTATCACAATTGATATCCCCATACTTTGCATCGAAGATCGTAGGAACGATCCCCGATCGATGATAATCTGGAATTCCATGGATTTTCTCCTTCATGAACAGATCAAAATGTACAGAGGAATTGATGTAGTCAGAAAAACAAACACGGTTGGGAGTATACGAAGAAGGATCAACCTGCATGGAGATGAATTCATGATATGAGCTCATGAATCCTGAATGAAAATTTAGCTCAATAAACTGCTCAAAATTTCCGATCACCAATGGGTTCATAACCTTACACCGGATGAGGAACCGAAGAGATAATAAATTGAAGCGATCTTTTAGTGGGATTACGCCTGCCAAAACCTCGAGACTCATGGTATGCGTTGAGGGCATACATCCCAACGCAATACGGAGACAAAGATACTGAATTCGCTCGAGTTTAATGAGATGTGTTTTGGCAGCTGATTGAAAACAGAAACTGCCATACTCCATCACTGAGAGAATAGTTGTTCGATACAACATTATAAGATCTTCTGGATGGGCTCCGCACCAGGTGCCGGTAATTGTACGGAGAAAGTTTATTCTTTGTTGGCATTTTTTACTCAGATACCTAATATGGGCCCCCCAAGTACATTTGGAGTCGAACCAGACCCCAAGATACTTGAAAGACATAGCATGAGTGATCGGTTTACCCAAAAGTTGAAGCTTTGGTTTTGCTGGTCTATGCTTCCTAGAAAAAACCACCATCTCTGTTTTCTCCGTGGAGAATTCGATCGCTAGCCCAATGGCCCAGGTTGAAAAATTGTTCAAAGTATCTTGTAAGGGTCCTTGCAGGTCGGATTCGTTTGATCCTACGACAGACACCACTCCATCATCTGCAAGTTGTCTTAGGCTGCAATTTTGTGTAAGGCAATTGTCGATGTCGCTTACATAGAAGTTGTACAAAAGGGGGCTTAAACATGAGCCCTGGGGGAGGCCCATGTAAGAGACCCGACTTACTGCCGAATCTCCGTGAGAAAAGTTCAAATGTTTCTCACAAAGCAAGTTATATAACATATTATTCAATAGAGGCGGAAGACCCCGAGAGTGTAATTTGTCTGACAAAACCTCCATTGAAACAGAATCAAAGGCCCCCTTTATGTCCAAGAATACTGAAGCCATTTGTTTTTTTCCGGCGTAAGCCATTTGAATTTCTGAAGAAAGCAACGCAAGACAATCATTCGTCCCCTTGCCCCTGCGGAACCCATATTGTGTATCTGAGAGTAGGCTATTCGTTTCAACCCATCGATCGAGGCGAAACAAGATCATTTTCTCCAACAATTTCCGTATACAAGACAGCATTGCTATTGGGCGGTACGAATTGAAGTCGGACGCGGGTTTTCCGGGTTTTTGAATAGCTATAATTCTCACTTGTCTCCAATCATCTGGAACAATATTATGCTCCAGAAACCGATTGAATAAATTCAACAAGCGATGTTTCGCCACATCAGGGAGGTTTTTCAGCAAGTTGAACTTAATTCTATCCGATCCCGGAGCAGAATTGTTACATGAAAGGAGAGCAAGAGAGAATTCTACCATCGAAAACTCGGAATCAAGATCGCACCTATCTTGTGGTATACCTCGAACAATTTTTTGCACAGGAGCGGAATCAGGACAAACCTTCCGTGCAAAATTCAAAATCCATCGATGTGAATATTCTTCGCTTTCATTCGTTGAAGAGCGATTTCTCATGTTTCGAGCCACTTTCCATAATTTTTTCATTGACGTTTCTCGTGACAAACCTCCCACGAAATTTCGCCAATAAGCACGTTTTTTCCCTTTGATTAAGTTTTTAAATTGATCTTCAAGGGCTAAATACGTTTGAAAATTTTCAGGGGTTCCACGTTTCCGAAAAGCTTTAAATGCATTCGATTTTTCTACATAAAGCTTGGAACATTGGTTATCCCACCATAGATTGGGAGGCCTTCGGGAAATGGTGGAACCTGGGATGGGTTTCGTTTGAGCGCGAACCGCGCTGTCATAGATCAAACGAGAAAGGAAGTTATACTCCTCCAATGGAGGTAAACCATCTCTGGAATTGATGGCTAGAGCAATCGCGTCCGCATATTTTTTCCAGTCAATGTGTCTTGTGAGGTCATATGCCATGTTTATAGATTCAGAAGAATTCGACCCAATGGTGATGGAAATTTTGATTGGCAAGTGATCACTACCAGGACCCCAAGGATTACATTCCACTTGCAATCTAACGATAGTGAATTCGAGCAAAGCGAGAGGTCAAGAGCACTTGGGTTAGCAGGAGGTTTAGGTACACGTGTTGTTTCCCCAGTGTTCAAAACGGTCATATTGAAGCTGTTACAAAGGTCATATATCATCGATGAACGATTGTCGTCGTACTGTTCCCCCCAGGCAGTTCCGTGAGAGTTAAAGTCTCCCAAGATCAATCGTGGCTCAGGAAGGAGTGAGCACATGTCAACAAGTTGCTTGCGGCTAACCGCAGCTCTCGGAGGCCAATACAAGCTGACAATACAGAGGTCTTTTCCTCTGATGTTTGCATGACAAGCAACAGCTTCAATCCCTCCAATAGGTGGAAGGTCAATTCGAAAAAATGAGTGGCACTTATTGATCCCCAATAGCACCCCTCCGTATCTGTCATCACGGTCCAAGCGTATAATATTAAAATCGTGGAAAGAGAGATCATCTCGCGAAGAAAGCCAAGTTTCGGACAGAGGAAAAACATCACAATTGAACTTATGAATTAAAAATTTGAATGTATCCAATTTAGGGATAAGACTACGACAATTCCACTGTAAAACAGTGATATCTCCGACCTCTCTATTTGAATTAGACATCAAGAGAGATTATCATTGCAAGGAGGGGCCATGTTTGCATCAATTGTTGCAAAATTGTCTTTAATACTGGAAGCATTGATATGACAATGGTTCTGATGGAGTCGGAAACATTAAAGCATGTGAAGATTTGAGCCACAAGGTCAGTCAACTTTATAAATCCCGATTGGAAAGTTGAACTTGACGGTAAAATAGGGACAGTTGGGGTTTTTGATGTTCCTTCGAGTGCTGGGTCGTTCGAAGGTGAATTATTCCCACGGAAGCCAGGAGGAACCTGATTTTGCTTGTCCGCTGCACTCGATTTTTTAGGCATGCTAACAGAGGGTATAACCGGAGGGGCTTGTACTTGAACTTTGGGAGTGGTCACATTTTTGCGCCGGGGATTCCCTTGGAAGATGTACGGTGTGCCCTCGTTAGCTGTATCCGCTTCCATTTCGTCAACTGGCAGCGAAGCGAAGACATTGTTTGCGGTTAAAGGTTGTTGCTGTTGGGCCAATGGAGAAGCGCCCTTCAAAATTTCCGCAAAAGTGCGCTTCGAGCGTTCCTTTAAAGAGCGCTTCTGCTTCTCCCAGCGACTCTTGTAAGTTTCACAAGCCGAGAGCACGTGCGGATTTCCTCCGCAATATGGACACTTTTGCTCAATCGCACTGCAGGATTTGTCCACATGTTGCTCTCCGCAAGTGGCACAGCGCTCCTTGTTGGCGCAGTAAGCTGCTGTGTGACCAACTGACTTGCATTTCAGGCAAGTCATGGGCTTTGGCACGAAGAGTCGCAGCGGTAGCCTCAATTTGTCCACCATAACGTAGTCAGGGAGGGCGGAGCCAGCAAAAGTGACTCTAAACGAGTCGGACGGCGTAAATTTCGATTCTTTCCCTTCCTGGGAGACTTTGCCGAGTTGTCGGCATTCTAAGATTTTAACCTTAATCAAAGGCAGCTTTTTAAATCTGCCATCTCCTTCCATAATTGATTTGCACGTCAGACCCGTTTCGGTTATCACCCCCGAGATTTCTACGTCATGGGAAGGCACGTAGACACGATATTCCAGGGTAAACCTCTGGTCGACGACAATACCGTTTGCGTCTTTCCGATCAGCTACGACAACACGCAGTTTGGTCGGTCTAACCTTCGAAATTTCTGTCACGGAGAAGTATCTTGCCAGATCTTTCATGATCTGAATAACATTAAGTGCTTTTCCGTTTGGCTTAGGCCTGAAGAAAACAACCCACGGACCAGTTCCAGGTGCATCTTCAGGATAGACCTTGACACGTGGAGAGAAGACTACAGGACGAGAAGGAGATGACGAGGATTGAAGGGGATCGGGGACAACAGGATGGGGAGGCGAAATCTGAGCTGTTGTAGGAGCGAGGGGGGTTGGAAAGGAGGTATTTGCAGGTTTTTTAGAGGGGGGCTTGCTAGAGTTAGCAGACTCGTCCCCGGACGAAACATCCTCTGATGTAGGAACGCGTTTAAGTGTCTTCGCTGTTCCTTTATTAGAACTTTTTTCAACCAGAGGGGAGTCATCATCAGAGATCTCCATATCTGGAGATCCTCCCCCTCCTTCTGCCATTCTGTAATTGGTACTTATATTCTAATAATTTGTTTTTAATAATAATAATAATAATTTAAAAAAAATTTAAAAAAAAAATAAATCTTATATCTTATTTATTTCTATTCACCACAATGCACCCCAGTGCTGATGAACTGGCAACCGCTGCTTGCTTCTCAATCGGAGCGCTTGAGCGCTCGGCACTATCACACACCACTAAGAAGTGATGCTCTCCTTCACACTGCTGTAAGTTAGCAGCGAATCGCGCTGGTATTGTGTGCGTGCAACTGACCACCGATGTCCGACTTCGACTGCGATGGCGACAAATCGGCGATAACTGAAAGCCGGCTGGCCTTGCCAGGCTTTGACGATTCAGCCTTTCTCACCAATTCCGAGTTCACACTGCGTTCCACGATATCTCGAACAATTCGAAAACGCGCGAAAAAAGCACACCCGGGCGACAAAAAAAAATAATAACAGCCAACGGTAACCGAAAACAATGCTTCAACGGAGACGCTCACAGCACACGACCGGTTACTCGAAGCTTATGCCGAAGAATCATGTAACGATTTACCACCTCCATTTATTCTTCATCCCAAAATCTGATATTCAGATGCAACTACAGCCTCTTTGTAGTCTGGTTTAAAGACTCGTCGAAACCAACGACAAAATATAGCTTACGAAGTTTCATCGAGCTCAGAATTCTCAGCTTTAGAATTCGTGGCAAAGTCTAACATCATCATGAAGCTCATTTTCTCAAGCCCTAGCTATACCTTCTCAGCATTTGATGTTATCAAAATTTTATAATTACTGCAATAATGAAAACTCTAAGTGACGGAATTTATTTTTTTCCAGATTGATGTCGAAATTCCCTGATTTTCCCTGACATTATTTTAATTCCCTGATATTCCCTGATTTTCAAGGATTGTCAAGGTAGTCGACACTCTGGATAAGAATCGTTTAAAAATTTTCATAGAGTCACCATAAAACCGTGGCACTCAACGTGTTAAATTAAAAATTAAATTAAAACCCTTTTTTTCAAAAACGTATTTTCTAAATTTTTAATTTATTTTTCTTTTTTAGAAAAAAAAGGATATGAAAAAAATATGAAGAAAAAATATTCAGAGATTGGACTGTAGGAAATTGTTTAGTTTTCATTGCACCATCATTCAATATTCAATATCAAACAAATTAAAAAAAAAAATCACTTTTTCAACGATATGATCTACGATATTTCCTCAATCTCATTTGTTCACTTTGGGCTTGGTCGAAGATAATTATAAATGGTTAGACCCCAATGCGTTTCCCTAACACGGACTGGACCGATTTTGTAGTCTGTATTAGAGCCCCCACAGACTGCAGACTTTTGTCGGCCGATAGATTGGTCGGACGACTTAATCAGTATGGAGCGATATGCATATGCGCACACTACACCGGTTCAGTACCGGCCGATAAAAAAGTTTAATAGGCTTCCCGATTGCATTCAAACTATTCTGTCGGTCAACTATCGGCCGTCCGTTTAATCAGTACTGGCTAGCATCGATTTACGCACACACGACGACTGTTTATCGGCCAATAGTTCAATACACAGGATAGAATCGAGGATTCAAGTTCAAGGCATATAAAGTTCGTACATGGTTACACTACAATTGCTCAAAAGTTATTGATATTCCTCCACAATCTTCCGACATCAATTCCAGTAAAAAACTGAGGAAGTTGTTTGTGTAGGAAAATTTAGAAGCCATTAAATTTCTAAAAATAACGATTTTATAAACCACTTGATGAAAAATTGATAAATACTCCTTCCGAATATACCACAAGATTCGTAGATAAGGCTTAAGACAGCTAAAGATAGTTGCAATGAACAAGAGATACCATACCAATGATGGAATTCGGAAATTGGCCAACGCCTTCGAAATCGAGTTAAGATTTCAACCAGCGCACGATTACGAGTTTGAGTCAATTTTCATACATTCGCTATTTGTAGAGAAATATAAACCATTGTTCTGAAAATAGATAGCAAACCTTTTAACAGTCATATGACACTATGACTTTATCTAAATAGAATGTTTTCGACTTTCAAAAGAAGGGAAAAGAGATCTGCATGGTGGAGTACGATTACGGGTTTGGGTCACTGTATATGGGACATCAGGAACTCTCTTTCTAATGCTTTTTTAACATATTGATCACTGCACTGAGAATTCTATAATTATTTTGCATTATTTAAATTGTAAAGCATCACCCAAAACTATTGGTGTAAAAAATATTATTGACATCAAGCTAGCCATAACTAATGTCGGATCGTTATTCAGAAAAAAATCTGTAATTTCTGTATAAAACCTAAAAATTCTGTAATCTAGAACTACAGATTATTGGTTCCAAAATGTCTGAAAAATCTGTGTAAATACAGATTATTCTGTAGATATGATAACTCTGCTCACCTGTTCTTCCTCCTTCCATTCGTCCTCTTTGTTTTGTAGTTCATCCCGCAAGCTTTCCCAATCGGCGGTAAGCTTCTGGAGATCATTCGTTAGCGCTTCGTTGGTCCGATGGGACTCCTCCAGCTGCTGACGCAGGCAGGAGTTCTCGACCAGTATTTTTTCACAGCTTGAAGTGAATAAACCATATACGTATTGTCATTTGCCGATTTCAATCAACCAAACCGCTTACCGTCTGCGTTCCTCATCGAGCTGATGTCGGATTTCATCGTGGCTACCCTCGGCGTACTTGCGACAGGGCGATTGAGAGCGGGATCTGGAGCGCGAACGCTCCCTTGCCACGGGACATGGGGGTAGACTCATAGAAGTAGAGCCTGCTCCGGGGCACGGTCCCGTTGCGGTGGCAGGACAAATAGTGGTCGATACATGGTGCCGTCCAGGGGATGCATCCCGAGTGCTGTAGTTCGGACAAGTGACACTCGGGGGCGTAGTCTGCTCAAGTTCGGTACAGCGTTGCTTGTACTGCAGAACCTTTGCCTGCAGTCTGCTTACCAGTGCAGCTTGGTTGTTTTGAGCCTGCTTATAGGTATCCAATCGCCGTCGATAGTTGTTCGCTTCCTCCTGCAAACGATGACGAAGCTCATTGTTCTGTCGCACCAAGGTGCTGGTGTCTGAGTGGGATGGACTGGACATCCTGTGAGCGGCACCACCGGTACCCGAACCTCCGGAGGATTGATCCAAACGAGTTTTGTTGAAAGGACGAGAGAACGGTTTCTTGTTTCCAACAGCGCTTCCTCCTCCACCACCACCTGCAACACTACCACTTTCACCAAGATGGCGAGAAGGTATGCTAGACGGATAGTCTTTGCCACTCAACTGTGAATGAGAAAAGGTAAAACATGCGTCACTTTAACGTAACAAAAATTCAAAAACCTTAAAAGACACTATTTTCTTCATAACTGCCAGGATAATCCACAGGAGCAGCAAAATCGCATCCTCAGCACTCACTTCCATTCGTTGTACTGTTTGGTGCTCAAGCAGAGCATAGGTACCACATAATTCCCCGGCATGGTCGGAAGAAAAACCAAAACAAATCCCGCATTGTTGACTCAACGAGGGAAGGAAAATCGATATCACTTTCCCCTCAGAAAAGCACAAACCTTACCCACGAGTAGTGACCAAAACACGCGGCAAGTCGTCATTAATTACCGCCTTTCGCCGGCCATCATATGCTGCATGATAATGATGACGTCACCATTAAAAATGTATGTCCTTTCATTTTTTTTTTGACGGTTAAATGAGTAAGGGGTGGTGACATGGTGGTTGCAGAGTGCTGACCACGACACGTTGTAAATCAGCTTCAATGGGGGACAGACAGACTATCACCCACAATAAACCGCAGCAGGTCATGGTTCGCTGGCTAGGTAAGCAAGCACTACGTTGAGAACGAGATTCTTTCCATTGATAAAAAATAAAGTTGTAGCAATGTTTAGGGGAAAAATCCCTGAAGATCCGACTCATACTCATGCTGCTGCGGGAAGGAGGAAATCACAAAAAAATGTGGAACGCTTCACGATTTTGCGTGTCATCCTTGCGCAGGGGCCATGCTAATCTTCTCTGTATCGTTCCAATTTTAGTATATGTCCAGCCGAAGCTAGGACAAGTAGAAATAGTAAAAATCGCTTTATATATGACGCACCATCGGAAACAGTTCTATCGATGCATGTATGAACGAATAGTGCGGAAGTAAACTGTTGCTGTTGTAAGGTTTTCTGTACTTCGAGCAGTTTGAAATTCTTACAGGAACTGGTGTGAATGTGTGCGCGATCCGATGTGTTCATGTAGAGATGTCTGACTTTTTCAAATAATTGATCAATGCGATTGATCAATAGCCTCAAAGTAAGTCTGTCCGCATACCACGTGGACGGTGAGGGGGGAGGGGGTATAGATAATGTCCACGTGGACACTTTCAATACAGAATTTGAAAACAATCACATCTGTATTCAACAATGAATGAAATTTTATCTGCATTTTCGAGGAATTTATCGGTGTTTATCAAGGTTGAGTTGTCTGAAGAAACCCATATTTTTTCATATCCGATTTATTTTTAGGGGCTGTCCACATACCACGTGAACAGAAAAATCACGATTTTAGACTCCCCCCTCCCCCTCCGTGGACAAGCGTGGACATTTTCATACCCCTACCCCAATTGTCCACGTGGACATTTTTCCTTTTTTAATAATTAAGGAAATAACTGAATTGTGTCTGAATTCCATTTAAGTTTATTTTATTTCAAATTTTACTAGCTGTACCCTGCTGTACCAGCTATGCTGTGGCTCATTGTTGTTGTACGGTAGAGAAATGAGTAGCATGACAAAGCACATGTTTCATATAATTTTGAAATACTTTTGAGTAAACAAGATTTTTTTTTTGTTTTTCCATTATCAGCGAAGATATGCAGGCTATCTAGTTTGCCAACACGGAAACTCGTAATGTAAAGTTGACCAGGTGAGAAACAATCCGCATCTGAGCATAAACTACACAACTTCAAAGATTGATCTTGAGCTTTACTAATTGTGATTGCAAACGCCAATCGAATAAAAATAAGTGGGTTTAAAATTATTTTCAAATACAATTTTAGTTCAGAATTTTTTTTCTTTTTGGATTATGCATATTTCATGACATAACGATCGCATAGCAAATCGACGGGCAGTTTTGAAATTTTCTATACAAGACCCAGTTATTGCTTTGACAAATGTTTCGTTGTATGACAGAATTACAGCGTTCCAAAAACCACTCAAAATTTTCGATGCCGCATTCTGGTCCTTGATTTTTGTTGTTGTTGAGTGCGGATCTTTGCCCACTCCGGAGTATGATTGATCACAGCAAATGCCGATTCATCTTCACTCTATATCTCGCGTAACTATTGAAAAGTTCCTATGTAACTAATGTAAACAAATCGAGTTAATGGACGCACGCTATTAGTTTTTAATCATTGAATGTATTACAAAAACAATCGTTCACGTATCTATCTTCTTCATCTTTTTGTCGCCGATACAAAAAATATCCAATGTACAGATTCGGATTTTAAGCACCCGGCTGTTACTTCGGACGCCACTTTCCTCCGACGGCCGAAACGTCCGAAGTAACAAAGCAGTCAAAACAACTCGCAGTCGTACTTCGGTCGTTTTGAAATTTGTTTCTTACAGGTGTTGTTATCGATTTCAGTGTAATTCAACGAGCGATAACAATAATAATCAGTCTTTAGAACGAAATGCTGATATTTGGATTGTTGTTTATTAGTTAGTTTCAAATTCTTATAGTGCAACGTAATATGTCCAATGTGCAATCGCGGGCAGTCAAAACGTCCAATGTAACATTTTTCGCTCCGAGGCTTCAACCTTAATCTCAAATCAAGGATCAACAGTTACGATTGGTTTTACGGAGTTATTCTGGACAGCTAGTGGTGAAAACAGCGATAAAGATCGATAGCTTTTAAAACAATTCGCGAAATAATGTTCGGGTCTTCAACTCCGTTTTTCTCAAGTTGGCGAAAATGTTACATTGGACCTTTTCAAAAGTTACGCGAGATATCTCCGATTCACCTTTAGTCGGTAGCGCATTACCATAGTTCGGAGGATTTTCAAAGGGTATTGAAAGCGTATTAAAATATTTTATTATTTTTTAAATCCTTATCGATCATTCTGCAATTCTCGTGTAACTTTTGAAAAGGTCCTATGTAACATTGACATCAACTGGAGAACAAAGAAATTGAAGATCAGAATATTGTTCCGCGAATTGTTTCAAAAGGAATCGATTTTTATCACTACTTTTAACACTACTTACGCTAGCAGTTAATAATAACTCTGAAAACCCAATCGTTACAGTTGTTATGTGATTTTAGTTTGAAATTTAAGTCTCCGAGCGAAAAATGCTACATTGGACGTTTCGACTGACCGCTTTGTACATAGGACAAATAACGTAGAACGATGAGAGTTTGAAAATAACTACAGAAAGACGATCCAAAAACTTGCACTTTGTGCTGAAAGCAGATGATTATTGTTATCACTCGTTGCATTGAGCTAAAAACGATGTCAACACCCGAAAATAACAGAAACTCAAAATGGCCAAAGTGCGATTTCGTGTTGTTTTGATTGCTTTGTTACTTCGGACGTATCGAGCGTCAGAGGAAAGTGGCGTCCGAAGTAACAGTCGAGTGCTTAAAATTCGAATCTGTACATTGGACATTTTTTTGTATCGGTGATAAAAATGTTAAAAGGATAGACACTTGAACGATTGTTTTCTCAAAGCGTTCAATGATTGAGAACTAGTAGTGTGCATCCATTAACTCGATGTGTTTACATTTGTTACTTAGGACCTTTCAAAAGTCACGCGAGAATTCATTAACCCTTTGCGGTCGTATGTCTGCTCTCAGCCACCACAGCAAGGAATCATACTGAATACTTTATCCAACCACATGCAACAATTTACACTTCTTTTGTACGAATTTTAATGTCTAGTGAATTTGATCACGAATTAATACGCAGTTTCTATGGATAATAGAGAACGGTACTCAATGTAAACAAAATGTTATTAGCGCGGAGAGATAAGAGAATCATAGGAAATTGTGATTACTAGTGGTGCATGGATTATCTTACGCAAATCTAAATATTGAATCCTAGGAATTGATGAAATTCCAATACTTTAAAAAATTGTAACTTTTCGAGAAAAATAATACAACAAATTGATTTTACACGTAATTCTGCTTGCAAAACTATACAAACATTTTTATTCGTACACTAACTGTTCTCGAGTTAGAAAAAAAATCTATAGAAAATTATAAAAAAAAAACACTCAACCATCATGGAATTCTCGCGTGACTTTTGAAAAGGTCCTATGTAACAAATGTAAACAAATCGAGTTAATGGGTGCACGCTATTAGTTTTCAACCATTGAATACATTACACAAACAATCGTTCACGTATTTTTGAGTTTTGAGTATTTGTTTCGTTCGGGTGTTGTTATCCATTTCAGTGCAATTGACCGAGTGATAACAATGATAATCTGTCTTCAGAATGCTGATATTTGGATTGTCGTTTAGTAGTTAGTTTCAAATTGTTGTCGTGCAACGTAATAAGACCAATGTGCAAACGCGAGCAGTCAAAACGACCAATGTAACATTTTTCCTTCCGAGGGTCCAACTTTAATCTCAAATCACGGAACAACAGTTACGATTGGTTTTTCAGAGTTATTCTTGACTGCTAGTGGTGAAAGTAGGGATAAAGATCGATAGCTTTTAAGAAAATTCGCGGAATAATGTTCGGGCCTTCTCGAGTTGACAAAAAATGTCACATTGGAGTTTACGTGAGTATTTTTTTTTCAGAATATGAATTTCAGTGAAGAAGTCCAAAGATTTAATAAAAATATACGAAGAACCCTCAGGCAACTTAATCAGTTTATTGATAATTACGAAATACTCAGGTTGGGCGGAGTTTTAAAATTTCTTGAATACGGAACAGTTTTTATTTAATTTAGAATGTATCGGTGATTATATTTGAAGAAATATTTTTTCTTCGTGTCCACGTGGACATAGTCTATACACCCTCCCCCCTCTCCGTGGACAAGCGTGGACATTTTGATACCCCCTACCACCCTAAAGTTGTCCACGTGGTATGTGGACAGCCCCTTATTAGTTTGAGAAGACAATGCTTAAATGACAGGATGAAAACATCGTCAAAACATGCTACAATGTTGTAATATTAAAAATATACAACATTGTTTTCCTAGATGGGGTTTTTGATTCAACTTCCACTCTTGATGTAAAAATCGTTTCGTTTTCATCTTTTGAAAACTTCCAAGGTTTCGCGAAAATGAAACACAAACAATTTTTTTATGGATACACGCACTGTATCTCTCGAAAGTGTTCTTAACATCTCTTCTTCGCTCTGGAATACGCTTCTAATGGGTTGCCCAGAAAGTTCATACCGTCACTTATGATAATCAAATCGAGACGCTGATCAAGAATAGTCCTCAGTACACGACATATGAATTAGCAGCTTCATTACAAATACAGTAGAACCCCGATTATCCGTGAAATAGTTTGGGAAGGTCACCGCGAATAACGAAAATCGCGGATAACGCGTTAATGAACTAAAAATGAGGTGCAAACTAGGGTTGGGCGATCTTTACAAAAAGAAAGATCTTGTTGAATCGATTTTCTAAACGGCGTAGGGATCGATCCACTGATTATATCCGTACCAACGAATCGTTCTTCGAAAAATCAATATCTTGTTTTTTCAATTTATCTGATTATTCTATAAGAGTGTTGCTGTCCTTTAAACAGGGAATACAAATTTAATATTTCTATTCAAACATCAAAAGCATTTTGTTTTGATCCTCAGCATTAAGGACACAACAAATTTTAAAGTCCAGAAAAAAATATTTTCAGGGGTATTCATCTTGTGACGTCAAAAAAATTAATTGAAGGTGCATTATAAGAAATTCAACAACTGGAATCTGCCCAGAACACGGCTAACAACGATCCCAAAAAAGCTAAACGTGTATGCTTAATGGATCGTATTTCGTATTTTCGATCGTGGCTGGTGATGCCAAATCGAAGCATTCACAACAATGTTGAGTGAAACAATATCTTTGAGCCAGCCAAATGACCTACGTTAGCTATCCTCAAAACCTGTCTACACCAGGAGAAAGTCATTCTTTGTTTCAAATACAGTGTAAAAGACTCATGCCCTTTAGTTTAGGTCATGGCTTCCATATTATCACATTATTCACATTATTATGATTTCTGTATTGATAAAACATAGTTCTGCGATAATGGAATTTTAAAGTTGTGTGAAGGATAACGAAAGATTTCATTATTTTAGACACTGACTAACGTCTATTAGTTTAAGCAATATAGGTGTGGATCAAATCAAAACTACATAACACCGCACAACATTTTAATATTTTGAACAGCGTGATGATATCGATTTTTTTATTCCACTGAGGCCTTGTTTCATTGTGTGATTTTCTCCAAAACTTAAGCAGCTCAGCCAGTTTACGTCAGTTTATGCTACAAAATCTCCGAGATAAGATTATGTCATTTCATTTGAATCGTTTAATTCGTTCTATTTTACCGATTAATTTTATAGATCGTTGAAACATTCAAACACACGTAAAATACATTAGTTATTTTTTATTTAACAACCAAAATATTAGCTAGAAAAAAATATAGTTTGCCGACTAGTTGTTTATACGGGTTTTCCAACTTTAAATTCAGAAAGTAAATTGAAATAAAACACACTTAGAATTCGAATTTCGATGAAACTTTTATTTCAAATTAAAGTTTGGTTTATGTCATTATGTGTGAAATACAACATCATTCAAATGTCCACCTAGGGCTTCCTCGCACACCTTGATCCGGAACAGGTAATTTTCGATGACTTTTCGGCACATATGGGGCGGTATCTCAGTCATAACTTCACGAATGTTGTCTTTCAAATGTTCAACAGTTTGCGGAGAGTTGGCATAGACACGGTCTTTCGCATAACCTCACAAAAAAAAGTCTAGCGGGTTCAAATCGCATGATCTGGACGGCCAATTGGCATCACCAAAACGCGAAATTATGCGTCCCTCAAATTTCGTTCGCAATATGGCCATGTTCGGTCATGTTGTGTGGCACGTGGTGCCGTCCTGCTGAAACCACATGTCATCCGTATCCATATCTTCAATTTGTGGCAAAAAAAATCGGATAACATGCGGCCATAGCGCTCACCATTCACAGTTACCGTCTCGCCGTCCTCATTTTCAATGAAATACGGCCCGATGACTCCACCAGACCATAATGCGCACCAAACAGTGACTTTTGGCGGATGCAATGGCCTCTCAACAATCACGTGTGGATTTTCTGAGCCCCATAAACGGAAATTTTGGGTGTTCACATAGCCACCGAGCTCGAAATGTGCCTCATCGCTGAAGAAAATTTGATGCGAAAATTCAGCATTTTGCTGCATTCCATGGTCACCACGCTCTAATTTTTGTACCAGTTGGACTTTATATGGATGTAGGTGCAAGTCCAAATGCAAAATTCGCCACAATGATGTGTTTGACAAGCCCAATTGCTGAGCACGCCGTGGAATCGAAACATTCGGGTCATCCTCCACACTGGCAGCAACAGCAGCAATATTTTCGGCCGAACGCACATTACGATGATGCACAGGTTTCACAATATCCGCTACGGATCCAGTTTGTTCGAATTTACGCACTACATTAGCGATTGTGTGCTCTGTAGGCCGTCCATGACGACCAAAATCCGTCCGTAATGCTCGAAAAACTCGAAAAATTTGCCGGTTTTTCATAATTTTTATAGTATAATTTAACAAAATTAACACGATGTGCGATGCTAAAACGATCCATATTGTAAAATGGCAAACATTCAACTAACGATATGACGCTTTGGTTGACAGCTATGTCAAACGGTTGTCAGCGCAGGGCTGTATACTTTCGGAAGCCCGAAATGGAAAACCCTGTGTATGGTTATGAAAATATAGTTAAGGATTACTTATGTAACTGAGCCTGTAAAGATAAACGAATTATAAAAAAAACACACAGTATATTCCGTTCAAAAAACTTCGTCGGGTAAAATATTCATTGAAAAAAAGACTGCAAAAACCGTCCCATTGAATTATCCGTTCCAAACACGTTCATCAAAAAAAGTAGGAATATTATTTCTTGTTTTTTTTCTTGAAGCTTTGTAAAAAATGAACACACTGTTACACGAAACACAATGGAAAAAATTGTTATTGAATTCTATGAAAATGAAACAAAAATCTATGGTAGTTGGCCATGGCCTTACTATCTCTGACGGTTTATATAACAACATCATACACAGTTGGTTTTTCACATACCTAATTCCAGTGGCACTCAGTATAGATGCAACGTGGAAATAAACAGTTATTTGTGATAATTCGGAAAACCAAAGTTTCACTCAATGACAACAGCAAAGTGGAGTGGACTTTGCCTGAATCATTAAATAATCGCACTGAGAACGTGACGAGCAGCAGACACACAGTTAGTAGTGCTAGTTGTCGTCTCGTCTGCATCCGTCTACTTCCAAGAAAGGTACAAAGTTCACTCCTCATGGAGATGATGAAATACATTTACATGGACAGACTCAATGCTGGAAAGTACAAGTTGTTCCCCATTTTATAATTCCGAAAATCGTATGATTCATTAGACGGAAAAACAGTAGCCACCCGGAAGTCATTGAGCCCACCGCACCGCAATCTGCCAAAGGCCAAGGGATCGGGGATCGAAGAAATGCTTGGTCTCCCCGCAACAATCATCCCTCGCCGCAAATACGGTATTGAAAGATCCTAATCTGAACCGGAAGGTAAGCGATTGTTTGTCTGAAAAGTTTCTCATTCAACGCGTGTTGATATGCATCCCCATCCCATCAGATACTTCTTCGGGGTTTGTCTTCCGGCCCAGAAGCGCGCGCGTTTTGTTGGCGACTCTCGCCGCCATAGTTGAAGGAGCAAACAACGGAACCTTTGATTAGAGAAAGACAGGTGCGGTGCGATCGCGGGGGGTGGGGACATTTGCATGCAGAAAATTGCTTTATTATTCACGGTGTGCTGTTCAGATGTGTAAACATTGGCAAATCGACGTTAGATTCCGCTGCACAGCGCGCGCACTCTCTGTCTTCCTGGTGGGAAGGGATGATTAGCGGTGATAGGTTAAATTGGTTTGTTGGGAGACATAATGAGTCCTTTCGTGCGGGCGGGTTGAGGTTGAAATTGAAAAATGCGCTCGCTTATAGGTTATGGAGGCACTAGCGTGCGCGGTCGGAACCGATTTGTACAGCGGAAATACAGTGGAATAAAAATTGACATTTCTGACAGCGTACACAAATTGGATGATATCATCGAATGTTTAAATCGTTTACACTTCCTGTGGCAACAGGAGAGCAACACGTTGCAGTACTGAAAGTGTACAAATATTATGCAATCACCTCTTGTAGACAAGCGCCCGTTAGAAACAGTGATGGAGCGCCGGAGGCAAAGTCCGAATTTGAAAAAGCCGACCGAAGTGCTTAATCACTTAATCGCAGTCTGTCGAGTGATGGACATTGGATCAGGGTTGCAAAAAGATGATGGATGTGTATATGAATTGCACCAGATTTTTTTTACACACTGAGCTACTTATTTACATGCCCACCCATTTGTCGTACTCACGAACTCAATAAATCATTAGAAAACGGACGAATTGTTACTCCGAGTAATTCATTCACGTTTCGAAACCGGAGGTAAGTTTTTGTCAGTTTCTCGAAGGACTACCATCGGCAAGGGGAGTAAACAATCATAACCCCACATTTGTGTAGTCTTTCGGTTGTTTATTTTTGGCAAGTGGGACGAGGGTGATTCCGCGGCAGTCAAGATAGTGGCGTAAAGCGACCGCTTTGGATATTGTTTAATTTAGTGATTCCCTCCCTTTTTCTTGTATTCAATTTTGGGGAAATTGTGAATATATGTGCCCCGCTAACTTTTACGACATGATTAGAGAATCTTCTGTCAAGCCTGTCAAGTTGATCAACTGATTACGCGGGAAACAAGTTTGCTCACATTTTACTGCATAATCATAATCGCGTCCCGAAGTGGATCGGGATCGCTGTTTGCGGATAATCGATTATCGAAAAAATGGGGGCCATCCGTGCTCGGTGTGCGATAAACCATAAATCGACAGTAGCACGGAAAAATATTAGACATTCCGTTAATATTTTTCCAGTCACATTTGTCTATCCTTCGGTGACGCGTTCTTCCGCGTTGTAGGAAGGATAGCAGTAACCACGCCGCGGGGGATGGGGTACGGTAAGTTTTATTATTTTTTAGCAACGCCGTTCGGTAACCAGGGTAGTGATTTATTCCGGATTTCTGCACCCACATTTGATGGCGCTGTGGGGTAAATAAGCACACGTGGGTAATCGAGTAGGCAGTGAAATTCGTTGTCCTCACGACAGGCGACTCGGTGTGTCCTAGATTGTTTCGGGAGTGTCATTGTGTCATTGCAATAAAATATTTAAATATTGTTTATGACAGCAATCGTACAAAAAAAAAACAAATAAAAAAAATGGGAGAATACCGAGTGCTACAGTACCCGGATGCACATTTCTCGCTCGGAATACTTTATCAATCACTCCTCCGCGGCATGTCCTGATAACGGATTTGCAGTGGTTACGGTTGGTTGGAACTTGGTCGAGACAAGACAGACAAAGTATATTCATTAAAATGGGGGTATAATCTTTTAGTGTAAAATTGGCGATGACCCGTCGAGTGAAAGAGTATATAGGTGTTTTCAATCTATAATCATCCAAATTTCGCCGATATAGATGAAAGTATTTTATTCATTAAGTAAACAGAATTTCAGTAAGTGTCATAAAAAAAATCGAGCTTTCATTCTGATTGCACGGCGTTTTAAGTAAAAGAATGGAATATTAATTAATTAATAATATTCTAGGTTCTGATCCTTTCTACCAGAATCCGAGCGTGGAAATCGCTCGGCAACAGCTAGCCAGCTAGACCACGTGCTCGTCACGAGTTTACATTATTTACACTCTGTCGAGGAAACGAGACGAGACTCAAACTTTGAACGGGAGCAGTATAAGATTGCCTCTTCCAACATACGAACGACGGCATGAACGAGAACTCGTAACGGCTGATGTAATACCATCTCAGCCATGGATGCGGTGGTGAACATTGAGCTCAGAACCTAGAACACGATTATGTCATAGAATACTTGGCCAGAATGTATGAAAAAATTGAATGTTGTTTCGTCAGAAACCGAACTTTGCCCGTTTGTCTACTCTGAGGTCTACACGCAGTTGGGATTCGCCAATATTTGCTTTATTGTTGTACGTCATGAAGAAAGGTAAGAATTTGAGCGTGTATCATTTTGAGACGAAATTTTTTTCGATCGCATAGCCTCCATGGGTATATTTGAAAGGTTTCGGTCTAGTTTTTCATTGTAAATACTTTCGTCATAATTTTGAACTGATGCGATGTCGAGATTGTCAGCATACAGGAAGGAAGCAGGAAGAATAAAAAATAATTGTGCACGCTTACCGGCAAAATATACAACATACCAAATATATGTAGGGTAAATGATCTTGGTTTGTCCAATTTAGGGTGTTTTCACGCAACTAATAAATGCAAATTGATTTTTCTTCCTGAAAATCACATATAATCAAGACGAGTTTGGGTTTGTTGAAAAGCCCTAAGTCTCTAGCTTCTAATTCTACCATAAGGCGTTGAAATTATTCAAATATTTATGTTTTTTAACGATTTTCCTCAAAGAGAAATTATGATCATGGTTTGACCACCTCTGATCATGGATTGTCCAGAAAATGATCATGGTTTGTCCAGTTTTAGAAATCACCATTTTTGAATGAAAAAATTCGAATTCTCAAGTAAATGTTGCATTTATCATTGCTTGAGTTAACTGTCATCATATTGATCCATTCATAATTAGGCTTTCTCCAGAATATTGCCTTTTCTTGGGCATTTTAGAAGTGTTCACCTCAACACAATCAACACAGAAAAACCTTACTTCTGCTATGCGCGAAGCACACCATAAACAAACATAAACAAACTGCAGCGCGCCAAGCGGTTGCCATAGAAATCATGTGGCAAAACAACATTAGTGAGTTGGACAACTCATGATCAAAATTGAGGTCATCGAAATGCATTAATTATATGGTTTAGCCAAGTAAATCTAATACAAATGGTGTGCAACCATGATGTTTACAATATTTGTAAGTGTTATAATCCAGAAATGGTACGAATACGTGCCAAATAATCATCTGGTGATTCATTAAAAGTTAGCTCAAGTGAGGGGCGCATTGACACTAATAGAATGTGGTTTTTATAATCCTTCAAAACATGTGAATCCATAAACATATGCTATAAAACTACAGTAAATCATGAAGAAGACAATATTACTTATATGTTTTGAAACATTCGAATACCTATTTCGACAAACGTGCGCTTAACTCGAGCATTTCAAAACGTGGACAAACCATGATCATATTTTCGACTGGACAAACCAAAGTCATTTACCTTATATATTGTAGTATTGGAAATAAAAAGTCACAGGAGGGTTGTGTCTGAGACACGACCGCATAGTTGACGTAGGATACCGTTACGCTATCTGTTGATTTTGGATGTGTTTGAAGAATTAAACTCTGATAATGATTTGGTGGCCCTGAAAGGGCCGTTTTGTTTGATTGTTGGGTATTGTTTATTCGATCCACCAATGTTTACAACCGAGTGAAATTGACAGAAGAATGGTAATTAGTCGTTAGATGGTGCGTATCAGATAGAAGATGCCGAAGTGGAATGAAATATATAGAAATGGAAAAGATAATTTTCTTTTATAATTGTTATTTTCTGAGTGATTATTCAACCAATGCGAATTTTAATTGGACTAACAACGCCTAATACTATATGTATAGCATATGGGAAATCATTTTTTCCGAATATTTCTTCACCTTCCCAACTTTTATCGCCGTATGATCTTGTCTTGGGTGAAAATATACAAAACAAAAGAGACAGCTTAAACCGAACGACCCGTTCTCGAGTGGGAACACACATTGGTTTTTATTCTTGAAAATTGAAATAAACCGTTTTATATATCAAGACCTTTTTAAAACAACTACTACCGTATACAATTTTATACTTACACTTGTGCTAAATTTTTCACAATACACGGTCGGTCATTGATTTGAAATTTCACGAAGCAACCAACATTAAAGTTCCAAATTTAAATTGCTAGGATTAATCGTTTCACCTTACATGCAATATAAAAATGCCCCCGACTTGCATATATTTGCAATACCGATTTCCCCGAGCACCTTGGTTTTGAGTCCCACACATTTCGGTGGGAGCAAAAGCTCCCCTTAATTTCATGTATTTGCAATGTTGACTTCCCCAAGGCTTGATTTTGATGTCTCTGTTAGGAACTCGCCGCATGTGTCGTCAATTTCGACTAATCAGAAGTGGGTATTTCCGTTAGGATAGGGGTTGAGATTTTTCAATTGTTTGATGGTTAGTTTCATGACATATATTAATTCATTCAATATAAAAATTTGTTATGAAGTGCCGAAATCGATTGACGCAGAAATTTCATCAATCCATCATGAAATGACTGAGCAGTAAGCGTTTGAAATTGGACAATTTTCACGATGTGCTCGATTTTCGATTTTCAATTTGTACCCCAATATGTTCCCGAAAGACGTAATCCTACGTCAAAAAGTAAATAAATGGTACCTCTTGCTGCTAGTAACGATTAATCAAATATCAACAATAAAGTAGGCGATTTGATCATATCTACATAATCTAGTCAGGATACCTTGATGCAACAAGTACAACTGCACTGATTATTCACGCATATTTACGCGTTACCAAATTTCGTCTGAAGCTCTGTCGATTTGTGGTCGGAAAATAAAAAGTAAACAGGACTGATTCATTCGATCTCGTCGAAATATTTGCCAGAACATTGTGTTGTTTGTTTGTCAAACTCCGTTTTCGATATTGCGAGAAAGATAGAAACATTGGATATTTCCGAACTAAGTAAATATTAGATTATATATGAAGCATATTACTTTGACACTTAGGCGATGGGCCAAAAGATGGCGGAATTCCTGACAGCGAATGTGAGCTACCGTGAAATCGCAGAAAAATGTGGTATTTCGATCGGAGTGATTTCGAAAATCATCAGAAAGCATAATAGGCTGAGCACAGTAAAATCGGAAGTGGAAAGCCTCGTAAAACCTCAGTTCACACAGTTCGCCTTATTCGTCGCCTGGTTCGATCGGATCCCGATAAATCTTATAGGGTCATCCAGGAAGAGTTGGGCCTCAACCTCACTAGTCGAACTGTGAGCAACCGACTTCGATAATCAAATCTACAGAGCTTCTTCAAAAAGAAAAAGCGATTACTACGGAAAGCCAATATCAAAAAGTGCTTGGATTTCGCAAAGAAATATGCTTCTCGCCCTACTGACTTTTGGGAGAAGATTGTTCGGACCATTGGGAGTAAGTTTGAGCTACAACAACGAAGAAATCTCAACGAACTTGTTGCCTGAATTGTCAGCGTCTGCTATCCAGATTTACTCAACAGCAACAGATAAACAAGAAGGAGGATCACTGCTTGTGTGGTGCCGGTTTTCCAGGAATGGGTGGGCAATCTTGTTGGGATCGATGGAAAGATGACTGGTAAATCCTACGTCAAAGTCTTGGAGGAAAACTTAAAGCCGTCACTCAGGAAAATGAATATAAAAGGCTATATTATCCAACAGGGCAACGACCCCAAGCACACCTCGAAGGTTGTGAAGCGCTATTTCCAGTCCAAAAAGATTCAAATGCTTAAGTGTCCACCCCAGTCCCCAGACCTCAACCCCATTGAGCATCTATGGATAATACAGGATGAAACAAATATTGTATAATTTGGTCGAAAGTATACCCAAACGACTCATGACAGCAATGAAGAATCATGAAGGACATACTAAATATTGAGATATATCATCCACAATGCTTTGTTTTTATACTGTTTACTTTTTTATTTTCTAATCACTGATATTTGGAACAAAAATGAAATGGAGTAATATAAATTTGAAATGAATACAAACAATGGCTTGTTTTCATCCATTACATCGTGAGAAATACGTTTACTGCATTTTGCATTAAGGGGGGACCCCGGTCTGGTAAATCGAAAAAAATCAATTTTTGTTTTTTGCATTTTTGGGAAGCTTATGCCCTCAGAAATGTTGTCCTAAAAGGATTTGTCGATATTTAATTTCGTTGGAAAGTTACAGCCAAAAGTATGAAGTCACCTCAAGGGATATAGTATTGCTGTACGAAATTTTTAAACGCGGTTTTCTCGAAACCATGTGAGGGGCTTAGAATGAAAGGGGTGTAAGTGATTTGATCGATTTCTCTACATCGACTCTCTCTTTTGGTCATAACTTAGCTGCAAATACATTCCCAGCTGTATTTGACAATGTGGAAGATAGGTCAGAACCTCATCTGTCGGATTGTATAGCAAACTTAAATTGGAACGTTTTTGCAGTTGAGTTATTAACTAAATAAAAAGTTAATAAAAAGAAGTCGATCAAGTCACTTACACCCCTTGCATTCTGAGCCCCTCATGTTATTTCATTTGGTGGTATCGATATCTCAGTATCTACTCGACCGATTTGGCTGAAACTCTTTATCAGCATGTAAAAATGAATTATCTAGAGTGTTACATAGCCGTTTTTTGATATCTCATTTTTTCGATTTTTTCAAAATTACTATTTAGAAATTTTTCATGAAAAATATCTCAGTTTTAACAAAAATTGCCGCTGTTTTGGTAATTTTTCGAATTTTCAAAAACTGTTATGTAACGCTTTAGGTATTGTCCTAAAGTTTCAAAATATTCATTGGAATTTGTTCTACGACACCACGTTGCTTCAGAACCGATACCACCAGCAAGGTACCGATGTTCAGACAGCATGTACGCATCCAGCTGTCAACAGCGTCATAATCATTATTCGTGCACTCAAACGAACGAACACTCCCCTTTATTCGTAACTTCCCGATAAAATCCACGAAAATTCCCTTAAATATTTTGCATAACTCTGTTTACTTTTTTCTGTCCAACACTGTATATATCAAATATCCATACGTGAACTACAGGAATCAATTCGTGGACAGATCAGTGATCCGTGATCGTGCTATATTTATTCTGGATGTTGGGAATTCGCCCATGAACTGTTGAACTGAACTGGGTTTAACTCGGAAACAACGTCGACATTGATGAACCACAATATGAGCTAAATTGCAACCTCCCAACGGCCTATACTCGAAACGTACCGATGGTCATAATAGTTGTGATCCAGCATAAAGCAACTGTATGTGAAAATAACGTTTGCATTAAAAAAATGGACAAAAATTGCCGATTTTTCATGGGTTTACCTCCACACGCACTGACGAAACTACCCATGTAGCATCAATCATAGTAACCCATGAGTCAGCAGACAAAAATTGGCATAAAGCTGTCAATCGAACTCGAACTCTAACCGTAATGGCGAAAACAGTGAAGCTAATCCATTCAGAAGTGTGCACGTTCAAAGAACAGTACCCCGCCGCGTCGAAAACGGACATCGTGCCGCCAGATACGCCCGTTCCGGCATCTACAACATCTTGGCACTTTTGGACAACAATCAGAGCATCGAAAGAAAGCCCGGTTGCGGACAGCCGACGACCCTGAGCGACAAGAGAAGCTCCAAAGGGTGCATCGCTGCGTGCGCTTGGCCGGGAGGACGGTGCAACCGGCCAAGCAGTGAAAAAGTACCTGACGCAGATGGACATACTTGTGAGGAAGCGTAAGTTCCGTCCACTGGTCTCAGAGCTGCAGGCAATGACGCAGCGACAACGGCTGAATAAGAGGGTCAAGTCGTTTTTCCCGGCGAATCGCGACGTGGCGGTGGTGATGGACGACGAGACCTATCTCACTCTGGATAGCAACGTCGAGAATTTCTGGGCAAACCTGAAGCGTAAGGTCTACTCCAACAATTTTGTCGCGAAAACTGAGAAATAAAACGAAGAAAAAAACTCAAAAACATGCCTACACGCATGTTTTCGTCCGCCATGGCAAATGTTTGGGCACTGCCGGAAAGCCGCTCGCGAGGGCGAAAGTTTTTTTTTTATCACCATCCGAAAAAAGTCTATTTTTTAATGCAAAACTCAGTTCGTTCATTTTTATTAATTTTGATTTATTGTTATTCAATAGCATTAACAATCCTTTCTCTATGTAGTAGATCATTATAAGAAGAGTAACACTTTTTTTCTTCTCCTGATTATCTCTTTTGTCATTTCTATTGGATTCTTTTCGACAACCAGTTTGATTCTATCTGCATGATCCGGGTTTGAACACTTCTTGACACACGCGTAGCTTAACCCTTTGTAAGGCCGTGATAACTATACTGCCACCAACAAAAAATATTGTTTTCGCTCCCCTCGGCATGTCATTTAATATTTTACTTGACCAAAAACTTCTAAAGATATTTGGCAATACTCTAATTTTTTTGGGCTGCAAAAAATGTACGATATTAATTTGGGGGTCATTTTTATGTAACGAAGCCACGATTTTAGAGCGCCGACAAAATAATCTGTTTAAATTCGTGGTATATACGAAAACTTGATAGGTTTATCACTGCAGACGTTCTATTTGGGATATACAGTGGTAGACATTCGTTTAGCCGCACACTATTTCTCCTCAATATCTTTAAAAATAAGTCAATTCTTTGTACAGTTTTGCTCATAAAAGACGATTATTGTTCATTTTCATCGAATTCATTAAAAAAAAAAGTATAAATTCACTTTTTGTTTTCTAAGTAATTCAAATATGTGGAATCAGGGTGGACATTCGTTTAGCCGCATCCTAAAACTTCAATAAAAGAAAAATTGTGCGGCAAATTTCGAGTCAAGTCGGTAGCTAATATTTAGTATGTCCACCTCCATTTCGGATCACTTTGAAAACTCGATTTGGCATCGAGTCAAACAGCTTTTAAAGTGTTGCCATATTGATTATAGCCCAACTTTCCTGAATTACTGCCTTGAGACTGGAAATGTTGTCAAATTGTCATCCGTTTTCATAGACCATCTCGGCCAAGATTCTCCATAGGTTCTCTATGGGATGGCAATCGACTGCCAGCAGGTCATTCAAGAAGCGGAATGTCCTTCTCGGCAAACCATGCCTTCGATTGTTTGGAAACGTGGATCTATGCATAATCCTGCTGAAAAACCGACATCCTCGGTAGCGTTATTCTCAATATGGCCAATCAAAACGTCCTCCTGTAATTGAAGATACTTTTCGGAGTTCATTCGGGTGAAAATGAAACAAATGGGAAGCTTGCTGTGATAGGAAACGGCTCCCCACACTGTCAAACTTCCGCCCCCAAAGTTTCGCTTTGATCTCACGACATGCCGTTGACTTAAATTGTACCAATAGCAACTTTAACAGTCCGGACCATCCAAATTGAACTTTTTTCGCCAGAAAATACAACTTTTCTCCATTCTAGTTTCCATCCCATGTATTGCCGGGCGAAAATGAGATGGTTCTGCTTATGGGTGGCGGTCAGTTTCGGCTTCCCTTGAGGTTTCTTCCACATGATGTTTGGTGACTCATTCAAGATGCGCGCAATATACCTCTTCGTTACTGGAACAACCGATTCTGCCTTAATGTATGAGCAGGACATCGTTTCCTGGTTGCTTCGTGTCTTATTCGACCTTTAAGACGCAAAGTAACTTTGGTGTTCCCATTTGTTGGTCGTTATATCCCATATTTCTGACACTATTTAAAGAAATTCCGTACCACTTTCTCAGATCGACCAATTTTTGTTACGATCGAGCGGTTAGAAAACTTTTGTTCACTGAAAATCTTTATTATTTTCCGCCCCGTCAATAGAATACCTTTCGCCATTCCTTCAAATTCTACGTAAATCACTAATCTGACCAACTTCTTACGTTGCACATCTAATATTTATCTTGTAAATTGAACATTCCCAAGTATTTTTTCAAAAAACACAGATAAAGGCGTGGTGATTATGCGAAAACTCGATTTTTGTGCCTTGCGGCTAAACGTATGTCTCGGGAAAAAACGACGTTTGAATGTTTATATCCACCGATGCCGCCTTGTGTGTGTGTGTGTGATTGTGACGCACGTCCTTTAAAAAAAAAGTGACTTAAATATACTATCACTACAGCGAATTAGTATCCCGATAAAAAGAACATTCCTAGTTGTTTTGTAAGTGTTTCATGTTTTTTTTCAAGTGCGGCTAAACGAATGTCTATCACTGTACTGTGCAGTTTTTTCAATAAAATAAATGGAATATTTGATGAAAAATTAAAATTTTAATTTTTTTTTATGTAACTTTATATAAAAAAAGTGTTTTTCGCTGCACTAGAAATATTGTTTTGATTTATAAAATAAGCAATAAAGTGAATTTACAAAGCAGTGTTTCAGGGATTAACGGGCAGTGGCACATTTTTTTTCAAAAGCAAATATGTGTGATTCCTCACGTAAGGATTATATTCTTTGGAGTTGTAGTCGATTCGTTGCCTAGATTCTACGGCCTTATAAAGAGTTAATCATAAACATTCACCTGCGCCCATGTTTTGCTCAACGGTTTTTTCGACAATGTTCATTCAGTTTATTTTTCGAAAGTTAAACAGTAATTACAACATTTTTCTAGATATTGCCAGGAGGATGAGTATTGAACCTGAAGGAAGATTATGCAGATCAATAACAAATGTTCACACTACAAGAATTATCACCCAGACTCACTCAGACACGTATAGAGTAAAATCACTTTTGGTTTGTAAAATACGTCAAAAATGTTCGAGTATTTAATTACAGAATGTTCATTAAATAACTCCAGAAATAATATTGTAATTATTTGAATGATTCTCTCACCACCAGAAAGCGAAAGGAGAAAATCTAAGAACCTAGATTTGATCGAAAAGCGTGTTCCGATCAAAGGAAATTTCTAGAAAGCTTTACTGAATAACATTCAAGTCATCATTATTTTTTTCACCATTGAGGTCAATTTGCAATATTTGAGATATGATTTATTCTCGTGGGAAACTTTTTATCAACACAACATCGTCATTCACATTCCTGGTAGAATCGACTTATCATTCGACGATGTAAAAGGTCACACTTATAAAACTTCTTGGACCTCAAACACAGAATGTTGCAACAGAAAAAAAAACAATTTCATTCGCAGAGAACAAATAGTTGTCGTCATGTATATCTAATCACAACCCCCATTGCATACTTACACGTGACATAATGAAGAAGTTGCTTCGAAACTTTTGAAAGTTCTCTAGCAGATAGATACGACACTTTACACAGAACTGCTCAAAGTAGTCACCACCCCGCGTATTCTTCCCGAAGTCCCCACTCAGCAGCCACCGGGTTTGTTCTCTTAGCCCACCACTTTTGCTTGGCACCCTTGGGGTGGCACCCAATATCAATTGCACACCACCGGAATCGTCACCGCAATCAGCCCACCGTGCGGCGACTGCTGGACCACTACTAGCCCCAAACCGACCGATTATGTCTCCCGTTGGAGAAGCACCCCTGTCACCACCGTCGTTGCTTCCAAATTGTTGATCCTGAGCCTCAACAAGATAATCCAGCAAGTGACTACTATCGACCGCGACCGCTGCCACTATCCGAAAACAACCTTCCGCACTGGTTGGCAAACGATGAGGAACTGGTCGACCAGTCGGAGACCCGTCCCGTTGGAAGTTGTTACAGAAGATAATTTGTTTATCGTTCACCTTGGTAGCGCAGCACCGTTCGCTAATTTCGATGAACACCACCTTTACGTCGTCGCGGCCCGACATGCGCCGTTCCTGGGCGACAAAGTGTTTCAGCAGGTCCAACGATCGCTGGGCGCTGGAGGTGGTGCCGTCCTCGGGAGGGGACGCGACGGGAGCAGAGCTTGTTTGGCGATTGCCGCTGGCAACCCGGCCAAAATGAACACCTCGTCGAGATCTGGCACCGATATCGGCTACGATGTGCTCCCAGCTCCCAGCATTGTCACCGTCATCGTCATCATGGTCCCGGCCCTCGAAAGAAGGTCGGTTCCGCGGAGCGGCGAACATGCTGGCGGAGCTTCTTGAGTAAGTTTTTGGGAAAGTCGTTTCGAACTTTCTCTGTCTCGCCCCGTCACGTTTCGTTAACAGTTTTCGGGGCGGGAAATGTGCTTCCCAAAACTTTTTCCTGAACACGGCCCGATTTTCTACCTTCAAGTTTTGCAAAATGTGCACAATGTCACTTTGGGACAATCGAGAGGATTTCCGAATTTTGAAGCAGCTATTTCGAAGGACGATTTGGAACTGAAGGTTTCCCCCGAGTTCAGAAATCGATGGACGTAAGAATTTTCTTAGATTTCCCGCCGATTCAACCATTGTGTAGGTGTTAATGATAAATTGAAGTTTGATTAGAACCGTTACGGTCGGCAGGGGTCCATCGATGGTACGATAGGATTCCAATGTTAAGATTTTGTTAAGATTTTTGCTTAATAATTTGAAATTTATTCAAATTTAAGGCATATTTTTAATCATGAAATAGTGAACGGAATGATAGATGCTAAGTGCCTCGAAAAATTTGTAAAATCTTAGCTCCCAGCCCCCCGACATGGGTGCATCACATCATTTTTCTACAATCGGCAAACTAGGTAACCTTGGCGTTGATGATGATTCAGCAGATAACATAAATGTGCCTTCGCTATTAGTTGTGGTTTTGCACTCGACAGTATCAGCAGGACTTGCAGTAAGTGAGGATGCCCCTCAGGAGAGTAAAGAAAGCTTGTGCTGATTTTGAGCAAAACACGACAATCTGCGATGTGTCATTCCCCGAGTCCGGTAGACTCCGAGAGACGGTGCGTGTGTTCGTATTTGTTCAACATGAACATTGCACCCGAGAAAGTTTGCAGATTCAATGGAGATTAGCTGGCTCCACCCAGGTTAAGTCGTTAGGCTGTCACTTTGCCAGTCAACAGTTGCCTTATCAGCAATGTTTGAGCTGATTCTAAATAATAGGGGAAATGGGGGCAAAGTAATCACCCTAAGGAATATTCCGTTTTCCGAATAATATTTCAGCTCAACTTATTGTTGTTCAAGATAGCAAACGGTTTTTATCATAAAAATTGAAAATAGTACATTTTTCATCATGAGAAAAAAAAATCTAAAAAGGTTGCCCTAATCCAACCGTTAGCCTAAAACTTTCTTTGTCTCTCTTCAACACTTGTCTAAATGAAATCCTTCAACTTTATTTCCGGTCTATTGGCGTTCGCAACTAACCGGAAGCCATCATGTTCGACTTCCGCAGTATATAGTGCTTTCACTCTATACTCATTTCGTAGGGGGTATCCATCATTGTTGGTCGTTTAGAGCCACTGTCAGCAAACCGGAAGTCAAAACAAGATCATATTTTTTTCCGCTCGTCAATTACTCATCCATTACCTATATAATTAGGGGCGTGTGTTATTTCCGGGCAATTGGGAGCAGGGTGACAATAATAAAATCTGTGTTTTTGGTCTCAAAAAATTCTCATGAATTTAAACCGGTGAAAGATTACCGAATGGTTATGTATAGCATATCAAACAAATCTTAGAGAATTTCCGATTCGATTGGTATACAAATCATGAGAATTCGTTCACAGTGAAAATATTTATTAACGTTAATTTTATTTCATCAAAATGTGACCTATTTTTTTGATTTGGCACCCTTCCGGAAAGACGTAGTTCTACGTCAAAAAAATATTTTTAGTCCAAAAATGCATATTTTATTAGGGCAACCTTGTATGGGGGAATAGCACACTTCCTGTTGATTTTAGGTTTATTTGAAAAATTTAATGGGGATGCCAAAACATGTATTTTTTATGTTTTTTATGTATGCTTATTATGTATTTTTGGGATAAAATTAATAATAACATAAAAACCACTAACTTTTATGTTTTTCCTTTCCAAAATGTTATATAAATCCACTAATTTAGATGTTTCAAAACTATATCCTGTGTCTAATTTTCTCATCTTTCAAACAAAAGCAACAGAATCGTTCTACGTAACGAGCTTGTTGAAGTAGAGCCAGTTTTAGGCCAACAGAGCGTCGAAGGATTTTTTCCATCAAATATGATTCTCTATCACCTTCTGAAAGGGTTCTGATTTTTTATGTGAGAAAGGTATTATCTGACTTTAAGAGGATGAATCAAAAATTAAATTTTTCTTTTATATTCACAAACAATAAAAAATGTTTATAAAACAATTTAAAATTTTTTGAATCGAATATGCACAGGATTCTATTATATAAAAGATTTCGAATGTGCAAAGAATTTGAAGACTCTATATAATCGAGTCCACCCTGCACTACCGAACAAGCAGGTGACCATTTTACCCCCACTGACCACTTTGTCCCCGCAACCCCTACATGTAAAACACCAGTGTCCTTTTTCCAGTGTGAAAAATCTGTTAGGCGTTTGTTTACATTGGGGATGCTGTCGAATCGTTGCACGGTAATACTATCACTGCTGTGAGCAGTTCGTGATTAGAGCTTAGAGATTGACCCGCCACGAGAAAGGGTTAGCACATAGAGTCGTAAACATAAACAACATGCTATCGTTTTCTCGCGTTGGTTCTCATTTCTGTAATCCAACGGGGCAGTTGGGCAACCGAGCGTTCCTGAAACATTGAACTTTTAAGTTTTTTTTATCAAGGTTTTTTTTTTAAGGTTTCCAGTTCTAGACACAGAATTCCGCGCAATTCTCATTTATAAAAATATCATTTGTTCGTCCCAACGATGAGGGGGCTGGCGCTCTAATGATTTCGGTGGTTCTTTTGTATTCTCTCGCGATCCCGCAAAAAACACGCATAAGCTATCAAAGTCAATGCACGCAATTCGAAAATAAAAGATTACAACAACATCGCGTTTGGATGCGATTGTCGAAGTGACGCGCAACAGAGAGGCCACCGTGGGCAGGACCTATCATCGGCGAGCCGGAATATATGGTCGTGATTGGCCGGGAAGTTTGCGCGTACCGAGTTTGCGAGGTACTCTACGATACGAAATGCGGAATGGTGTGGGATCGCTAATAAATAATAAAATCGATTTGTGTGTGGTTTTGCTTTTGTGGTTCTAACGGGATTTGTGTTTGGGAGGAAGAGACGTGACTTTTACCCATAAACAGTCGATGGGAAAGGACCAATTTTACGTTGTGAATAGTGGCACCGATCGACCGATGACAGAATTCGATGCAATGATAATAACATAAATATTTGAGGAATAAACAAATGAAGGAAAATCGCGTACCAACATGATTGAAAAGAAGAAAAAAAAATGTCATAAGGAAAAAAAAGGGAAAAATATCATAAAAAATTACTAGCCGCAGTGTTACTACCCAAAATTATGTTTCCGCCGATGATAGTTCATCCATTTCATGAGAATTTTTTTTACTCACCGCTATTCCGCACCCCGCTGGGAGTTGACGCAACTATCTCAACTCGAGCTGTACAGTAAAAAAGTCACAGGAGGGTTGTGTACGAGACACGACCGCATAGTTGACGTAGGATTCCGTTGGACTGTCTGTTGATTTTGGATATGTTTGAAGAATTTCATCGTTAAACTCTTTGATAATGTTTTGGTGGCCGTTTGGTTTGGTTGTTAGATATTGTTTGTTCACTCCACCAGTGTTTACCGCGTGATGATGATAGAAAGATGGTAAACAGTCGTTGGATGGTGCGTATCAGATAAAAGATACTGAAGTGGTGATGAAAACCACCCTCTGTGACCCTAGACGAGATGCCTCCTATGTTATGTATGGATGAAATAAAGAAAAACAAAACTCACCAATGCACAATGGTCCAGGAGATGCATTTCAGTGGAAATTAGCATTTAGAGCTCGACAGTTATTCTCTAGACAAAAACTGTCTTCGACAAAGTTGTTACATACGATAGAGCACTCATTTTTTTGTTATCAAAAACAGGGTGACCAAAATGTTGGATCGATTTAGCGCTTTGACCAAAGGGATTTTTGCATTCATTTTAATATTTCAAATTCTACATCAAAACTGTCTTCGTTTACCTTTTAGAGCTCATCAATTCCAACATTTTGCGATGCAGAACTTGTCAATATCTTACTCCTACTTAAAGTTATTGATGTCTTTTACCCAAAAACTCATGATTTGAATTTTAATTTACTCAAACACAAAAAATAACATAGTGTTGAAAATCACACATCATGTATATGACAAACAATTGAAGAGAGCGTGTTTTTTGGGAAGAAATATCAATAACTTTGAGTGAAGTTGAGATATTGACAAGTACTGCATCCCTAAATGTTTGTATTAGTAAACTTTAAAAGTCTTCCGAAGACAGTTTGTATGTAGAACTTGAAATCAAAAAGTTAGAACAAAAAACAGTTTTTTTAATGGTGACCCTAAAAAAATCGAAAAGCGCTATATCGGTTATTTCAAGAGATAGAAAAAAAACTTTATTCTACAAAGATGTTTGAAATAATTGGGAATACAACATTGTCGAACTATGTTTACCTCTATCTATAAAGATAAGAAAGTTAAATTTTTTATCTCATCGACAATTTTGGTCGAAGACATTTTTTTTTGTCTAGAGAATAACTTTCGAGCTCTAAATATTAATTTCCACTTAAATACATCTCCTGGACCATTGTGCAATGTAATATAAGATAATTACCAATACCGTACACAATTATCAATTTTTCTCATCAGTAAAAACATGTTACATTAATATAGAGAAAACATATTTGAAATGAGGAAGGTAATTTTCTTTTACAACTTTTACTTTCTGAGTGTTTATTCAACCCAATGCGAATTTTAATTGGACTATCTGAACCAAATACTATATGTAAAGCATATGGGAAATCACTTTTTGTAATATTTCTCCATTTTCCAAATTTTCTCGCCGTATAAACTTTACTTGGATGAAAATAAACACAACAAAACAGACAGCTTAAACCGAACGACCCGTTCTCGAGCGGGAACACGATCTGGTTTTTATTTATGAAAAAAGAAATAAATTGTTTCATAGATCAAGTCATTTTTAACACAACTGCTACCATATACAATTTTATACTTACACTTGTGCTAAATTTTTCACAATATACGATCGGTCATGGATATTAAATTTTACGAAACAACCAACATTAAAGTTCCAAATTTAAATTTTATTTGCTAGAATCAATCGTGTCACTCACCTTACTTGCAATATAAAAATGCCCCCGACTTACATATATTTGCAATGCCGATTTCCCCTGGGCACCTTGGTTTTGATGTCTCTGTTAGGGAACACATCTCGGTAGAAACAAAAGTTTCCCCTACTTTCATGTATTCGCAATGTTGATTTCCCCCAGGCAGCTTGGTTTTGATGTCTCTGTTAGGGACCCGCCGCATGTGTCGTCAATTTCGACCAATTAGAAGTGGGTATTTCCGTTAGGATAAGGGTTGAGATTTTTCAATTGTTCGATAGTTAGTTTCATGACATATATTATTTTCTTCAATATAAAAAATTGTTATGGAGTGCCGAAATCGATTGACGCGAAAAATTCATCAATCCATCATGAAATGACTGAGCAATAAGCGTTTGAAATTGGACAATTTTCACGATGTGCTCGATTTTAGATTTTCAATTTGTACCCCAATATGTTCCCGAAAGACGTAATCCTACGTCAAAAACAACATACAGTGGTCGAACTCCTCCGTAATGGCTCGAACAATTTTGATGAAATTATACACAAAAAAATGGTAATCATGAGAATAGGTTGTAAACTATATATGATACCGCTAGGATACCGATTACCATATATTCAATACCGATTAGGATGCATTTTTCTTTTTTTTTCATCATTTCGTTTGAGGCCAGGCACATCGCCGGCGATTTGGATGTAAAACGGCACAATTAATTATTGAAATTCTTCAATTTACACATGCTCGGATTCGAAATGACAACCACGCTATTGTCATCAATCCTGATAAAACACCAGCTGGAGAGCACGACTCGGCTGCGTTTCCTACGACACAATCAACATAAGCGACGTGAGGAAGAATACATTCACTTGCGACATGCTATCATGAGCTACGCCGATACAGTCTTTGCCATTGCCAGGTCAAAATGCAATGTATTGTTATAACATTACAGTGCGTGTGTTCAAACAGAAGAAAGGAAGTCCGAGCCGATTCGTTCCCACATATTGCTGTATGTATTCGCTTGAGTGGAAAAAGCGAGGATTACCTCATACACACATATTTAATTTGGTTAGTCGACAAAATGTGCCCTGAGCAAACTACAGTTCAATTTCCTAAGGAATTCCAGATCTGTTTACTGATCAAATACTCCCCAATATTCTGGAATCCGAGCCAAGATTACCCGAACGGATCACAATTCTGCATTCTGTAATTCGTTCGATTCAAGTCTAATCGTGCTGTGCAAATGTGGCAACCCAGCCACGCAATTTGAGATAGACTACATTGAGCTCTGAGTTCCATTTCTGTGAAGACAAGAATGGTAACGGATTTTCGAATGAAATTAACAAGCTTTTAAAACAAAAATATAAATGAAAATTAGTTCTACAATATCAAATATGTATTCCATGTAAAAAAGTAACAAGTTCTCTGCAAGAGTACTCTTATATTATGGATAAAATTTCGGAGATGAAAAGAAATTTATTTTAAAAAAAGTTGATGAGTCTGGGCCTAGGGGTACGGACGGGATCTTGACATAGGACTGTGATTGTGTGTAGGCTTGGCTTGGAAGGAAAGAGGTGTAAGTGACTTGATAGTTTTCTCTTCATCAACTTTTTCATTGGTTTATAACTCAACTGCAAAAACGTTCCAATTTGGGTTTGATATAGAATCCGATAGATAAGGTTCAGACCTATCTTACACATTGTCAAATACAGCTGGGAATGTGTTTGTAGCGATGTTATGACCAAGAGAGAGAGTCGATGATGTCACTTGCACCTCTTTCATTTTGAGTTTTCCATTGCATTTGAATAGAGTTTTTTTTATTGTTCAAAATCGGTATTTTTTTCTTTTTTTGATACATCAAATGGAAGCCCTGGAAAAAACACGTTTCCTGTATCCTTTGAACGAGTTAGATGAGATAACGTGGTAGAATCCGGAACCACATTCTGTTCATAAGTGTACAGAAAATTAAGCCATTACCACCCTTTTCTTCTGTTCATTGAATTATGCAGAAGAAAACAAAAAGTCATCATGTATCATTTTTAAAAACAAGTACAAATTAAGAATCTACATAAATATTATATTAGCCTAAGTCAAATAATTCTATGACTACAGAAATATATTATAGATAAAAATAGCATTTTCTCCTTCGTTGCCACGTTGTCCGAAACATTGTTTGTAGGGGATTGTAATAACTTTATAGCCAGGTAATGTATATTGGGTATCTTTTGGTCATGAGTGCTCACTTGGGAAGTTCGTGTAGCTGCTGTAGTGAAGTGATCTCATTGGGTGCTAAGTTCTGCTTATGTATAGGAAAGGAGAATGTGCATTCGAGGAAGTGGAGCGAGTTTCTTAGGAAGACATATATGGGGAGCATAATATTAAGAGCGCGACTACTCAAGCTATCATAATCTGATATGCCTGAGTATACCCTTTCGATCTTCTAAATCAGCAGCCAGTTAAATTCATTAATTGCATTTTTTACATAACCGAACAACATGCTCGATATTACGACTCTAGGATGTCACAGTTACATGAATTGTTATTAGCAAGACCTATACGATAATGACGTGAATTGAGCACGAATTGATTGGGCAACATACAATACAATAACTGATAAATGCCTATTATCGGTAAATGAAGAATAATTAATTATACGCATCAACTCACATTATGAGATAACGCCCGAATTTAGGCAGGAAGATTGCTCGTTGCGTCGGGGAGGGAAGCGAGTGGTTAGTGCAATCAAAGCGAAACATACACATTTTAATCGTCAAATTGTTAACTTTTTTTTACTATATTCACTGTTCATGTCTTAAGCAAAAAAAAATGCTGGATAAATTTCCTGTCTAATGGCATAAAACACAACATATGTTGTAATAACGATTTTGAGTAATATGCGTTTGGAAACTCTTAATGAATCGTTACATTTTTCGTAGAGTGACCCCCCTATATAGAAGTCAAAGACCTATGTCAAAAGTTAAATTAGGGTGGCAGCGAAAATGGTCATGTGAAATTTCAAAAACCGACCGCGTACATTTTGTTTATTGGCCCAAAAAAAATTATATATGGTGTTTCAGCTCAATCGGACAAGATTTAGGGGTGCCTCAAAGCGCTCAAACTTTTGATTTTTAGATACTCGAAAATCTTACAAGTGGGCAGTGAAGGAAATTTGGAAAATTGAAATTTTATTTTCGATGCCAAATGACTTAAAAATGCATGAAACATCGAGATCTGGTGTCATCACGAAAAAAAATGCTGGCCGAAAATCGACCTTTAGCCTGAGATGCAATGAAAGTATGGAAAAAAATTATCGAATTTAACCCTTTGCGGTCGTATTAAATTTGGGCATGGGTGTTGTACTGGTCGGAATTATTTTTCCTTGAAAAAGCAGTAATACATGCAAGATTATGAAAAATTAACTTTTTTTGTGAACTATATATATGTAGTAACCCTTTTGTGGTCGTTTGTCTGCTCTCAGCCACCATAGCAAGGAATCATACTAAATACTGTATTCAACGATATAATAGTTTACATTTTTTGTAAACGAATGTCTAGTGAACCTTTTTCACGAATCCATAAGGAGTTTCTATGAATAATAGGTAACGGTACTCGGTGTGAACAAAATATTATTACCGTGGATGAATAAGAAGAAAATAAGAAGGGAAATTAATTCCGACCGCAAAGGCTTAATTTAACAATGTATTTTAATGTGATGTTTTTATATAAAAAAGACTTTGTTTGTATGAGATTATTCAAATGACATGAGACATTTATGCAAACAGTAATTCTGATAGCAATGTAATAGCAATCTTTTCCATCACACCAAAGTGTTACAATGGCTAAATTCTGCTGTTGTGATTTCTGTCCCACATTCCTATGTATTCAACGCACTGTGCTTTGTCTTGTGTGGGTGACTACTTTGTTTGATACTAAGTACCAGTTTTCAGAATGCACCTCGGTGCTGATGCGCAACAAGATTTTTGTACCCAGTTGAGCCAGTTCGCCAGAGGGCATGTGTGCACAAAGAGTGGGGACACATGCCCTCTGGCGAATGAGCACACTCCGAAACACAGATGAAATGTTTGGTTGTCAGCGCCGTTCTTACGCAGAGATTTGCGCCCAGTGTTAAGCTGAGTTTTACGCTGAAATTTGCGCCGTGCTTGCGCCGTATTTCTATACTGCGCGCTTGAAACTGGATTGCTCTCTCTGTTGAGATATTTTTCTTCATACAAGCGTACGGTTACGGTTCAAATGGGGGCGCGCTGTTGTTTTATGCTTTGCTTAGAACGAGCGAAGACAAAGCGGGCGCTAGAATTTGATGTATATGTGTTTGTGTGTATATAGAATGAGACGCGCATCACACAAGTGAGAAGAAATGTTTAGTATCTGAGTTCTGCGCCGGGTACATTTTGGGCTGTCGTGCTTATGGATTTTGTGCCCTTCGCACCAAGATAGAATACGAGTTTGAGCGCACGCTGATGAAAATTAAGCTCAAGCGCAGCGCTGCGTTTGTTTTCTGAAGACTGCTAAGTACCATTATCTTTTGCTCATAGAAGCACTGTGTTGATTCCTGAACAGGTTCACTAGACATCAAGCTTCGTTTGAGAAAAGCATTAACTGATACTTGGTTGGGTAAAATATGAGATTAGCATGATTTCTTGCTATGGTGGCTGAGAGCAGACAAACGACCACAAAGAGTTCAAGAATCGACCATGTGCATTTTGTTTATAGGCTCAAAACTACGACCTTAGCAAAATTTCAGTTCAATCGGACATTATTTGGGGGTGCCTCAAAACTCTTTTGTTTGAGAGGCAATGAAGGTATGGAAAAAAATAATAATTATCGAATCTCGACGTTTCATACATTTTTAAGTCATTTGGCATCGAAAAAAAAATCGAATTTCCAAATTTCATTTACTCCCCCTTGGATTTCTTTGTCCCCCCTTGGATGGACGATTTTCGAGGAAAAAAAATTAAAACATTGAGCGCTTTGAAGCACCCCTAAATCATGTCCGATTGAGCTGAAACTTTGCACAGGTAATTTTTTTAGGCCAATAAACAAAATGTACATGGTCGGTTTTTGAAATTCGATGATGAAATTTTTCCCATACATCCATTGCCACATTGTGGTACATTGTGGATGCAACAATTGTACATATCATTGGATCATCCAATTTCCGTTTTGTTTCTCCCTCTCATAACGGAGGATAGTCAGTTATACCGAGAGCATAACAGTACAACGGTGATAAGTATATTGCATCTTTTGTACGAACTCTCAATCAATACAAGTAATTGATTAATAGCACTACATTCGCGGTCCTTACTTCCCCAAAACATTGCTCTGCACATTATTGATTGAAAGCGGTTCACCTTGTCGATAACCTCGGCGGCTGTTGTTATTGCAGAAAACACCATTGATATCTCCCTCATCCTGTCCGAATTTTACATCGCTCGCACGCTGCCAGAGATGCAATAAAGTTAAGAACAGAGAAAGGTCATTCGTTGACACCGTCGATTTTTGATAATCTCTTCGGCAGAGGTAATTATAAAGGGTGTGTCACATCAAATTGCATCACGGAAAAAACGCTATAGAAATTCGCCCAGTAGACCGATCCTTTTGAAAATTTTAGACAGTAAAATAAAAACTATTAAACAACTTTTGACATTTTCTTTTTATTCATACTTCGAGCCCAAGCCCGTATGCTCGCACCTTCCTCTTTACCCCGTCCATAAGGTTCTGTACAACGTCAGGTTGTAGTTTTTTTTGAACAGAAATCCATTTTCTCTTGAAGTCCGCCTCCGATTTGACAACTTTTGGGTTCTTCCGGAGGGCCTGCTTCATAATCGCCCAATATTTCTCTATTGGGCGAAGCTCTGGCGCGTTGGGCGGGTTCATTTCCTTTGGCACGAAGGTGACCCCGTTGGCTTCGTACCACTCCAACACGTCCTTTGAATAGTGGCACGAAGCGAGATCCGGCCAGAAGATGGTCGGGCCCTGGTGCTGCAATAGTGGATCCATGGTAAGCGCTTCTGTAGGCACTCCTTAAGGTAAACCTGCCCGTTTACCGTGCCGGTCATCACGAAGGGGGCGCTCCGCTTTCCGCAAGAGCAGATCGCCTGCCACACCATGTACTTTTTGGCAAACTTGGATAGTTTCTGCTTGCGAATCTCCTCCGGAACGCTGAATTTGTCCTCTGCGGAGAAGAACAACAGGCCCAGCAGCTGACGAAAGTCCGCTTTGACGTAGGTTTCGTCGTTCATTACCAGGCAATGCGGCTTCGTCAGCATTTCGGTGTACAGCTTCCGGGCTCGCGTCTTCCCCACCATGTTTTGCCTTTCGTCGCGGTTAGGAGCCTTCTGAACCTTGTATGTACGCAGGCCCTCCCGCTGCTTGGTCCGCTGGACGAATGAACTTGACAAATTCAGCTTATTGGCGACATCCCGGACCGAACTTCTCGGATCACGTCTAAACTGCTTAACTACGCGCTTGTGATCTTTTTCACTGACGGAGCATCCATTTTTGCCGTTCTTCACCTTCCGGTCGATGGTTAGGTTCTCAAAGTATCGTTTTAGTACTCTGCTGACCGTGGATTGAACGATTCCCAGCATCTTACCGATGTCCCGATGTGACAACTCCGGATTCTCGAAATGAGTGCGCAGGATTAATTCACGACGCTCTTTTTCGTTCGACGACATTTTTCCAAATTTAGGAAAAATTGACAGTGAAGCATGGCCAACGTGATCTATACACTCTTATCTGATTATAAGCGAAAGCTGAAGATATAATTTCTAAAAATTAAATTTCTACAGTGTTTTTTCCGTGATGCAATTTGATGTGGCACACCCTTTATGTAGGGAACAATTCAAGTCGTCTCTTTGGAAAACTCTTGCTAGCGGGAGATTTTTCTTTTTTTTCGAGAGCTAAGTTGAAAGGCACTTTCTTCACTTTCGACAGTTTTATTGAATTTGTACTTTATTGTCTTTACAATACAAATATGTCCGATTAATCATTACAAACTAATTTTACATAATAATAATATGTTTTTCTATCATGAGTATTCGAATATCCACATTTCTCTGTGACTTTTGTTGCCCAGCAACAAACACAGAAAATTCGGGAGCCCTTCCCCTCTTACATCCTAAGTAATGTAGTGCAAATATTCCCGCACCTCACCCCTCACAATCTATAGAATCCGGATTCTAAGCCTAATCACACTCATTCATTCGTCGATTCACACAACCGGTTTTTATTTTTTCGCAAGTCTATTGCTTCTCTCTCCATCACAAAAAAGAATGTATGCACACAAATCCTCGACAAAACTCGAACCCGCTTATCAGCTTATTACTATTCCCCCGCATCTGGCCCTATCATCCCACCGGTTCGTGATCATTGCACTGGCGCAGCGGCATGTGGCATAGTTCGCGCCCGCTGACGCTTATGGAGGAAATTTTTGACCGAATTGAACGGCAGCTGGAAGTGATAGTATGCGCAGTAGGGTAACGGATCCCAATAGACAAACAGGGCCTCCTTCTTGTCGATCACGGTTCCGATCAGCTGCTGGACGGCATCTACGCTCGGTCGACGAATTGCATTCATCACTGTCTCGTGGATCCAGTAGCGTCCGCCATCTTGGACGAGTGGTCCCGAGTTCTGGCGATTGAAGTGTGGACATGGTTTGCAAATGACTCGCGAATGAACGCCAGTGTAGCAAATGTAGGGAAGCGAAACCCCCACCCGGATACCCAGCGGTAGAATCTCTCCATTGGCATTACACTTTGACAGCCGGAAACAAATATGTCCATTCAAGGGTCGCTGCAGCCGAATTTTGCGGAAAAAATCCTTCAACCAGTTCTCTATTTCTTCGTTATCTTCCGGAATAAGACTGCGTGTGTCGTTCTGGATAGCACAAGTCACATTCGCAACCACCTGAGAGTCTTTCACTGTGGTGCAAGTGACGTAATGTGCCCCAATCACATCTCTTATGACAACCCACTTCTGTAGCTCACTGATCTCATGGTTCAACTTCAACTCACGACGGTTCAGCGGTAAGATATATTTCGCGTGCTCCAATATACCCAGCATTCCAGAAGAAACCATGACATTCCGATAGCCGGTCAGCCAACCGCTTTCGTACAACCGATAGAGGTCTTCCTTGGAAGAGATCACTTGGTGAGGCGGTAGAGCGATCTGGTTAAACTCACATTTCTTCATCACTTGCAATATATCGTCCAGCACTGAAGTCTCTTGTGCTCCCGGGATGAAACTCGAACACCCGCGAAGTTCCAGGTGTGGTTTGGCCAGAGAGTCGTAGTGTGCCGCACTGGTTACACAGACTGGGATGTAATGGGAGGGCTGTTCTTTTTCGACAATCTCACACAATGCAGCGATGTATTCGTTGGCCGTCTCCGGTGTGGGTTTCTGGATCGTATAAAACTTACTCACAGCCGTTGAGAACCTGGCGAGCCCAAATAGTCCCTCAAACTCGAAGACGACCACTCGTACTCCGGATTTGTAGAAATTTCTGGCCAAATGTAGCGATTGAATGGTGCTTCCACAGCTAATCAAAATGGTCCGCTTCTTCCGATTGCGTTCGTGTGCCGGAGTGTGCAGAGCTACCAGGATCCATTTGAGACAGGCCAGTGGGAGAGCAATGAGCTTCCAGAACATCCAGAGACAAGCGGAAAGCCAAAAAGCTGGAGTTGCGATTAAAAATGGTCGCCACGAGAGGCGCATCAGAATCCGGAGCACCCTCTGGGCTATGGCGATTATTAGCAGTGGCCACCACAGGATCAAGCGTAGAACTAGTCTGATGTTCGAGATACGATACTTAGCAGCTGGATCGCCGTGGTGCACTTGCTGGCCATTGTTGGGCGACAGTAAAGGTTCCACGGAAACCGGATCAACGGCACGATCCTCTGGGATCAGCATGAATGTGCTGGAGTAATTCCTGCGTAGTGTTGATGGCGGCGATGAGGACAGCGGCGAGCTTGGCATCGGTGGTGAGTTGTGTCTCGATGCCACCGGAGTCCACCGGGGGCTAGTGGGAGCTGTTCTTGAGTACAGCTTGATTAGATTATCCGCGTTGTTATTGTTGGAGAGGTACATACTTCCACTGCTGTCACTACGACTCCATGGGCCAAACATTTTGTCCTTGCTGGCAGAAGGCATTCTGTTTCTCAAGATGGTAAAACAAGTTCCAACTTAACTCTCACTGTTTTCAGATCATCACAAAACGGTATTCCAAAACTGTAGGGAGGATTTCACGTACGTCTGCAGTATGTGATCCGGCGATCGATTTAAGACTAATTGTGATGCGAATTGAGGCTGCCTATATAAAATCTCAATGCGATAAGGGCATGTTGGAGCGAAGAATCAACCGAAAGGGACGGTACATGAGATTGTTGCTGTGGTAGTGTTGATAGTGCTTCAAATCAAACTGGAAGAACCAAATCGAGAAGAAGGCAACCTGCTGGCGGTGTGAAGTGGACACGCAGAGCGGTGTACATTGTTTTCCCGCACTTTGGACCGACTCCTATCAGTGTTGGAAGACGGAGAAGCTCCTGTTCACCGGGGAGTGCTTCAATTTGTTTCCTCAGTGAAGCGGAAAACAAGTTGCGCCGCAACACGTGGATTGCTCCAAAAGTAGCTCGGAACTGACCGTGCACACGGCTTGTTTATAGTTCCATAGCAATCCGTCGGCGCCGATAGTGCAGTATCACGATCATTAGCCATGATTTTGGGTGATGATCATGAACTTGAAATTTCGCTCCTAGCTCCAGAACCGGTAACATTTGCCCTGCGGTGGTGTTATCAGTGTTGGCGGTTGATGGAAGAGTATTTTTAGCGCCTCTCACCGGTATGACCTTGTTCTTATCGAAACAATGCTCAAATATGGAATTAGTTTGATGTGAATATACAAACATCGCTCAGCCAGGATCGGTTTGGTTGCTGCAGGGACTCAGGCGTTGTTGTTGTGTTTCTGAAAATGATCAAACCACGCTGAGGAATCATTAAGTCGTTTGGATAGTTGGTGAGATGCTGTTTATTTTATTTTCGCTGATTCAGGAATCTCGTTCAGACGTCCGACATATAGCGGCTAACAAGAATGAATATTTTCTTGGACATCGTTTATTGAGGCACGATAATATAATGAATATTGAGTGTGCAACTTAATTCGTTCCATTTTTTTGTATGAAAAACAAATTTATTTGAATAATAAAATTAATTAAGGCTTGAATCGTTTAGAATCCTGACCACAAAACCAGTTGTACTACATGGGCTGAAAGTCCCGGAATTTTTAATGAAAACAATCGTTTTTTGGGCAAAGCTGTATTTAATCCTCAACATAGTTTCCTTCGAGGACAATACACTTTGTATAGCGAGTTTCCAACATGTCGATTCCCTTTCTGCAATACGAAACGTCCAAGCCTCCGAAATATGCCTCAGTGCCACTCTGCGGACTGCCCATTGGACTCAGGACAGTGGTAATGGATCCACGTTTCATCCATTGTCACAAAACGTAGAAAGAAGTTCACTCGATTACGCTTCAACAACGCCAAACCGGCTGTTGAATCATCAACGCGCCGCTGTTTTTGGTCCACGGTTCACTTTACGATTGTTCAAAACAAGTCGATGCACTTGTTTTACGATTTCTGGATTCGTAGCCTCTTTTGGCCTTCCAGAGTGAGGTGCATCTGCGGTGCTTGTACGGCCCATTTTTCATTCACTAAACCACCGATAAACTGTTGTTCTCGAAGGAGCAGAAGTGGAATAACATATCATCAACCACTGCACTGATTGTTCATGAGTTTTTACCATCAAAAAACAATGTTTGATCAAAATACGATATTTCTCTTCTTCCATTCTATATACAAATGCTCAGATTACACTTAAACAACTCTAGTTTGTGAACAAATAAACGAAATGTCATGAAACTTAACACATAAGCTAGTGACAGATGAACCTCTCGAACTGAATCTTGTTCATTGTCAGTGACGCCGTCCGTTGAAAAATCCCGGGACTTTTCAGACCTTGTAGTGTGAGGTCGTGTACACCGCTGGCCAAATAAGGATTGTATCGAAAAGTAGTACTCTACATTTAACACGTTATTACACACAAACGGGTGAACTTTTTTTTGTCGTGTTTACATGTGTTTACATGTTAAAAATCGAAATACAAGCCATTTAGTAGCGGTCATAAAATTGTTTTCGAAATGTTACGGATTGATTTGGAAACTAAAGAGAAATCTTTGCACAATTTTTGCACCGAAAAGGGTGTTCCATACCACAAAATAGCAAAAAAAAATCTAAGTTTGCTCAGAAACTGTTAAACGAATCGTCGCAAAGTTCGGTAATGAGTGTTCTTTCGAGGATCTCAGCAGAAGTGGCCGAAAATCCGGACCAAGTAATCCCGAACCGTACCGAATAGTTGTTATTCGTGATTTGGCCAAGAAGTTCAAAACCAGTGTTGGGATGATTCAGCGGATTAAACAGAGACATGGAGTAACTAGATCGCGCTAAAACAGGAGCTCGAAAGCTATATGAGCGTATTTTGAACAATCCCAACCAGTGCATTTTTATGGATGACGAAACATACGTCAAAGAAGATTCCAGAACGCTGTCGGGACCTCAATTTTATACCAAATCGATTGGACAGAGTGTACCATTAGTGCGTACGACTGTTGCGATGGAAAAATTCGGCCAATAAGTGCTCGTTTGGCAAGCCATTTGCACGTGTGGCATACGGTGACCGGAATAAATCGCCACAGTAAACAACTGCAACAGAAACAACCGCTTAGAAAAAGTGTAGTAGGCTAGAAATATTTGGCGCGGGAAAAACATCATGTGCCTCACATTTCTATTATAAATTTATTCTCTTGTTCTCGTTTTTCGAAATTTATTCTGAGGACAATGTAATGGGGACGAAGTCCCCATTTGGCGAGGATAAGGAATCGAGGCGGCCCATGCCGCCAAGATGACGCAATCCGAGTCCACCGCCGACCCGCCGTCGGAAGCGGCGGTGTCTCGCACGCAAACCTGGGATCCACTGATTGCCCGGTTAGTTTGAAACATAGGATACGATCCTTTAGCAATGTCCGACCGAGCTCTAGCGAGCGTCGGACGGTATACGTCTGCCCGGGGCGTTACGTTTGCCTGGGGCGATACGTTTGCCCGGTTAATTCTTGTTTTGAAATACAATACCGCGCCACAATATTTATAGCCTACTACACATTTTATAAGCGGTGGTTTCTGTTGCAGTCGTTTTCTGTGGCGATTTATTCCGGGAACCGTGGCATACGATCGTAAACTTTTTCCACAAAAGGGGCTATAAATGCTCAAATTTATGCGGAAGAATGCTTGAAGAAGAGACTGCTTCCACTTTATAGGAACCTCGTGCTTTCTATAAAGTGGACGCAATCTCTTCTTCTCTGTTCTGTTCTGGCCGGATTTGGTATCGCCAAATTATGCCAAATCCAAATCCAAACTCTACAATGTTTTTTGGAAAACAACATCATGTTCGTCGACCTCAACCCACCTAGCTGACCCCAGCTGTGACCAATTGGGCAATTTTCAAGGCCAAGTTCAAGAAGGAAGTCACAGTGTCCTGTGCAGAATTTGATGAGTGGAGTTAATTCTAAGGTTCGGTCATTTTTTAGAAATCAACGATAAGCTTGATTTTTTTCATTGCTATGTAAATTTCATTCATTTTTTCAAAACTTTCTGAACGTTTTCAGTTTTATTTTGATGTTTAAAAGTCTAAGACTACTTTTCGATACACTCCTTAATGTAAAAGCCATGACCAAAACCATAGAGCATGGGTCTACCACTCACTGACGAATTTCGGGAAAGTCTATTGATTTACTATGGAACTCGCTGTCGCGAATAGTCCGCACAGCGGATCATCCGCTCGCGGATAATCGGGGTTCTACTGTAAGCAGAGATGCCAACCTTCCCGATTTTTCGGGATTTCTCAGTCTTTTTGACATGTTCCCTGATAACCTGACAAACGCTCAATTTTGCCTGATTCTCCTCAAATGATCCTAATTCTTCTTGTACTATAGATATATATAGAAATATTATAAGAAAAAAAAAACGCAATAAATACACTGAGATTCCTGTCAAAGTTTTCCTTGCTGGAAATGATAACTATATGAAATGAAAACTATACAATGTATAATGCTTACTTTTTCTTTTGTTTATTATCTATCTATTCTTAAGCGATTCGCTAAAGCTTGAAGTTGGTGTGGAAGAAAGACACTCTATCAGATTAGCACACACAGAAACAGTTTATAATTGTTATATATTCTGAAGGAAATATTTCACTGATGTTTTTGATGTGAATGTTTTCTATCAAGCAATCAGTCGATAAATACCTACAAATATTGCTCGCCACTGGACAAATTAAAAGCAGCAATCCAGAACATATTTCCAGAATTAGTCAAAATGATAGGTGTCGTGTTCCATCGGGACAACGGCAAATTATCACAAGTTCAGGTTCCTTCCAAATTCACTCAAGGGCAAAAATCTCTATCTAGAACCTATGAACAGCAAAAAAAATATCTTTGATAGTTTTCGACGAGAATGCAAACATATTTTGGGAGGATAGATTTTTAAACTGTGTGAAAGATAGCGAAAGATTGTGCTATACAAACTATACATATACAATTGTATAAATGTTATAGGCAAACAGTTAACAACGATGCTATTTTTCCCAAAAATCGGCACGAACTTTCCGGACAACCCAATACAGAATAACTTTGATAACGTAATTTTCACTTTCAAAATCGTACGTTGTATCGAATTGTACGTTATATCGAAGCACAATATAGATCTCAGAAACACTGGTTATATTACTTTATTGTGTTGCTGTTTTGGTAAGGTTAATGAATAAATTCAATTAGAACACGAAATCAACCTTTCTCATGATATTTCCCTTCGTACTGTTGATTAAAGCTTGATTCATTTAGAATCTTGAATCACAAAACCAGTTGTATTTCGGGATTGATTAAAGGTTTTGTTTTAGTATCAAAATACAGTACAGTAATGTTCTTTCAGACAAAAAATATTAAAAAAATTATTTCTTTACACTTTGAAAATGTGTTCTTTATATCGATGTGACATGTACGTTATATCGAAGTTTCCCTGTATGAGCTACCCTGATTTCTATCAGATTTTTACTTCTATTTTTCCTGATTTTTCAAAATTATACTTGGCAACCCTGACTGTAAGTCATTTATGGAAAAAGGGAAAAATTTTGATTTTTCGGATCATCTGGTAAATTTGGAAAATCATAACTATAAACCTAATTAATACACCTCACTAATTTTTAGATATGTTATGCTAAGCTCAGCTTTCAGGAAAAATATAAAAAATATAGTGCCCTTGGTCCCGAGACTATGTAAACTGTAAAAACCAAATACAGTCAATAATAACGTTATAATAATGTTATTTTTAAAAGAATATTATCTCATTGACTTCAATTTGATATATCGATCATCTGAATTGGTCCAGTAGTTCAAAAGTTATAAAAATGCAAACAAAACTCACATTCAACAAAATTCTGAGAACCACTATATCGGGTTGGCATGGAATGGCTGTATACAAATCAATCACTCTCACTGTCCGTCTTACCCGCTCTTTCTCTACAAAGATTTAAAAAACGGCGAGAATCGGGTCAAAATTGATTGTTTTTTAACTAATTTGACATGAAAAAGTTCATTGATTATACTTTGAAAATTTAACTCAATTCGGATCACATATTTACTTTCGGCAACGGTTTTAGTATACTTATTTTTCTCCATAAGATAACTGGTTCCATGGTGTAATGGTTAGCACTTTGGACTCTGAATCCAACGATCCGAGTTCAAATCTCGGTGGAACCTAAGGTAGACTTTTTTTTCTCTTTATTCTACGAAATAGACATTTGTACTGTTCTTCGAAAGCTTCCCATGTTTCACTCCCGTTATCTGCGCATGCGCGCACTTTTTGGTCTACTTTCGTGTCTGTCATTTTTCCTACCATACTGAATTGTCTCTTTTGACAAATCCAATTGCTCACACACGCAAAACAGTGGCAAGTCGAGGAGGCCGAAATCGTACGAAAGGACTTCCCCGCCCCCATTTTGGTTGTCATTCTAATGTAAACAAACCGTCTGCCAGAAGAAATTTTATGATCCGATCCGATTCGGATTGGAAAAAACGGAATTTTTTTCTGCGAATGTCACGATTTGTGGGCGCATCCCGTTGAACGCGAGTTTTTCCCGATGGATTTGACAATCTACAGTGATGTGTGAGTTTCGATTTTGGTTATCTATGTGAAATAAGAAATCACCCTCTTTTTTTTCTCTTTTATTTACTGCTGCTGCATTGAATGATGCAAACAGACCGAATGAGACCCCCGGATCGTACTGTCGGTTTTGCTTCCGGGAAACGGAACTGGTACCAATTTTCCATCCCACCACACTGGAGCCGGTCAATCGACAGCTGCTGGATATTATTCTCGAGTGCACAGATATTCAACTCACAGCGGATAGTGATTTTCCTTCATCAGCCTGCCAGAATTGTCTCCAGGTTTTGCAGGAATTTTACCACTTTCGACGACGCACGAAGGAATATGACCGTATAATTCGAACAAAAGAAGTACCACAAGTGGAGCCGGAAGTGTTGATTGTTAAGCAGGAACCGGTCGAGGATGAAACACTCGAAAGTGTTCGAAGACAGTATTTAGCCGATCAGCAGTTGCAACATCAGCAAAGCCAAGAGGAAGATGAACACGACGATGACGATGACGAGCACGAAATTGGAAGTAGCAGCAGTACGCTAACGGCGGAAGAATCCCGCGATGAAGATTTTCAGTTCCCAAGCCTTAGTGCCATTTTCAAGGTGCGCACCACATCCGGCTCGAGTGGTTCGAAATCAACTCAAGCCAGCTGCGTCGAGGAAAACCGTTGCATGGTTTGTGGGGAGAAGTTTCCCTCTCGAGAAGCTTGGATAATTCATCTTCCGGTACATGCCGCAGAGCGGCCCTTTCAATGTCACATCTGCCTGGCGCAGTTTAAAACCAAGTACGTACAACAGAATCACATCAAAACGGTGCACCAAAACATACGAAGCTACCAGTGCAAGATTTGCACGGACCCGATCCGACAGTTCAAAAGCAAACGCACCCTGGAGGATCACATGCGTTACCACACCGGCGAGCGACCGTTCCTATGCACGTTGTGCAATGTGAGTTTCTCCTCCGGCAGTGTCCATCGTAATCACATGTATCGCGTGCACAGAGAGATGCGCAAGAAGGACCGGAAGTGTAGCTTCTGTGGGAAGGAGTTCGACCGAATACTGGACCTGAAGCGGCACCAGACCAGCTATTGCGAGAAAATCATTGGCCGGGCCATGGCGGAGCGGCTTTAGATGGATGGTGGAGGGAGCGAACGGTACCATACACACAAGAACGAAAATAACAAAGAACAATGTTGAAGCCAGTGACGAATACACACACACATATATATAAATGGAACTATAGATTTATGTTTTAGAGCTAACCCCACGTGAAGAGAAAATGTACAATTTTTTCCCGAATAAAGCATAACAGTAGATTGTCTTCGATGTACAAAAAGAGGAAATGCACCCGGAGACTTTTGATTTGGGAGTTGGAGAGGCTCAACGCTGAAACAATGTTACGTAATATTTTGCTATCAATGTCTCAAACAGAAGTTTATGTATGAACAACGGTTTGTTTCACCTGGATTTTATTTGAATATCGAAATTGAACATCTTCATTTATCGAGAATGAATGGTTCATTTGGTTCAATTGCAAAGCATCGATAAAAATGTAGTCAAATTACCAAAAAATAAACAATAAAAATAAAATAACCTATAAGGGGCTGTCCACATCTTTAGGGGGTGGCTAGGGGGTTAAGAAAATGTCCACGTGAACACGAAGAAAAAAAATACATGAAAATATAAAATAAAAAAATATACATGGAATTAATTAACTTATTTGGAACATTTCAAGAGGCGATATCTCAATTTTATGCCTCGAACTGACTTTGATTTCGAAAGTACGCTACTTAGAATGAATATGTTGCTTTAATTTGGAAGATAAAAAAAATTCGTATACAATGCCAAATCAATAGAACAAAGAGCCTTTAGAAGTTAAGAAAAAAGTGTTTTTTATGAGTTTTCATTGATTTTCTCCCAAAAATGCATGATAAACTTAATTGTTTCTATCAACCAAATGGAAGCTCTCCAATCTACAATTTTTACCTTGGCACCAAACTATGTATTATCCTTCTTGTTATTTTCCACTAGTTCAAATGTTTCACAACTGAATTTTATCCAACATTTTCTCATCTTTAAATGAAAGCAATGGGATCGTTCTAAGCCTGTTAGAGGCGAATAAACTGAAAAAATTAAAACTTCTCTAATTCATCATCAGTCAGTTAGTTCTAAGCCACGTAAGTATTAAATTGGAGTCAGTTTAAGCCAAAAAATCAGCCTCGAGAAAAGTTCAATAATTCTTTCATAAAAGAGATTTGACCATTTGGAAGTTCTTTTTTATCAATTACCCGGCAAACTTCGTTCCGCCCGAAATGGATTTTTCGTTATTTTTTTGTTATCTCCACATGCCAAATTTGGTCCCATTTGCTTGATTAGTTCACGAGTTATTTAGAAATTAGTGTTTCATTTGTATGGCAGGCCCCCCTTAGAGAGGGGAAGGAGTGCCGAATCACCATAGAAACATTTCTCGCCCCCTAAAACCACTACCTACTGAATTTGGTTCCATTTGCTTGATTCATTCATTTCATTTGTATGGCTGCCCTCCCTTAGAATGAGGGGAGGAGTGTTGAATCACCATAGAAACATTCCTTGCCCCCTAAAACCTCCACCTGCTGAACTTGGTTCCATTTTCGAGTTATTCAGAAACTTGTGTTCCATTTGTACGACAGGCCCCTTATAGAGGGGGAGGAGTGACGAATCTCAATTAAAACTTTTTTGACCCCTAAAACCCCCACCTGCTAAATTTGGTTCTATTTTCTTGATTAGTTCTCGTCTTATTCAGAAGTTTGTGTTTCATTTGTATGGCAGCCCCCTTTAGAGAGGAGGGAGCAGTGCCTATTCACCATGGAAATGTTTCGTGCTCCCTAAAACATTCACATGCCAAATTTGGCTCCATTTGCTTGAAATTTATGCTTCATTTGTATGATAGCCTCCTCCTTAGAGAGGGGGGGAGGAGTGTCTATTCAACATAGAAATGTTTTGTGCCCCCTTAAAACATTCACATGCCAAATTTGGCTTCATTTGTTTGATTCGTTTTCGAGTTATGCAGCAATTTGTGTTTCATTTGTATGACAGCCCACCCTTAGGCCGAGGACATAGTGAAGGCGATGCGATGCGGGCGGAAATCAAATGCAAACCGCCCGGACCTGACATAGAAAACGCGATGCGAACGCGATTAGAATGCGGCGAAACTGTGCGTGGGGTGTTTTGCCGCGAGTGAACGCAAGTGATGGTTGCCAGACGATTTATCTATGAATATCTTCACAACCGAACTCATCGAACAAAAATAAAAATTGAGTTGTTGAGAGGAAAAGATGTGATTACTTTTCCTCTCAACAACTCAATTTTTATTTCCACTGCCACTGAGAAAAATGTTTCATTTGATGTACCTTCAATTTAAATTGTCGATTGAAGCTTTTTTGAGAAAAATACGATTCGTTTTCAAATTAAATGTTTCACAATTCAACTGTTTACAGAATGAAGATGTGTTATCATATCTGGCATCCTTGTAATGGGTTGTTTACATGTGGAATGGAGTGGAATGAAACATCAAAAAACGCGCGATCTGAAGCGATCAGTATGTCATAGCACGCGATGAGCTCCAATTCATCGCTCCGCATTGCATCGCACCACGTTTACTATGTCCTCAGCCTTAAAGAGGGGGAAGTGTCGGATCACAATAGAAACTTTTTTATTTATTTTGAAATGTTTTTGTTTAAAACGAAACACACTGAAACTGAAAAATTGACATACGATATCCCTAAACTAGAAATTTGTAGCATGAAAACGCTGTATTATTTATCTTTTTGTCATCATTTATATCGAAGCTACAGCGTTCCGAAATCACATAAAAAATTTCCATGTTTTCTATCCACTTTACTCCTTGGTCTTTTCATTTCTTGAAATTATTTTTTTTAATGATAACAAAAACTATGGATGGGTTATATCTAAGAGTAAAGTTGACGTAGGACTACCGTTGGCTTAGTAATTATTTGAGTATACTGATTGAATTATTGATTAAACCAGTGATTGAATTAAATAATTTTTAAATTAAATTACGAAAAAATCCCAATTTAGATCACTTCATGCATTGTGATAGATTACGTTCTTCGTTGCAAGTCTGACGTATGGCACGATGCCTTATTCATTTCATTCATTTATCGTGGACTTCCGAAATATGAATGGGTTAATGATCAATGTATTTTACATTTCCCTTTGAAGTTATTGCAGCTCTCAAGTGTATGTACTTCTCGAACCGCAAATTTGTTTGATTTGATGAACTTCAGGCACAAAGATTTGATTTTGACATAGAAGTTGAACGCATATTGTTCAATGGACGTTTTCGCAGCAAATTGTTATCAATATTTTGCCAAACGGTATACGTAGAAGTTCGGTGACCTGAAGATATGAAAGGATATCTTCAAATGCAGTCTCGAATAACGGAGCCAAAGCATTGTGTTCATACCGCTTTTGAAGTTCGCACACATTCCGGAGTGCAAAAATGTATGCGGGTACCTGCACCTTGCATATATTAGGCTGTCAAAAAAGTCCTGCGGTTTTTTTTTAAATTTTCATTTGTTCATAAAATTAGTTACAATCATCTGTTTTAAGTCAAATATGCGCCGTTTTGTTCGATGACTTGTTCCCAACGAGATGCCAACTTCATAATACCCCTGTTATAGAAGCTCGCTTCCTTATTGGCAAAAAACTCGGATAGCCAATTTTCACAGGCCTCTTTTGTGGCTAACTTCTGACTACCTAGCTCGTTCGCCTTGGACAAAAACAGGTGGTAGTTACTTGGTGCAAGGTCCGGACTATACGGCGGATGCAAAAAAACCTCCCATCCGAGCTCCCGGAGCTTCTGGCGCGTCACCAAAGAAGTGTGTGGCCTGGCGTTGTCCTGATGGAAGACAATGCGGCCTCTGCTTATCAAAGATGGCCTCTTCTTCATGAGTGCTACCTTCAAGCGGTCAAAGATGTTTTTTTTGCGTCAACGTGTGTGGCACCCATACATCGAGCTTCTTTGTGAATCCAAGCCTCTTCAAATGGTTAATAACGGTTTGATGACTTATCCCCAGCTCTTGGCCGATACTACGGCTGCTACTATGCCGGTCTTTCTCGGCTAATTCAGCGATTTTGTCGCAATTTTCGACAACAGGCCTTCCGAGGCGTGGCACATCTTCGACGACCTCTACACCAGAACGAAAACGTTGAAACCATCGTTGTGCGGTGGAAATGGAAACTGTATCGGGTCCATAAACTGCACAAATTTTATTGGCATCTTGAGATGCATTTTTGCCTTTGTCATAGTAGTACTGTAAAATATGTCGGATTTTCTCTTTATTTTGCTCCATATTTGCGACAATATAACTCACGAACGACTTAACCAAACAAAACACTGTCAAGGACTATAAATACCTTTCCAACAAGCTATAGTATGACTCGATACAATGAATACAACTAGAACTACGCGCTTACAACGACACCTCGCGGAAATACCGCAGGACTTTTTTGACAGCCTAATATTTGCCATGCGGATTTCCCTAGGCTCATTGGTTTAGGAATCTTGTAATCCTTGGACTTTTTGTCTTTCGAATGAAATGATTATCATACCACTCCGTTCAATCGGCAAAGTTGAATCAACGTTCAAAACCATGCACCTAAATATGTTTTCTACGTGATGACAATACTTTTGCAATCACAATCAGTAAAGCTCAACCTGGTCAACTGTATATTGGGCGTTTCCGTGTCGGCAAACCAGATAGCCTCAATATAAAAATATTGCATACTCACACATATTTCAAAATTAAACTCATAAGAAACATATGCTTTGTTTCGCTACTCATTTCTCTATCGTACAATTTCAATGTGCCTCAGTGGCAGCAAACAGTCAGTAAAATTTGAAACAAAATAAACTTAAATTGAAATAAAAAGTTAGTTCAGGCGCAATTGAGTCGTTTCCTTAATTATTCTAATAAAACAAGAAAAATGTCCAAAGGGACAATAGAGGGAGGGGTTCGAACATGTCCACGCTTTTGCACGGAGGGGGAGGAGCAGTCTAAAATCATGCTTTTTCTGTCCACGTAGTGAACAACCCCTAATTTCATTGTGGATTTTTCAATTTTTGATAACTCTTTCATATTTTCGGAAGATATTTTGAATTGGAAAATAGAAAAAAAAATAGTACTCACCACTTCGTGTAATCATTTTACCAGCTAAGGAAAGCAAGAAAAATAATCCAATCATACAGTCCGTTCCATTTCTACAATATTTGTTGTTGAACTAACTGTTCTATTTTATTCGGGTTGTATCAACTGTGTGAACACAACTTTTTAGGATGTTAGCACCGTAAGGTTGGCAGCAATTTTCAAAACAAAAACACCGGCAGCTGATTTCAATATCAGCAAAAAACATTGCTCTTAAATTTAATTTTTCACTTCATTTGTATTGTTTTATATAAATCCACAAACAGTTGGATAAGATTCGACAGAAAACTCTTATCAGGTTTAGGGTGAAATAACAATTGAAATGTATGTTTGAGGCGCTATCTCCTTAATCATTAGTATATCTCCGGCTTTCCATCGTAGAATGGTATTTTAAATAACTTCCCTAGATGCAATGTGATTCTTTTTATATTCAGTGAACAAAATGTTGACTGATTTTCGAATATACTTCGATAAAAACCAAAGAATGATCGCGAGTTTTAACGAGCTACTAGCACAGCATGTTTCCACTAATTTAAAAACCTCTCTCACACAACAAACAAACTGCTTGAAAACACAGCTGTTGCTAAACGGGAGAACTCGAAAGTAACTGTCAAAAACGAAGAGTGGCGCATATGTGGATTTGTTTGTAATCATAAACTGATCAAAAGCAGCGTAGAATGGCTCGAAACATTTTGTTGCGGAAAAATCAACTCGCATTTATAGCTTCTTCACATAAACACTATGCGACAAAAGCAGCTACAAAAGTAATTTCTCGGTAAGAATTGGAATTATCCCATACGTACGCGACAGTAATATTTCCTTATTCTCGAAGACCTGACCGCTGGAAGAGTGTCATCGGTCTGGAGATTCATGCCCAGATACAAACCGCCTCCAAATTGTTCTCGGGCTCGGAGGTAGCATTCGGGGCCCCCATCAACACCTGCGTGTCACTGTTCGATGCCTCAACACCTGGAACGCTCCCTGTGCTGAATCGGAAATGCGTCGAGCTCGGCGTTCGAACTGCTCTTGCACTGGACTGTGAGATCAATCCGGTTTCAATGTTCGATCGGAAGCACTATTTCTACGCTGATTTACCGGCCGGTTATCAGATAACTCAACAGCGGGCTCCTCTAGCGAGAAGTGGGACGTTAAGATTTCCCGTTTTCGTTCCCGGCGTTACGCGCAAGCCGTACTACAAATCTGCTCGATTGCTGCAATTGCAGTTGGAACAGGATAGCGGAAAATCGCTGCACGATCCCGTGGAGCGGAAGTATTGTTTTCCGCTTATGAATACGAAGATGTGAATGATCTTTCAAGGTGCATTACAGGAGTCTGGTGGATCTCAACCGAGCTGGTATTCCGCTGATGGAATTAGTGTTTGAGCCAGATCTTGAAACGGGAGAAGAGGCTGCCGCTTTGGTAAAGGAAATGATTCTGATTCTCACTCGCTTGGGTAGCTGCAATTGTAGAATGGAAGGTAAAATTGACTTAGAGGCGAATGAACTGCAAAGTTTAAAGCCTCTTAAAAACAAAGAAAGAAAGAAAAGGTAAAATTGGTTCGTAATTGGATACGCTCAAATGACACTTCTGAGAATTTGATTTACGTGGCGTCGGTGGTGTAATGGTCAGCATAGTTGCCTTCCAAGCAGTTGATCCGGGTTCGATTCCCGGCCGACGCAGGATTTTTTTTTGTCATTTACGGCATAATAAAATTTATGTTCACCTTCTCACGCAGAAGAGGAGGGTTCATTAATTCATTATTCATTTGGTTTGAGTAATGAACACAACTGGTGCTTCTGCGCACTATCTGTACCTGGTGATGTCCGCTAATCTTTCGATCAAGGTAAATGATGTTGGTTTGTCCAGTCGAAAATATGATCATGGTTTGTCCACTTTTTCGAATGCTCTAGTTCAGCTTTGTCACCTTTGTTAAATCAGGTAGTCAAATGTTTCCAAACATATAAATAATATTGTCCTTTTCATGATTTACAGTAGTTTTATATGATATTTTTACGGATTCACATATTTTAGAGGTTCATAAAATCCAATCCATTCTATTGATGTGTTACGTTCCGTTCTTTGTTTTAAAGAAGCTTTAAACTTTGCTCAATGCGTTCCTCATTTGAGCTCACTTTTAATCAATTATCAGATGATTATTTGGTATGCATTCAGACCTTTCCTGGATTATAACAAATACTGTAAACATCATACTTTGAGAAGCTTCGTCGAGAAGTATCCTGTGCGGAGCGTGCAACGAGATACAAACTACAACATGCCGAAGCTTGGACGAAACCCCACCAAATAGATTATTCAAACTGAGAACTGAATGTGAGCCACGAATTAGAAACTGCCTGTAATTCATGCGAAATTGATTCTAATTTTGTAAAGAAGTGACCCAATTTTAGTTGTATATAAAACGAAATGGATGATTCTGACAGCTTTGGTGTCGGAAGATGATCCGTTTTTTATCAATAGAAAATGCATTTTCAGCATTCCCATATGTTCTACAATTAGCTAAGCGTTGTTAGTCCATTTGATATTGGCGCTAACGAAATTGATTTTTGTTTGAAAGTGGAAAAGGATTTTCAGACGGAATAACGCATTCCTATATCTTCTATATATATAAACGACTGAAGATTCGAAATTGTATTAGGCGATCAGCTATTTGGCATGGTATTACTATATCATCCACTGATTATAATATTTTGGTGATTTCTTAATCTGGAATGAATGATATTCAACTATCAATAGGAAAAGCCGGATCACTCTCAGTTTATATCTTGACGCATATCAAATATTTAGAACAAGACGAAATGATACGTTAATTATAAAAATCAGGGCTTTTCTCTTCAACTAGTCCAACTTTTCAACTGGTCTAAACAGTCAGAACAGCTGCAAAAGAATAACGATGTTGAAAGATCAGGAGTGGCTGAAAGCAATCACCTGCACGGAAATTACAAAGCTGGAGAAATTGGACTTTATAAAGCGTTCAATCAAGCACATTTGTGCGGAACTGTGCGATGTATATCACAAATATAAATAATCTATATAAATAAAAATGTAAGGCAAAATCTGTTGGTAAGCGGAAAACCCGAAGAAGGGATGGTCCGATTTTAGCCTCCTGTATTTTGTTGTATTCGTCTCTTCTCGTAGATCAACATAGCGGAGAGGAAAATCGGAAAATTGAATTCCCATATGTTCTACAATTAGCTAAGCGTTGTTAGTCCATTTGATGTTGGCGCTAACGAAATTGATTTTTGTTCGAAAGTGGAAAAGGATTTTCAGACGGAGTAACGCATTCCTATATCTTCTATCTATATAAACAAATGGAAGGCCAAATGTGTTGGTGTGCCCTAAACCTGAGGAAGGAATGGTCCGATTTGAGCTGTCTTCATTTTGTAATATTCTCTGTATCAAACATGTATTCCATGCAACGAGAATTGTGTCTGAAAATAATGTTATATTATGAGGACGAATTTTTGTAGAAGTACTAGCCAATTTATAGTAAAAGGAAATTGTAAAGGGTCAAAGGGTAATCAATCAATGAAAAGTTCAGTGATTGGACTCACTAACGTTCACAAAATCTATTTTGGGCGGGACGAAGTTCGTCGGGTCAGCTAGTATACTAAATAAAATAGTATACAGAATAAAAGCGTTCTATTTTGAATATTTAAATGGATAAAAAAAGTACCTCTTATCAGTGAAAAAAATCTGCACTAGGAGAAAACATGACAACAATTTTTCTGTTATTTGCAAAGAATCATGTTATCCTATCACACAGAAAATCTGTATAATATGAAAAAGTTAACTCCAATTCATATATTTCTATTTCGATATTAATTAACATTGTTTCGGGTAGAGTTTGTTGCACTAGCTTGTTTTTATTTTTACAGCTGATGAAGAGATGTTACAAACACGTTAGTAAACCAAACAGCAACCACAGCACCACGCAGCATTCATTTCTCAAATTACAGTGAGCTAATTAATGCTATTAGGAGAAAATGTAAATCCCACTTGAAATTATGTTTAGATGTACAATTTTTTATATTAGTTGGTAACTGATTCCAATATACAATGCTCTAGAGAACAGCGACTGATTCTAATATTGCGACGAATGGAATGGTTTAAAAAATGATTTACTCATGTATTGCCAAATGGGATTAATTTGGAAAATAGATAATTAGGCGATTCAGTTGATGTCGAACGAAACAAGATAGAACAAACTCTGTACTTATAGAATTGGTTGAATAGACACCCCAATAATTGTTTTTGTAAATGCAACAGTTTAAAACTACTTTTAGTTAGTTAATTGATGGTTTAGTGGCATTGGTGTATACAAAATCACCATACATAAAATGTTTTGAAAAGTTTGAGTTGTTTGACTTTGACTTCTAAATATTTGGTAACTAAATTTAACTGTTTAAGCACACCAAAAATTTTAACACATTGCGAGTTAATATGCGATTCTCAACATAGATTATAGGTAAAAATTACGCCAGGATTGGTAAATTTGTTGACAAATAGGATTGGTTCGTTTTTAATAACTAGCACATATAAGTCAGGTGATGTTGTTAAGTTTAATATTAGGCTGTCAAAAAAGTCCTGCGGTATTTTTTTTTTTTGAATTTTCATTTGTTCATAAAATTAGTTACAATCATCTGTTTTAAGTCAAATATGCGCCGTTTTGTTCGATGACTTGTTCCCAACGAGATGCCAACTTCATAATACCCCTGTTATAGAAGCTCGCTACCTTATTGGCAAAAAACTCGGATAGCCAATTTTCACAGGCCTCTTTTGTGGCTAACTTCTGACTACCTAGCTCGTTCGCCATGGACAAAAACAGGTGGTAGTCACTTAGTGCAAGGTCCGGACTATACGGCGGATGCAAAAGAACCTCCCATCCGAGCTCCCGGAGCTTCTGGCGCGTCACCAAAGAAGTGTGTGGCCTGGCGTTGTCCTGATGGAAGACAATGCGGCCTCTGTTTATCAAAGATGGCCTCTTCTTCATGAGTGCTACCTTCAAGCGGTCCAGTTGTTGGCAGTACAGGTCCGAATTGAGCGTTTGGCCATAGGGAAGCAGCTCATAATAGATTATTCCTTGACAATCCCACCAAACACACAGCAGAACCTTCCTGGCCGTTAATGAGGGCTTGGCCACCGTCTGAGCCGCTTCAGCGGGCTTCGACCACGACCGTTTGCGCTTCACGTTGTCGTAAGTGACCCACTTTTCATAGCCTGTCACCATCCGCTTCAGAAACGGTTCGATTTTGTTGCGATTCACATGCGTCGATACGGTCAAAGATGTTCTTTTGCGTCAACGTATGTGGCACCCATACATCGAGCTTCTTTGTGAATCCAAGCTTCTTCAAATGGTTAATAAAGGTTTCATGACTTATCCCCAGCTCTTGGCCGATACTACGGCTGCTACTATGCCGGTCTTTCTCGGCTAATTCAGCGATTTTGTCGCAATTTTCGACGACAGGCCTTCCGGAGCGTGGCGCATCTTCGACGACCTCTACACCAGAACGAAAACGTTGAAACCATCGTTGTGCGGTGGAAATGGAAGCTGTATCGGGTCCATAAACTGCACAAATTGTATTGGCAGCTTGAGATGCATTTTTGCCTTTGTCATAGTAGTACTGTAAAATATGTCGGATTTTCTCTTTATTTTGCTCCATATTTGCGACACTATAACTCACGAACGACTGAACCAAACAAAACACTGTCAAGGACTATATTATAGCAAAAATACCTTTCCAACAAGCTATAGTATGACTCGATACAATGAATACAACTAGAACTACGCGCTTACAACGACACCTCGCGGAAATACCGCAGGACTTTTTTGACAGCCTAATATATACATTTCTTAAGTTTTAGAAGAATTTATGGGCAAAAGGTTTTTCTCTGACCAGCAATAAATTCGATGCAGGTCATTGTTAATCTTCATGGTACAATATCGTCCACACTGAAACGATCAATACAATCAATAAATAAATTTGAACATCATAAGCATAAGATGTATACTACAATGTTTCAAAACTGACGGTAAATCATTTATAAAAAGTGAAAAGAAGAGCGGTCCCAAAACGGACCTCTGAGAAACACCGGAGGAAATTGGTTTGAAGAAATGCAATATTTCAACGGAAGGGCATATGGCAAGAAATATTAATCATATCGAATAACGAACAGCTGAAAAATATTCGATTAGGTGATGAACGATTAAATTTAAAAATCGGGGATCACTATCTGCACCACTTTTATGCTCTAACTCTATTTCGAGCACGCGAAAGCCAATAGTGTATTTCAAGGTGAAAAAAAAGCGTCGGTGGTGTAATGGTCAGCATAGTTGCCTTCCAAGCAGTTGATCCGGGTTCGATTCCCGGCCGACGCAGTTTTTTTTCAGGTGGCAAATTTATTAAGATTTATTACTCATAAAAGCTAAATGAAAAATTATTTCAAAAAATGTGCTTTGACAGTCTAATGTAAGATTTTTCAAGATGAGAAGTTAATCAATTGCAGTGAACATGTAGACTCAATTGTTTGAAACCAGGGGTGACCAAGGCGCCTCTATATATACCAGGTGAAACAATCATATGGAATGCACTTTCAGCCATATTGGAATTGCTGTCGGTATTGTTTACAAACAGCATCAGAACGCTGCCGGCGGCTCTCTACAAACTGCTACGACGCTTATTCGAACGATGCCTACTATGTTCGGCTTTCGCGAATTTATGTGAAAAAGAAGGGATGATTTTGTAGAATTTCCTTCCCATCCAGTTCATCCACTACTCTCGCATGTGAAAATGCAAAAATGGCGTATCCTAGCAATAACAAAACAAACAACCCCCGCTCCACAAACCGTAATCCCATTCTCTTTAAAGTGATGATGTTGTTTCACCTGTTATACATTTATACAAGCGCCTTGGGGTGACAATGCGCATTTCGAAATGATTGATTTTTGTTCGTTTCGACCACTTTGACTTAGCTTTGTTTACGAACCCAAAATTCTAAATCTCTAAATCTAGTACACTGAAAATATTAACATGAAAATGATACATAATACTAAAACCAATTCGATTTGGGTTCGAATATTTTCGAAACGAGTTACTCGTTTCGAAATGCGTAATGCCACTTTGATGAATATTTGAGGGACACATTAGGCATTCAAATGGCACTAAATAACCATGCTCTTGACATGTCTCAGCAGCCGTGATCGTCTAGTGGTTAGGACCCTACGTTGTGGCCGTAGTAACCCAGGTTCGAATCCTGGTCACGGCAGTGTGCAAAACACTTTCACGGATGAGACTGATTTTTTTCTCATATTTTTCTTTTCGAACCTAACCCTGAAAGAGGGTGCTCTCCGGGTGGATGCCAACATTTCTGTGCACCGTGAAAACACGCCCCTAGGGACTCGAACTGAGGTAAAAAACATCGGTTCGGTCCGGGCGGTTGCACAAGCCGTGGAATACGAGGTTGAGCGGCAAATCGGAATACTGAACGAAGGTGGCCGTATTTTCAATGAAACCCGGGCGTGGGATGCTGTTAAGCGGAGAACCATCGCTATGCGAGACAAAGAAGTGGTTCAGGATTATAGATTTATGCCGGAGCCGAATTTACCACCGCTACATGTTCGCGTTGGAGGGACACTTTCGGATGGGGATACAGTAGATGCAACGCAAATTCTGGCAGATCTTCCAGAGCTACCGGAGGCGACACGGAATAAACTGGTGGAAGAACATCTGCTCACACCCGAAATGGCTATTATTTTGGTGGTAGGTACGATCCCGTCTGAATTATTTGATTTAAATGCAACTTAAATTTTTTGTACGCAGAACGACATCACGCTCCACTCCCATTTCCGAGCCATAGCAGAAACATCCAACAAGGATGCCCGATCCCCAAAGACTGTCGCCAATTTTCTCATAAACGAACTGCTAACTGTGTTGAATAAAAACAAAATTGAAATTGAAGAGTGTAAAATCACCTCCGCGCATCTCGCCGAAGTGGTCGATATGCTGGAGAGCAACACAATCAATCCGTACCTAGCGAGGCTCATCCTACAGGAAGCGCTTGAAAATGTAACAGAAAGCCCCTCTGAGATAGCCAAACACAAGGGCTGGCTGATGATAACCGATGTTGGGCGGATCGAAGAGTACTGTAGGAAAGTCATCAAAGATAATCCAAAGGTGGTGGAGAAGTATCGGAATGGTAAGGACAAAATGTTATACGCGTTGGCCGGAGAAATAGCCAAGCTGTCAGACCAGAAGGTGGACATGGCGAAGGCAGTTGACTTGTTGAAGCTTATGTTGAAGAACAAATAAAGTTAGCTTATTGATTTTCTTTTTTTTAATTCGTTTATTATTACAGGCTCAGTTACATAGGTTTAAAGAAGCCAAACTCTTAACTATATTTTTACTATTAGCTAATTGATTTGGAATGTGTTAATTTGTTTTCGGCGGAAAAACACGCTGAGCGCACGAAAACCCTCATAAATATGGATGTTTTGATCGATCTTTTCGTCGATTTTCGATAAGCAAAACAGTAAACATCTGAGCAATCGAGAATGATTGAAAGAGTTTGTTCATTATATCGTAATTCTGTTGATTCCTACTGTACTTAGAAAAAGCACGAAAACATCACATGTTCCCGATAGCCGTGATCGTCTAGTGGTTAGGACCCTACGTTGTGGCCGTAGTAACCCAGGTTCGAATCCTGGTCACGGCAGTGTGCAAAACACTGTCACGGAAGGGAGCGTTAAACATCTTTTTTACTAGTACTACTTAGAGACATCTGAAGAAGAGTAATTGCCAAATAATTCCGGCAGATAGGACGACCTACAGATAAAACCCATAATATTTATAGGGGTCTTTTTGGTACACAACACACAGTGGTTTTTTAGATAAAGTTGTCATTCAGCACTTTTATAGGCGGAACTTTCAGTCTAATTAATGTAGTGCTGCTCAAGGCGTTTAGAAGCACTCAAATATTTGTTTCCATTGTTCACTCCAGGTCGTGCTCTTCACCATCAGCAGTTCCTCATATGAATACGATCTATCGATGAAATGAGCAACTAGGCGCCGTACACAAATTACGTAACACTAAAAATATGATTTTTGGAAGGAACGAGGATTTTTGTTATATAACGATCACGGAAGTGTCATTTTACCGACAAAGTATCCGATCCCGATCCCGGAACCCGATCGGATTTGGAACTTCGTAATCCGATCGACTTTAGTTATCTACAATCGGTTCCCGGAATAAATCGCCGCAGAAAACGACTGCCAAAGAAACAACCACTCAGAAAAAGTTAGTAGGCTAGAAATATTGAGGCGCGGTATTGTATTTCAAAACAAAAATTAACCGGCAAACTAAGGATACTTTGGATAGGAGTATGCACGAAAATTCGATTGTATGAAGAGAAACAAACAATTTTGTTCGATAGAAGCTGACGAATTCGAACGATGTAAGGGGGAAAGCAATGTAACCACACCAATACAACCCAATGTGGTTGTTTACTTTCGCTATTGGATACAATTCGTACGACCACTTTTCTGCATCCAGTGTCACCGCCGCCTAATGTGCGATTCACATAGCACGTTACGGAGAAGAACGTCTACGTTCCGTCAACGTCTCCACCAATTCACACATGCAGTCAATGCTTCCACCAGCACCGTCATGTCAAATGCCAAACGAATGATTCAATTAATTTTATTCATGGTGTCGCCACCTACAACAATTTTGAATTGCAATGCACTCTTTCAAATCAGCATGCCTAAAATCAGTTTCGAATTTTGGAAAATTCAATGAGAATCATTGAATTCCATTATTTAAATGCTTAAACCCCGTAGTGCGACCCTTATTCAACAATAATAATAAATAGAATAATTCTCTCAACTAGTCGCGAATGATTTTCACTCCGAAATTTGGAGCTGAGAGATATGTTGGCATAAAAAGTACAGTAAGTTACTTATAATGCGATATGCTGAGGCACCACTCAGTGTCGCATTGGAGTCGATTTTGACCAGTAATTGGACTTTTGCGACTGGTGGCGACTTTCAATGTGGGGCCATAATTTGGGACCCGAAATCAATATTTACAAAAATGTCCAATTAGAGGTAAAAATGTCTAATTAAACGTGTTGCATCACAGATCGGTTAAATTAGCTTAATGTCGATTTAGATGTAAATTACTGTACAACCAAATCAAAACAAAAGCCGAGACACAAAGCCCAGACAAAAACCAAACGAGCCGTCCGTCTCCGTCAATTATTCTTTTCTACAAATCCTGCCGGTCGTTTTCGTTGAACGTATGCTGACGGGTCGTTACGTTGCTGGTGTATGTGAATGTTTTCATGGGAATTGCATGGTAGAATCATTGACGTATCGTGACGTGATGGGACGTGAACGTGACGTGTATGTTGTATGTGAATCGCACTTAATGCACCAGGCAAACGTATGCCGACCAGTGCTTGGAAATATCTGTATCACATCAATCTTTTCAGCTGAATTTCCGACCACACTCGATCATTATACCATTGCATTCGGGATACCGAAAATGAACCAACGCCGAACCTCACAACCTGAGACTCACAACCACAGCAAGCTCCTCACAGTTGATTCATATCCAGTTTTGTTCATTCTCTTTTGACGTAGGATTACGTCTTTCGGGAACATATTGGGGTACAAATTGAAAATCGAGCGCACCGTGAAAATTGTCCAATTTCAAATGCTTATTGTTCAGTCATTTCATGATGGATTGATGAGATTTTTGCGTCAATCAATTTCGGCACTCCATAACAATTTTTTACATTGAATAAAATAATATATGTCATGAAACTAACTATCGAACAATTGAAAAATCTCAACCCATATCCTAACGAAAATACCCACTTCTGATAGGTCGAATTTGACGACATATGCGGCAGGTCCCAAACAGAGACATCAAAACCAAGCTTCCTAGGGGAAATTGGCATTGCAGATACATGAAAGTAGAGGGACCTTTTTTCCCACCGACATGTATTCCCTAACAGAGATTTCAAATCCATGGTTTCTGGGAGAAATCAGCATGTAAAAACCCTCGATAGTTTAACTAACGACGCGCACAAATGGATAGTGCTCATTGTAACTAGCGTGGGCATTGTTGATTGCATACGTGCTGGCGAATAAGTTGGGAGCGATGAACAAGTGTTTTTTCGTTCCAATAAGAATCTTTCGATTGAAGAATGATGTTTCAATGAACTGAATAGAACTTATGCACAGCGCCCCGAGCGGCCTCACGGCATTCTTATGTTCTAAAATACAAAAAACACAACTTCTTGGTTTTCAGGAGACACCACCGTTCTCCTGCGTGGCTCACGATCGACTCCCTTTTCTTTATTTTACTTATCTTCACGATAACATTAATGTCTTAATATCTACCGACAAACTCTAGGTAGAGTTTTCCTATTCTGCTACCTCCGTTCTATTTATTTATTTACTGCTGCCTATCGTATTCATGGAATTTTCCATCTGTATGGAAAATTCCGGCATTCTTATGTTGCTCATTCTTATTGTAGAATCCTTTATTGGATTCTCATATTGTCTGGTTAGAAAAATGTCTGATGAGATGAGAATTAATTTAAAGGGGCGCTGCACTTATGCTTCATAGAATATAAATAAAATTTAAATTTGGAACTTTTATGTTGGTTGCTTCGTAAAACTTTTAGCACAACTGTAAGTGTAAAATTGTGTATGGTAGCTATTGTGTTAAAATGACTTGAAATCTGAAACGATTTTTTTCTCCCAAGGAAAGTTCATGCGACGAGCAAAATTGGAAAAATGAAGGAATATTCGAAAAAGTGATTTCACATATGCTCTACATATCTTATTGGGTGCTGTTAGCCCAATTGAAATTCGCATTGAGGCATGTAGCATCGTGTTCCGTTGGGTTTAAAGCGAAAAGGAAATGGGTTGAATAAACACTCAGAAAATAAAAAATTATGAATGAAATTACTTTTCCATTTCAAATATATTTTCTCTATACTAAAGTAACACTTTTTTTCTGGTGAGAAAAATTGGGTTCGATAATGGCAATTATCTTATATTGTTTTGATGAGCTTTTTTTCTTCATTTCATCCATACATAACACAGGCGCCATCTCGTCCAGGACCACAGAGGGCGACTTTGGTACATAATACGCACCATCTAATTACTAATCACCATACTTCTATCATTATCACTTGGTTATGGACACTGGTGGAGTGAACAAACAATACCTAACAACCAGACAAAACGGACCCAAATCATTATCGAAGAGTTTAACAATGTAATTCTTCAAACATATCCAAAATCAGCGTGCAGCAGATAGCCTAACGGAATCCTACGTCAACTATGCGGTCGTGTCTTGGACACAACCCACCTGTGAATTTTTTTTCGTTCTGTTCTGCGATCACGGAATGTGAGCAAAAGGAAATATCCCTAGTTTTGTCATTCATTGATATTAATATACCAGTTCATTCACTATCAGCATCTTTCTCGGACACTGACGAGACAGAGAAATTCGTTGAGGAAGATAACGAAGTACAGAATGCTCACAATAGTGACAAGAAATTAAATTGTTCAAACATGCAAGGTTTCCGTCTCAATTAAAATGCGTTCATTTTACATAGTAAATATGCAATTCCAATTCCATTTGTCAGAAATGCTTCAATAGACTCCAATTCCGATGTAAAAAAATATTGTCTTGACTCAAATTTCAAACATTTAGTTTTTGAGTCAAATTCCGAACAGACGAACATAAAATGGTGGTGTCCAAGACACGACTGCAATGGGAATATTTCGAGCTTTCTTTGGCAAACGAATCAAACTGTGCTATAGGATTAGCGGATGAAATTGCCAACATCCAGCTTTGGTTGACAAAGTTTGCATTCGCTACCCGGATCAATTCTGCATAATGTCTCCTCGCCGTCCAAGCCTATGCAATCCTTAGCTGTGAGTGTGCATGCAGATCTTCCTCTTTTGTTGGCATTTCCGCTTGCACCACCGATTTGCGTTGCCCTTTCGGAGCAACTTCAAAAATAACTGAATGAGCAAGGCACTGACTCAATGAGAAAATCACACACATATCGGGATATTGAAAATGAACAGTCACAACATTCCTGACAATTCAATGGTAATGAATAAATATGAATGAATTCTCATGACTCGAGCTTTAACCCTCCTGTACTCGCGTGCAAAATCATAACACGTATACTCGCGCACGGTGTCACAGACCGAAAATTTAACTTCTCTGTAGTGTTGCCATTGTGTATTTTTCAGGTTTTATTGGCATTTTTTTGAAGAAGAGGGTATGATTGAATGAAAAAACTACAAAAAATATGTTTTCTTCGTCTTTATTATGTTTTATAGTCATCTAATTCACCCTTCTCAAAATTGAGTAATTTTTGATACTCCAACACAAATAACGAAATTCGAATTTTCCACTGTTATTAATTAAAAGTAAGCAACTGAATATAATTCATGGAAGTATAAAGAGCTATATATTAACATAAAAACGTATTAATCGATTGTGGTTTCATTGGAGTAAAAAAAAAATGAGTGGGTTATTTTTTTTTATCCAAAATATATATTTTATTAAGGCTCATATGGCGTCAGCCTAACGGGGCCGGGAGTTCAATATTTTGACAATGTTTGCTTAGACTATGTTAGTAATATGTAACCGATTACTCGCGGTTGACTCGAGGTTAGTATTACAAGTGTTCTCATAATTGGTATGTCGCCGTCTTCGATGCTCTGTACGTGTGCCCGACACGGGATACTTCCTATTGGGATGCAGCTGACCATTAATCAGCAACGCCCCCCTAGTCTGTACCCCATATCTAGCGTGGCGCGTCTTTCTCGACTCGAGGAATCCAGGATAGAATGGCGGCGCAATCATCAGCTCGTGTAGAGTTGTCATGAGCGGTACAACCTTTGGCTCTTGTTGAATGATCAGTGGACTGCACAACCTTTGGGCCGAGTGTCTGTAAAGAGTGTGTGTATGTATTGCCGCGACTAAGTAAAAGTTTATCGATCGGAAAGGAGGGATATGAAACGGGGAAACAACGAAGGAAACATCATTAAACGTTGACATCGGCGTTTCTGAGGAACAGGTATAGATGAAGCAGAAGATCAGGATCCCGGCTACCTAAGATATCCCGGACGGGGATATCCGATTGTCTGCCTTGTGCTCTCAGTGCTCTAGAGAGCTGAGAGCGAGCAGCATGGAACCGGATACACGACCAGACAACATGCTCGATGTCGTGGTAGCCATCGCCACAATCACAAAGATTGTTTGCTGCGAGCCCAATGCGATAGAGATGCGCGTTTAGGTTGTAGTGATTGGACATAAGCCGAGATATCACGCGAATGAAATCACGACCTACATTCAATCCCTTGAACCATGCACTCGTCGAGACCTTAGGGATAATCGTGTGTAACCAACGACCGAACTCATCACCATTCCACATGCGCTGCCAACTTACGAGCGTATACTGACGAGGAATGTGGAAAAATTCATTATAAGCAATTTGCCTTTCAAAAAGTGTGCCTTCTAAAGCGCCCACCTTAGCTAGCGAGTCCGCTTTCTCATTCCCCGGAATCGAGCAATGAGAGGGAACCCATGCTAAGGTAATCTTGAATAATTTTTCGACCAAAACACTCAATAGTTGTCTTATTCTAGTTAGGAAATAAGATGAGCGTTTATCAACCTTCATTGAGCGGATTGCCTCTATTGAGCTGAGACTGTCTGAGAAAATAAAATAGTGGTCGATGGGCAATGTTTCAATGATCCCTAATGCGTAATATATCGCACCCAGTTCAGCGACATACACGGAACAAGGATCTTTGAGTTTGAATGAGGCACTGGAAGTTTCATTGAAGATGCCAAAGCCAGTGGACCCGTTTATGTATGAACCGTCAGTAAAGAACATTTTATCAGATCTAACTTTCCCATATTCTGCCGAAAATATCGGCGGAATAGAATCGGAGCGTAGGTGATCTGGGATTCCATGGATTTTTTGTCGCATGGACAGATAAAAAATGACAGAGGAATTGCAGAAGTATGGAAAGCAAACTTGGTTGGAGATGCCTGGTGAAGGATGCACGTCGTGGGTAAGGTACTCATGGTATAAAGACATAAAACTTGCTGAGGAGTCAGCTGGAGTAGATTTTCGAAGTTATCAATCACCAATGGATTCATGATCTTGCAACGGATGAGAAATCTGTAGGATAATTCTGTGAACCGAAGAGTAAGCGGGGGTACTCCTGCCAAAACTTCGAGACTCATCGTATGTGTCGAATGCAAACACCCCATGGCTATACGCAAGCAACGATATTGTATTCTCTCCAGCTTGAGAATATGAATCCTGGCAGCTGATCGGAAGCAAAAACTGCCATATTCTAACACTGATAATATCGTTGTTTTGTATAACTGAATGAGGTCTCCTGGATGGGCACCCCACCATGTTCCGGTTATTGTTTGGAGAAAATTGATTCTTTGCTGGCATTTCTGTTTCAAATACGCAATGTGTCTCCCCCAGGTACACTTAGAATCAAAATATACACCCAGGTATTTGAAAAACATAGAGTGTTGGATCGTTTTGCCGGATAGGTGAAGCTGGAATTGGGCGGGTTCGTGCTTCCTAGAAAAAACGACCATTTCAGTTTTCTCCGCAGAGAATTCGATACCCAGCTTGAGGGCCCACGTGAACAGATTGTTCAGGGTATCTTGCAACGACTTTTGCAGAACGACGGGATTAGTACCCGTGATGGAAATAACTCCATCGTCTGCAAGTTGTCTCAGCGTGCAGTCTCTAGTTAGACAATCATCTATATCATTGACGTAAAAACTGTACAAGAGGGGACTTAGGCAGGAGCCTTGTGGTAGGCCCATAAAACTGTAACGAGAAGATTTCGAGCTGAGAGAAAATCATGTGCTTTTCTGACAGTAAATTGTACAGGAAATTGTTAAGAATTGGTGGAAGTCCACGATTATGAAGCTTCTCTGAGAGAATTTCCATGGAAACTGAATCAAATGCCCCTTTGATATCGAGAAAAACGGAAGCCATTTGTTCTTTGCGAGCAAATGCGATTTGGATTTCAGCAGATAGCAGCGCGAGACAATCATTTGTCCCTTTACCTCGGCGGAAGCCAAACTGCGTATTTGACAGCAAATTGTTCGCTTCAACCCACTTGTCCAAACGAAGTAGAATCATTTTCTCTAACAATTTACGAATACAGGATAACATTGCAATCGGCCTATACGAGTTGTGATCGCAAGCCGGCTTGTTGGGTTTCCGTATGGCTATCACTCTCACTTGTCTCCAGTCATGCGGGACAATATTCAGCTCCAGAAGCTTGTTGAACAAGTTCAGCAAACGCTGTTTTGCCCATTCGGGAAGATTCTTCAACAAGTTGAATTTAATCTTGTCCGACCCCGGAGCTGAATTGTTACATGAGAGAAGGGCAATTGAGAATTCCACCATCGAAAAATTCTCATAATCGCTTTGAAGTGGAATGTCGCGTACGACGTTTTGTGCAGGAACGGTGTCGGGGCAAACCTTCCTTGCAAAGTTAAAAATCCAACGGTCAGAGTATTCCTCACTTTCGTTTGTATGGTTCCAGCCACGCATTTTCCTAGCCGTATTCCAAAGAGTGCTCATAGCGGTCTCCCTTGACAAACCATTGACGAACTTCCGCCAATATCCACGCTTTTTTGCTTTAATCAAACCTTTTAGTTTGGCTTCTAGAGCTTGGTACGTTAGAAACCATTCCACTAATCCAGTTTTCCTGAATTTTTTGAAAGCGGATGATTTTTCAAGGTAGACCTTTGAATACTCCTTGTCCCACCAAAGTGATGGAGGACGACGTCGGAAAGTGGTAGCCGGTACACGTTTCTTTTGAGCTTGAAGTGCGCTTTCGTAAATCAAACTCGATATAAAGTTATACTCTTCGAGTGGAGGTTATATCTATGATATAACCGCAAGGTTCACGTGGAACTACCTTAGCTTAGCAATCATTCGTTTGTATTGATTAAATTCTTGATTGAATGAAACAGTTTCCAAATTCAATTGAGTTCAATATATTTGCTCTGTGAGTGAAAAAAATGAACAAATGCCGTGTAAAGTCAATTCATTTATTGTGATTGATTGTTCTTCGTTACAAGTAAATTTAATGACGGACCTTTTACGTTTGGTATTATGACTAGAATAAAATATATGTACGGAAGAATTATCAAACGTTTGATGAACCAGCCTAAGGCTGAAAATCTTTCCAATAAAGACAAAAAAAAAATTATCAAACGATTATTTTATTTTACATTTCCCTCTGAAGTTTACATCCCAAAAGTGTACATACTTCTCGAATCTCGAATTTGCTTGAAACTGGGAAGTTCATTCGCTTCTAGTGGCTGCACGATTTTCCCAGGTTCCTAAGTAATTCCTAAGATCATGTTAATTCATAAGATCATGTTAGGACAGACATATTCCACTCTGCACAAAGGGGTGACCGGAATAAATCGCCACAGTAAACAACTGCAACAGAAACAACCGCTTAGAAAAAGTGTAGTAGGCTAGAAATATTTGGCGCGGGAAAAACATCATGTGCCTCACATTTCTATTATAAATTTATTCTCTTGTTCTCGTTTTTCGAAATTTATTCTGAGGACAATGTAATGGGGACGAAGTCCCCATTTGGCGAGGATAAGGAATCGAGGCGGCCCATGCCGCCAAGATGACGCAATCCGAGTCCACCGCCGACCCGCCGTCGGAAGCGGCGGTGTCTCGCACGCAAACCTGGGATCCACTGATTGCCCGGTTAGTTTGAAACATAGGATACGATCCTTTAGCAATGTCCGACCGAGCTCTAGCGAGCGTCGGACGGTATACGTCTGCCCGGGGCGTTACGTTTGCCTGGGGCGATACGTTTGCCCGGTTAATTCTTGTTTTGAAATACAATACCGCGCCACAATATTTATAGCCTACTACACATTTTATAAGCGGTGGTTTCTGTTGCAGTCGTTTTCTGTGGCGATTTATTCCGGGAACCGCACAAAGGCAAGCGAGGACAAAAGTACTCGCAGTTTGCATTTATTTGCAGAGCCGATTTCCCCAGAAACCTCGGTTTTGAAGTCTGTGTTAGGGAAACACATTTCAATCGGAACAAAAATACCCCCGATTTGTATGAATTCGCAATGCCGATTTCCCCACGCTTCATGGATTTGAAGTCTGTGTTAGGGAAACACATTCCAGTCGGAACAAAAATACCCCCGACTTGCATGAATTTGAAATACCGATTTCTCCAGGCACCTTGGTTTAGAAATCTCTATTAGGGAACACATTTCGGTGGGAACAAAAGCTCCCCCTACTTTCGTGTGTTCTTTTTCTTCTTTTTGGCTTTAAGAGGGTTTAAACTTTTCAGTTCACTCGCCTCTAGGCTCTTTCGTGTGTTTGCAATGCCGATTTCGCTGCTTGGTTTTAAAGTCTGTGTTAGGGAACATTTTTCGATGAGAACAAAAGTCCCCCTACTTTCATGTATTTGCAATGTCGATTTCCCCAAGGCTGCTTGGTTTTGATGGCTGTGTTAGGGAAACCGTAAATCGGGCCAATCAAAACGATGCAGTTAGGGCGTTTAGATAACGCCTAATATTTTACAGTTATTCAATTGTTTATCTAATGAAAAACAACATTTTGTTAGTTGCGATAGATGCGTAGAAATATTCCCTATCAAGTGATGCAAACATCTCTCCTATCCAGTACGAAATGTTCGAGCTATAAGCATTCGAAATCTTTCATTTTTTCCTGCATGTTCTGTGTTTAGGTTTTCATTTTACCCTCCATATATTCCGGTTAGACGTAGTCCCACGTCAAAAATCAGAACATAGCATAACTGCATGCTCGAAACAAACATATTTTTTACATTTAATGCAGTTGTTGCGTGGTTTTAGAGTCTTTTATCGAAAAGAAGAATGTATAACGGCCTTCTAGATAATTATCAGATGATTCAGGTTCTGGAATGTTAAGTTTGCATATTTCTAATATTCTTTGTCTCTGTTTTCTTGGTAAACTAAGAATTAATGCCTTTTTTTAGATGAGGCATAAAAAGATGATATAAAAGGATTTCTAGGAACTTCCTTTTCTTTTTCTTGTTTTCTTGTCGATATTGTCCATTATAGAAAAATATCCCCGAAACTGTAACTGTTAAAAATTCCAATAGGCAACCGATTCGTTTATAGTTTACTGTTTACTATTCTTCCACAAGTGTGTATATGTATGACCATTATATTTAGCGAATAACTATACGAAAGTAAAACATTTATATTTTGCTTTTGAACGTATGAATCTAACGACAAATATGCCGACGAATAGTTAATATGTGGATCCGTTCAATCCAGTTACAAAAGGAACTGAAATCAAATAAGAATAGTCCGGTAATGATCTTATGCATTATATTCAATAAATATTCCTCGCCACTAACATTAATTTATACATTTCATTCAACAATATTCTAGAATATGAAAAAAGGCACTTGTCCAAAAAAGTTACTCCTACACTCGCGTCGGTGTGTCAGACCGAAAGTGTTAAAAAAGTGGCACACGTCCCCTTTGTACCAACACAAAGTCGTAGTGTTGATATTTTCTGAGAAATGAACGAATTATTGATTTCTCGGTCTGACAGACCAATGCGCGAGTATAGGAGTGTTAACACGGACTTCAAAATCAATGTGCCTGGGGGAATCCGCTTTGCAAATACAGTAGAACCTCGATTATCCGCGAGCGGTTGATCCGCGGTGCGGATTATCCGCGAATGTGAGTTCCCTAGTAAATCTATAAACATTCCCGAAATTTGTCAGTGAGTGGTAGAGTCTTGCTTTTTTGTTTTGGTCATGGCTCTCACATTACTGATGTACACGACCTTAAAGATTGATAGTTCAATAATTTATGTTTGATGAAACATAGTTTTCATGCTAAAATATATATTTTTCGTGTTTGTACCTCATTTTTAGTCTTGTATTGCATTATCCGCGATTTTCGTTAAACGCGATGGCCTAGCCCGACTATCTCGCGGATAATCGGGGCTCTACTGTACATGAAAGTCGGGGGTATTTTTGTTCCGACTGAAATGTGTTTCCCTAACACAGACTTCAAATCCATGGAGCGTGCGGAAATTGGTATTGCAAGTACATGCAAGTAGGGGGAATTTTTGTTCCGGCTGAAATGTGTTTCCCCAACAAAAACTTTAGAACCAAGGTGTCTGGGGAAATCGGCATTACAAATTCATGCAGGTCGGGTGTATTTTTCTTCCGACTGAAATGTGTTTCTCTAACATAGACTTCAAATTCAAGGAGCGTGGGGAAATTGGCATTGCAAATTCATGCAAGTCGGGGGCATTTTTGTTCCGACTGAAATGTGTTTCCCTAACATAGACTTTAAAGCCAAGGAGCATGGGGAAATTGGCATTGCAAATATATACAATTCGGGGGCATTTTTAGTCCGGCTGAAATGTGTTTACCTATTACAGACTTCTAAACGAAGGTGTCTGCGGAACTCGGAATTGCAAATACATGGGCAAATCGGGGGCTTTTATGTTCCGACTGAAATGTGTTTGTCTAACACAGACTTTAAAACCAAGATGTCATCATACCAAACGTAAAAGGACTGTCATTAAATTTACTTGTAACGAAGAACATAATCTATCCAAATACATGAATTGACCTCACATGGCATCATACAATCGTTTTACTCACAAAGCAAATATATTGAATTCCATTGAATTCGGAAATTGTTTCATTCAATCAAAAATTAAATCAATAGAAATAAATGATTCCTAAGCTAAGGAAGTCCCACGTCAACCTTGCGGTTATATCATAGATATAACCCAACCATTTTTTTAGGTGTCGGTTCCGATTCAGCTTCCGCTCTTGATGTAAATACCGCTTCGTTTCAATTTTTTGAGAACTCCCAAGATTTTGCGGAAAACAAACAAAACTTTTTGACATGCAAGTGTAGCAGCGAAGATAATTTTCGTTGAAATGTAATATTTTCTGGAAAGTGATTCTATTGGGTTGTTCGGGATGTTCGTGCAGCCACTGGTGATATTCAAATCGAGACGCTGATCAAGAAATACGAATATCTATATCCGAGGTAGCGTGGTTACGTAATAAGTTACAATGTATGGGTTCTACACTATTTGAACAAAAAATATAATGGATCGCATCTGTTCTGTTCTTATTTTTAAGAGCCTCGTGGGTCGGATGTCCATTAGCGATTCGCTTTTTGAACGCAACGATACTCGCAGTTTTTGAGCAAATCATGACGGGCGATGAAAAATCTAATCTCTTGCAAGAATGTTGAACAAAAAATTTGTTGAGGTAAGCGAAATGAGACATCAGCTATCTTTCTCCCGATCTTATTTCTGAGAAAATCATTGTTTGTGTCTAGTGGGATTGTAAATTATGAATCATGAGCTTCTAAATTTCGCAACTAAACGAACCAAAATCAGCGATCCAGAATAAACTCTCCTATTCCACCAGAAACCTCATGTCTCTTTGACAGTCCAGCAAAAATTCTTGGAGTTTTACTGGGTTCTGCTACTCCATCCACCGCACTCACCAGATATATCATCTTCATTTTATCATTTAATCAGGCCGCTGGAGAACATTTCTAGTGATAAAAATTTCGACACTTTTTTACGGTCTGCAGTGATGGAATTTTAAAGTTGCGTGAGGGATGACGAAATATTGTGAAACAAAACAGTACGTAAAATCGGATAAATGTTTGTCTCAAATATTATGCTTATATCATTAGTAGATGAAACACGGTAGATGATAAGATGAGAAATGATTTGTAATAGTGAACTAATAATAATGGGATGATGAATTTTCGGATAAGCTGAGTGAACGGCATTAGTGATGATATCCATATAGATTTTTTCGAGTTTCAGTTTATCTTCGATGATTTCCAATAACCAAAATCAAATTACGCAATCTTTGATTTCATTGTCTGGTTTTCTTGAAAACTTCAACAACTTAGGAGGCTTCCGTCAATTAATGATAACGAATGTCCGGGATTTAATTCGCGCGTAATGTTTTGATAAAACATAATTATAATGTAATAACAACGTGAATGAAATGTGGAAGGAACCAACAGCGATACATATAACACCACGGTAAATGTTGGGGAACAAATCAAATCATTGTAAAGAAATTGCTTAACAAAGCTATCATATCAATGTTAAGACATAGAATAGAAAATAGAAACAAACTTTAGATGCAGCTAAAGAACGAAGAGGGACAAACGAAAACAAATGATGTCATATCACGAAGAGCGGGAGACAGATAATTCATTCCCATCTCGCATCTCACAACTCACACTCTCTGCAGTTCTGCCGGTCCACAGCTCAACAGCTCAACAGCTCATCGACTCAGCAGAGAATCAATACAAAATTTTGACGTTTGCTGTAAATAGCAACTTTGCGATGAAGTTACTACGGCGTTGCCAAATTGAAGAACCGGCTGCTACCCTGGGGGTGCATTGTTATTTTACTAACCAGAATGGCAACTACCGGTGTGGTTGCCAAGTAATGGTGAAGGGTTGCCTAATTCTGTTTATGCTTGTTCCAGAATGAGAACATTTTTTCAGGTGCGAAATTACGAAATCATGCGAATCTGTCAAACTACCATCCTTACAACAAAAACAACTTGTACGAGATTGGTGAAACAGATTCATATGACTCACAAATGTGAGTTCATTTATGTCTCGAATTCGATACAATTCAATATTATAAATGTTATAAAAAATAAATTCGAATTGCTTAAATCGTTCCATCGATGTGAAGTGAACGAAATTTTTATATCTCGTTGCATCTATCTTGATTGCTTGATTGTTCCAACTTTCTGATGTGGGCAGAGGCAACTGTCAAAACAACGCGAATTCGTATTTTTCGCAGCAAAAGTTTGGGAAGTTCTATCTTTTTTCGATCCTTCGCAGGAGATCCCGCGCTTCGTTTTGATTGGTTGGCGAGAATAATTGGTTCGCAAAAATTCGCGTGAATTTGTCTTTAATGTGAAGGTTTGAAAAACGAGCTTTAGCAACTGGTGGGGATGCTCTAACACAAAGATTCACGCTGTGAAGATTCTCAATGTGGAACCAGTACGCTACGGATTCAAACCATGGCAACACTGACGTAGATGTCTCGAAAAATACAGTAATTTGCAATCAATACGACATGTCGAGGTACTGCTCAGTGTCGCATTGCAGGCGATTTTGACCAGTAATTGGACATTCGCGAAGACAGTGATACATTGTCGCATCTGGCGGCGGATTTCAATGTGGAGCCAAAATTTGGGCCCAGAACTCGATATTTACAAAAATGTCCAATTAGAGGTAAAAATGTCCATTTAAACGTGTCGCATTACAGGTCTGTCCAATTAGCTATATGTCGCATTAAATGTAACTTACTGTACATTTTTACAATAGCGATTGGTGCAAGCCTTCACGTATTTACGAATGGTATGCCATAATTATATCAGACCACGCTCAACACAGGTAAACAAATATGACAACTGCGGAACGGTACAAAAGCCGGAGTAAACAGTTAGACGCTACAAGCAAAGTGTTACACGAAAAATGGACGCCACAAAACATGAACCGTAAGTCATGCCTAGATTAAGCGAAAAATAACTAAAAAACACTTAAATTAACTCTTGTTGCAGCCAAATAATTGAGTCCACAGCTTATTGTCGCCTATGCCTTAAAACAGATTCCATCGAGCTTATAGTACAGTCCCCGGAAGAGGGCAATGAATCCCTACTCAACATCATCAGTGTTTGTTTGGGGATATGGCTTACCGTGACAGATGATTTTCCATTTGGGGTTTGCCATTCTTGCTCGGTATCGTTGGAGGCAATCCGACAATTTCGGTACAATTGCCAGCAGTGCGATTTGTATTTGAGAAATCAACGTTCGGCCGTTGAGGTTCCTCGTATGGCAAGCGCGGAAACCACTTCGGATGCCCCCGTTGAAAAAATGCCTTGCGTCGAGAATGATTATCATTTGCAACCACCTCCTGATGGAGGGTCACAACAGGAGCTGACACTCGAGCAGTCGACAATGGGTATTAGTGAAGCAAACGGAGGCGAATTGAATCAACTACAGGTTCAGTATTTTGAACAAGTACCCGAAGCTCCGACGGAACAAGCGGTTCCTCTCAAAAAATTCGACTGCCCTGAGTGTGGCAAACAGTTATACAGTTCCCGGATGTTAGCCCAACATGTCGTCCGAGAGCATCGACTGTGTCACGGATGTCGTATGTGCGGAATGGCATACAATAGCCAACAAAAGTTGGATTCACACGCAGCAACATGTACCGGCCGGCCGTCCAGGTTCATATGTGACCAGTGCCCGAGTGCGAAAGTTTTCTCGACGGCGGGTAGCCTTTCGATGCATCTGTATTACGCGCACGATAGTCTCAAGTCGGTGGTTTACCGCTGCGAAGCATGTAAGAAAAATTTCAAAAACAGGACTGGCCTCAAGTATCATTACAATGCACGCCACGGTTGCACGATGGTTGAGTGCGAGATTTGCCGTAGGCCTTTCCCAACGGAGGAGAGTTTATATTATCACAAACAAGCGGAACATTAACAGGTTTAGAGCATAGCGTTAGTTGTTAGTTATATAGGTCCAACAGATTGAGAGTTAACTCGAGTTAATAAAGATACTGGAAATAACTTGGGGTTGCTCTCAGTTATATTTTAGCCCGTTATTGTTTGTTTTACACGTTAGGCTTCTGCTTGGCAAAACGCAAGTCGTCACTTGAATACTCTTTTTCGCGACGTTCCTCTAGTTCCTTTCTGATCTTTTCTGGCAGTATCATTCCGAGTGTACAGTTGACCAATTCCGGCCGAGGATCGACCAAAATCGGAATAGGTCCAATCGGTCCATCCGTTACCGCATTCAACTGTTGTATTGCTCCGTCCACAGCCGGCCTGGAAGAGGTTACAGCAAAGCAAAAGAATGAAAAAAAAACTCACCAAGCTTTATAACTCGGCTTGACTTACATTTTGTTCTGTAGTGTTGCTTCTGCTTCGATCGATTTTTTGAGACTGCTTATTGTTTTACGCACGAACCTGGCTTTTCTAGACTCTTCTGAAATTTCTGATTAAATAATAAATTTCATTGAGCCAATCGTTGTTCCTGTTTGAGCCCACATCAGCTGAGTAAACAAAATTGTCACTTTGTTTTGTTCGGAGAGGGAATTTACCAATTTGTAGATTTCCCATGTTACTCATGGGGACATTTCATTTATATTGCGTGTTCATTTATACATATATGATCATTAAAACTAATGTTGCTTAAATCAACAAAATACCTAAGCAAATGGCGGAATCTCTCCTTCCAAACAGTGGCGTAGCGTGACCGGGTGACATCCGCGACGGGTTACTAGGGTGTCACCCCTCTATAATACTTAGTTCTCGTTTTCGAATGAAAAATGAAACAGTCACAAAATAAAAAAAATAAAATATGGGTTATTTGTGGATGTCGAAATGTGACTCAAATAAATCTTATCTAATAAATATCTCTGGGAGCTGAGACTGACACTGATATTGTACAAATGCTTCTCGTCAAGTGAGCTTTCGCTCTCTTGTTGCGGGCTCAATGGAATGCGCAGCAATAAGCCTCTCAACAAGATGCCACAAAAACGTACACGGTTAGAAACAGCTTCACTGTTGGAACCGATTGCTGGAAGTCCGAACTGATTCTTCGTTGTGAACTGTAACACATTCAATGCGATCTCATTAATTACATCATTAGAATTAATTTCGACGGTCTTCAAATGTCTACGATGTCTTCACCCCTATCCTGTATTTCGATCGATTCGAAATATTTCGAACGACTTGATTTAATTCCATTCTGTATTCCGTTCGAGTTGTTTTTGCATTTTATTCGTTCTATTCCCCTTCGAACATTAAATGGACAAATCGTTCGAAATAGGGAATGTGAAATTAAAACTCGAACGAAATGGAAATCCGTCGGAATACAGAATAGGGCTGCTTGGTAACACTATCAAAAGCTGCCTTTCCGAAACTTCATAGTTGCCAATTTATCAAATCGACTTTTTCATTTCGCTGCCAGGTACTCATTACATGTGTCGAGTTTGAATTGCTTCCAAAATTTCGGCTTCTTCTTTGGACGATTTTGACCGTTCTTGTAATTCCCGATGAAAATAACTAATGCACTCCAATATTACTTCTTCCATTGCTTTTTTTTGTCTTTATTTAAGAGATTTTCAGTCGTAGGATGGTTCGTCTCTGGTCTTCCATTGTTGTCTTTCATCTGGTTTACTTATCTTGTGAGAAATTCTCCCTTCAGAGGCAAATTTTTATTCGATGGATTTTGATAAAACCTTCTTAATGATCATTTCGTCTAGACTGTTCCTTTCAACAGCGAGAAAAATCACCAGTGCATTGAGTCTGATCACAACGTTACTCAGGGATGGCCCTTCGGTTTGCAAATATTCTGCGCTAGATCTATTTCATGCAGTACACAGAAGTATTAAATCATAAACTTCTTGTATGAGGAGGTCACACACCGTAGATTCTCAGCAAAATCATGCTGTCCTCACGAACCCAAAGAGTTGTCTACAAACCCTATGAATGGGGATTTTTTTTGTTTTGCTTTCTCAACAAATCCTGAACTCCTTCATTTGATCCTGACATGGTTGGAGCGATCGATAGCCTGCGAACAGGACTTCACGAAAACTAAACCCTGACCTTCCAGTTGCTGAAACATGTCGTTATTCAAATCTGCAGCTTTTCCCACCCAAAACGAAAAAAAAAATAGGAATGGGTTATATCTGTGATATAACCGCAAGATTAGCTACCATTGGCTTAGTTATCATTTGTTTAATGTTGCATCTAAATTAATTCTCAATAAATTGATGAATGGATATTTTGTTTTCCCCTTCCCTTTTTCATGGCAGCAAAAGAGAAACGGACAGAGGTTGACCAGCCGACGCATCATGCTCCACGCATCAACCGCAGACCAATCGAGACTGGAATGAAATTTCAAGAAGCTATCGCTATTTATAATGATTTAAATAGTTAGCTTTCGAAGTTTTGAGCTATTGAAACAAGTTTTTATGGCCAATAAGTAAAAAAAAACGTCTGTCGCAGATCTTTTATCTTTCGAATAATGTTATTTTCGTACCACTTCGTTCATCCGGTAGAGAGATATTAACGTTCAAAATTTTGTAAAACTAAGGGTGCTCATACACTGTTTGACCGAAGCCAAATATTTGACTCTTTTTGACAGATAAAATTTGGTCAACGTGTACTGATCAAATATATTCTACACAAAACACGACAAGCAAATATTCAATTATTGGATGCCTAAAATATTTTTTCAGTCTGTTCTTTGAACCTGACGGTACATGGTTAGGTTACCTTGGATATTTCAGTTGATTTTTTTTCCATGTTCGGTGTTTGATATTGTTTACTACTGTTTAAAATTGAAGAGTGGCAAACAAAATAGTGTTTGTACAAATATCAAATCAAACCTTATCTGTCAAAAAATATCAAATATTTGACCTCCGGGCAAACAGTGCACGGCCACCTTAAGGGTGACACCCGGGGTGGACAGCCCCCTCAGAAATGTTAGCTACCCTCTGGCAATACTTTGGCGTATGATAATTGTTGTAATAAAAATGCACGCGGTTATACAACAAACAAATTAAAACTTTATTAAAATATGAGACTATGTGCGATCTATAAACGTGGCCTTTCCCGACGACGTGCCACGCACAAGAGAAAGAGTTGAGCGATGTCTCCTCTTATCGAGCACGGTCGACATCGACCGATCTGACAGCTGTCAGATGGCGAGCCTCCGACTCGATGTACGTTGCTCGTCAGGGTTGTCCTCCCAACAATAATTATAAAAAAACACCAAATATCATGCCAAAAAGGGCAGTTATTTGGCTACCTATACGTACGTGGTCCTCTCTGACTGAATGAAAAGCTGAAATGAAAGCAGTTTTGTTGTTGAAGCATAAACTTCCCATTTTCAACCATCTTAGACAGTATTAGAATCGTCAAATTCGAATTCATTGTCATCGCTTCAGTCTAAATCGCACTCAGAAATAGTATATTTTGCGATCATTCACACTGAAGACCAGCATTTTTCGCTCATCCGTTCAGTCAGAGTGGACCAAGTTTATTTTTTAATATACTCAGAATGTCCACATTTACTCTAACTAACCAGAGCACTGAGTGAGCTTAGAAAATTCTCGATCGGACGGCACTGGGGCAAGTTAGTCTGGTTCCATTCCTTGGGTACGTACGGTATTTACTTTTCTTCGAGGTACGCTAACGTCTTCTTGGCGTAATTGGAAGACACCTTGTCCGGCCAAAATGATGCTCCTCTAAGAACGGAACCAGAATCTTCTCCAGATGCTCCTCCTGGTATCCCTTCTGGATGATGGCAAGTCCGCTCGGCTTCTTAAACCAGGGCTTTGCCTTTGGCACAGATTGCAATATACAGCATAACTTTCTTCTCAAACTTATAACTTATGCTTGTATTTGTACTTCACCCCGGGGTTGTGAATGCCTTGTCTTTGGTATACCTCCGGTCATTGCCGGTAATGTGGGACTTTGACAGCTGAAAATAACTCGTCGTCCAGCACGAACGACACCCCGCGATAATTCTTCGTCATCCAACGGCACTGGGTTTTCAAGGTCGCTATCTGCTCGTCCGTGTACTGTGGGGACCTAGTCTTCTTCCGACAGACGATGCCCTCCTGCTTGAGGGTTCTGTGGATGTAGGAATGGGAGAAGCGAAATTTTGGCCGGCGTCACGCAAACTCGTACCGTCCTTGTAGTCGAACAGATTTTTCAGAGATTCCTTCTTTTTTTTCATGATCTTCGCCGGACGGCCACTGGTCTTTCGCTCGACGTTCCGGGTTGCCAGGATCCGGTAAACAGTGCTCACCGGCACATTTTCGTCCCAGAAGTCGTCTACTGTAAACTTTTTTGCTTGACTTTCACGCGTTTCGAAGAACCGTACAACGCGCTCGCTGAGTGCTTGCTTTTGACGTAGGACTACGTCTAACCTTTCAATAAAGGGGCCCATTTCAATATTTCAATGTGAAAAACAGAAAGTGGGTTATATCTATGGTATAACCGCAATGGTGACGTAGGACTATCGTTGATTCAGTGATCCTTTGTTTGAAGTTGAATCTGAATCCATTCTGAATGAATGAATAAATGAATATTTGGGGGACTTCGAAAATGAGAGCGTTACGTTGGAGGTACAAGGTTTTATGCATCCAATATTGGATACGAAAATATCCTACTGATGGGGAAGAATAATCTTCAGAAGCTATCCTGTTAATTGCGATTGATTAAAAAAACACAAAACCAAATGTATTTGGTTACAGTGTTACATGGATAGAAAACATTCAAATAAACTCTTTCACATGAATGTAATTTTAAATTCCCAGAGGAACTGGCAGATTATTTTCAGTAACGATTAGATATTTCCACATTTTCCTCGATACAGGAAGCCCACCAGTGGTTTATGCTAACTCGATAACCATCTGTTAATAGCACTTGATTGAAACATATTTGGTCACAGTGTTACATGGATAGAAAACATTCAAATAAACTCTTTCACATAAATGTATTTTTTAATTCCCAGAGGAACTGGCAGATTATTTTCCGGATCTTTCTCGATGCTGAATGGCATCCAAACGGAAAGAATTCCGTGCGTGTATGTGTGTGTGTAGCGGCTGCTTCGATGGTCACCTTCTCTTCTCCTGAAGGATCGGCTTCTCTGTGCTCCCTCACAGTTTCAAACAAACTACTCGCGTTTCGGGGCAGATCTCGATCCTTCGCCGTCCAGCTTCCTCAGCAACGATGTTGTCTTGTCGATGTCCTCACGAAAAATGAATGCGTCTCACCACCAGAATAACGCTTAAGTATGCTTTTTGTGCGTGATTGAATCGAGAGAAGGCGTGGTTTACGATGGCAATTTGGAAGGCAAACTAGAGGGGAATGAACTCTCTGAGCTCGGAACTTTCAGCGACTGAGCAATAATCGATTGCGGGCGCATACAATATTGGCACCATTCTTTGTGTGGACACCGACTGGACAACATCGTTGCTGGACGAGCTGGACGGCGAGGGATCGAGTGCCTTTCTCAAGGCAATGAGGGTAGAGGTGTAATGCAGGAGTTAGAGTAGAGTTTCAAGGGCCTTTCTCAAGGCTAGAGACGAATGAACTGAAAAGTTTAAAGTCTCTATAATACAAAACCAACCACCAATATTGGATACGGAAATATCCTACTGATGGGGAAGAATAATCTTCAGAAGCTATCCTGTTAATTGCGATTGATTGAAAAATCACAAAACAAAATGTATTTGGTCACAGTGTTCCATGGATAGAAAACATTAAAATAAACTCTTTCACATAAATGTATTTTTAAATTCCCAGAGGAACTGGTTGATGATTTTCAGTAACGATTAGATATTTCCACATTTTCCGCAATACTGGAAGCCCACCAGTGGTTTATGCTAACTCGATAACCATCTGTTAATAGCACTTGATTGAAACATATTTGGTCACAGTGTTACATGGATATAAAACATTCAAATAAACTCTTTCACATGAATGTATTTTTAAATTCCCAGAGGAACTGGCAGATTATTTTCCGGATCTTTCTCGATGCTGAATGGCATCCAAACGGAAAGAATTTCGCGCGTGTATGTGTGTGTGTGTGTGTGTGTAGCGGCTACCGCGAGATCTTCCCGGGGAACCGTTTGTAGCATCACTCTCCTGATGGATTCATGTCTGGCCTAAGGTTCACAAACAGGCTCTTGGTGACACCGTTCATCAGCGCTTTCATGATAAACGAAGAGCTTCACCACAACAGCGACAACATGCTTCAATCGCTGTTCAATTAGAACTGAGTGGATTTCCGAGCGGCGCTCGCTTATATACCGATTGGTGATTTCAATAGCCTGTTTTGAAAGCAATTTTAAGACTATTGAAACAAGTTTTTGGATCAAACAAGTATACAACGCGTAGACATTTTATCTTTCGAATGAAGTGTTTATCATACCATTTCGTTCAGTTGTTTAGGAGCTATTAACGCTCAAAATCTCGGTCTCCGGCGTAACGCTTTCGTTTTCGAAACTTTGATTTTACACCCCGGTATAGAAATGAAAGACGTAGTCCTACGTCAAAAGTTTTCGGTATTTGAACATTAATACCTTTTCAATTATTTTTATGGATTTTCTTTCCAAATACACGAATTAATAGTAAATATCCTCAGCATTTTTTTGTATGCTCTACATTACGATTTTGCAGTTCATATGATGCTCAAATTGATGAAAATTGAAAGAAAGAAATCCTTACTTTCCCATACATTTTGTCTACGCTACCGCAGCAAACAGCTAATCATCACAAGCAATCACAGGAACGGGCGAAACGTAGGGACAAGGAGAAGACGAGTGGGGAACGCAAAGATTATGTGAAGAGTATGTATAAAGGCGGTCGCTACAACGGGGACTATATCACTATATAATGAAAGCGGTGGTTGTGCTTCGAGATGAAAAATAGAAGGTAGGAAGATTCACTAGTTTTGCTAGTGTTAAACTTTTATTGTATTAGTAGCCAGGAAGATAGGAAGTTCACATACCAGGCATAACTGTCAGTTACTCAAATGGTACAAAATTGAATGTTTAACGAATAACGTTGAAACAGGATATACAGAAAATAATTACATATTTCCAAAAAATATTTTTCCCATAACATTCATCATTTAAAAAATAAACAGAACATGTCAAGAACCAAAATGTTTAATTTTTTTATTTCATATATCAGAATTAGTATTCTAATTTTTACTATGTTTGAATTTTAGAACATCTTCATGGTAGTTTGTCTCTTGTCAGCAATTGTAATTACTTTTTTTCACAATTAGCGTGCTGAACACTTCATTCGTCTAGGACTACTACTAGGACGGAAGCGGAAAACTTTTCGTCTCAATCTAGGTCATATGGAGTCTATTGAATTTATTTTTCAAGTGTATTTTACACGAAAAAAAACTTGCTACTTTTTTCTCATGCGCTGTAAAATGTTTTCCGTCAAAGAAACAAACGATTTCGTAACTCTGACTTTGTTCATTTACGTTTCTGGTCGATGTAACGAGAAGTAAAGTTAGATTGAAATGAAGTTTAGAACACCTCAACAATACTGAAATTTCAGTTTCTGCTAAAATTTCAGTTGGGCCCCTATGATTTTGAACGCTAGCATTGATTTAAGAAAAAAAATCCAATTTGTTCATTTCATCTGCTCATTTTTAATAACAACACTTTTCCTATGTAATGGACTATTATAAGAAAAGTAACATACACAAACAAAATCTGTGACGTCACAGATTTAAAAATCTTCTAACTTTTCATTTTCCATCTCGGTTGTGCTTAGCCTCATTCTATTGCCGCACGCCTAGTGATGTCTAAATTTTTCATTTATTCGATTTTCGTTTAATCTTTTTTCAATATTTCAATATTCGATTCATTCGAATAATTGTCTTTCAATATTCGATTACTCGAACAAATATTTATTTCTTGAAATAACCACGTTTCGCGTTGTCATTCTGGTCGCGTGGTCTACCGGGTTGTCGATGTTAGATGGTTGGATAACAAATGTTGGACAAAAAAATATATAGCCTAAAAATGCATTAACCTTGAGAAAGATTCCTTCTTTCATTAATCGCGATTACAGTGACAATTATTCGATGTGTTCATATTTTGATTTCAAATTATTCGATACAAAATTAATCGATTATAACTTCAGATATTCGATTGTTTGAATTAATCGATCGATTAACCGACGTCTCTGTCAACAGTATCAAGCAAATTTTGTGAGCGAAAACATACTGGAAAACGGATTTATATCAACAAAATTCACAAAATTTTCGAACAAAACACTGATTCTGCACGATGTTTTTATATGTATGAGTAATTTTCGTGTATGATACAAAAAATCTGGCACACCTGTTGTATATGTCGAGCCACGTTGGCTTAAAACAAGAGAATGAAAATAAATACAAAATAGCTTGTTTTGTTTGCTTCTGAAATATAAAGTTTTTGCAATTGAATTTGGGCTTCGAATTCATTTGAATAAATGAAATTCCACTGGAGGAGTGAAATGGCGTTAATTAGCAACAACCTGTAAGTTTATTGGGTAAATATTTATAAGAAACCCGCACAATTGCAAGCTGAGAATAACTCACAAATAGGGTGACATGATCTACGAGTATTCTAGCCTCAGGAATTCTAAATCTGTTGATATATATTAGGGTGCGTTTCCGTATGGATGAAATTGGAAGAAAACACATATTCAAAACTATTTGGACAGGTGGGATAGATAATTAATTTCGTCCTTACATCTATCGAGAATTATCGACAGGCAATTGCTTAATACACTAATGCTTGACCACATATCATTTCAACAGCGAGCGATGTAGCTTTTGTTCTGATATATGCGATGAGGAATTTCGTCATACGCTGGTCACACCTCACCATGAAGAGCAAAAGCTAAAGACTATGCTGCAGAAACTGGGCAGTTTCACACCCCAGTTGAGCAGTTATCTCACGTGTGACAAATGCCGTCAACATCTCATAATTTCCCACAACATTCCCGAGAACTGTTTCCAAAGTTTCCCAAGCGCTGGCGACATCAGCATCAAAATGGAACCAGAATTAATGATTGACGATCACGAGCTGCTGGATAACGATCAAATTGTTGAGACAGACCCAACGGTGGACTTAGGGCCAACTCAACAGAGAGTCAAAACACAAATCGAGGGAGAAGAAGGAGAGATGTTCTTCATTAGCGAAATAGACCAGGAAGACGACAATATATCACTGACTGCTAGGACAAATACACAAAGGAAAAGTGATTTGAATGTTTTACAGAAGAAAGTTCCATCAACTTCAGTCCGTCATAAATGTAAGGGAGGCTTCGCCGACGAAAGGTCGACGAAAGGCCCCACACGATTACACTCGGGTGAGAATGTGGTTTCATTTTCTGTAAACATTGACTGATAACCTATTTCAAGGAAAGGATCCGCTTAAATGTGAAAAATGTGAAAAAACATTTCGCTCAAAATTGGGACTCAAATTGCACGTTCGAACTCATACGGGTTGGTTAAAATGTTCTATTTAATAAACATTTCAGCATGATCATTCTTTCGTAGGTGAACGTCCTTATTCTTGTTCCTATTGTCCAAAAGCGTTCATGGACACTTCAGGCCTCCGAGCGCACATTCGAACCCATACAGGTTGAGTAAAAAACTATTCAATGAACCTTTCAGCAGAACCATTTATTTGCAGGTGAACGTCCCTATGCTTGCCAACATTGTCCGAAAGCGTTTAAGAACCATTCAGCGCTGCAAGTGCACATTCGAACCCATACAGGTAACTAGAGAATGTTTCGCTATAACGCACATTTTTGCAGAGTCATTCTTTTTCAGGTGAACGTTCCTATTCGTGCCCACACTGCCCGAAGGCATTCAGGCTTTCAACAACGCTCAAAATACACATTCTGACTCATACGGGTTGGTAATGTTTTTTTTTCAATAATGAACCATTAAGCAGGGTTATTTTTTGCAGATGAACGTCCCTACACTTGTCCACATTGTCCGAAAGCGTTTAGGAGTCATTCGGCGATCCAAACGCACATTCGATCACATACGGGTTGAGTATGAATATCTTTTCAATGAGCCATTCAACAAAATCATTTCTTTGCAGGTGAACGCCCGTATGTTTGCCCACATTGTCCGAAAGCGTTGAAGAGTCATTCAGCACTCCAAGCGCACATTCGAACTCATACGGGTTGGTAGAATAATATTACTAGCAAGAAACATTGATCAGAGTGATTCCTTTGCAGATGAGCGCCCTCATTCTTGTTCATATTGTGCGAAATCTTTCAGCCTACGTGCAACGCTCGAAGAGCACATTCGAATTCATACGGGTTGGTAAAAATGAATGACTACAATGATTTATTCAACAGGATAATTCATTCGCAGGTGAACGTCCCTATTTGTGTTCACATTGTTCCAAAACGTTTGCGCAATCTTCAAATCTAAGAAGACACCTGAAATCACACGGTAAAGATGCAGGTGGTTTAGGGCAGGAATCATCGGTGACCGTAGAGAAAGAGGTAACTGGATGCTGAAAAATCCATGTGTCGTTGATTGAAGATTAAAAAACATGATACTATGGACTAATAAATAGAATTAATATTCGCAAAAAAAAACATACTAGAAAAAATTGGATCAAATAGCACGTTTTCAATAATCACGGTGTTGGACGACGTGTGGTCAAATTCATATAGAGCAATTCCACATCAAATCAGCCGGCTGCTGACCCGACTTTCTCCGATTTTGTTTTAAAACTTGGTACATACTTATAATGGAAGCTTCCCAAAAACACAATTTTCATTATCAAATGACCAATTTAAATTACGGCTGATTTTTGAAAAGGGCGTAATCGAGATTAAAGATCATTCTTTCAAAAAATCGTAACTCAAAATCCAGATGTCTGATTAATATGATGTTCGACAAAGTTGTTGGAGAATCAATGAATTATTTAGGAAAAATAACAGTTCAAATGCACTGTTGAAAAATCTTACTCAAAAATTTCAATTCATTATAAAAAACTTTTATATCTTAAAACTAGGATTGGGCGATCTCGGATCGATATTTTAAAGATTGATCTTTTCGTCTTCGATTTCCGATTTTTTGGATCGATTCTTTGTACTCCAAAAAATCGCGAAATCGATCTTTTCTTTTCGATCTTTTTTATTGTAGAGATTTTTTCTTTATAAATTGGGTTTTCAGTGAACATTGACTTCAATCTCACCAAAACCACCTGACAAATTTCATAAATATTGGATCCCTTTCAAGGTTGTCAAACTAGTGGTCGTAAATTTAGGAAAAACAATTTTGTTAGGCTTATTACAAAACAAGTGGTCACAAATTAGATTTACACCATCACATTCTCTAGGCTGACAGTGGAAACTGTGGGGAAATTGGATGGTTACATCAGGCCCAGCTGAAGTCAGCCAGAACTGGGACTATTACCGAGATTTCGACTGAATGCCAGACGTATGGCACGGTTGGACTACATGGGATTATTGTCAGTCGACTTCTGGATAAATATCTGTTGTTGAGTTTCTAATAACAATTTCCAATTAATTTAGTTAATTAAATAATTCCATGATGGTACAAGATGAATGCCATGGAAAATACAATTTTTCTGGGCTATCAAGTTTTTTTTTTGACCTTCATGCTGAAAATCAAAATAATATGCCTTTGGTGTTTGAATAGAAATATGAACTGTTTATCGTATGTTTAAAGAAAAAATAACACTTATAGAGCGAGTAAACAAATTGGAAAAAATGCATTCGATCCTTCAAAGATCGATTCTTTGGTACCGATTCAATCAATGAATCGATCCCTGCGCCGTATAGAAAGTCGATCCGTCAATATCGATCTTTTTCTAAAGATTGCCCAATCCTGCTGTGCTGTGGTAAATTCACCAAAATGGAGATATGAGTTTTTGAAAATATATGAAATTTCAATACTTTGTAAAATCGTAACAATTTTAGAAAAGTAATATGAAAAATGAAATGTACATACGATTCAACATAAAAACCTACATATCACGTTTTGTTCTGGCACCAACCGTTCTCAAGATATAATCATTTTTTTTATAGTGAAAACGACATCAGTTAAATTTCTATACGATGTCGGAACATTTATTTGTTGTTATTTTATTTATTGTTATTTCCATTGAAATTTCTTTCACATATCATTTATATTTGCAAAAAGCAATAGATACAAAAGAATAATATTTTTCGACTTTCATTTATTTCAACTATGATTATTTATATACAGGAAATATTTCAGGTTTTTCTTTGGAATTAGAATATATCTTAGCTGTTATCTTGTCACCAGAAATAGGTATAAACAAATGATATTTATGAGTACCAGGAATTGATTTCGTTTTCTTAGAAAATCTGTTCAAATTTTTTCTGCGAATTAACAGAATATTTCGCACCCTTCATCTTCTTATTATTCATCTTTTTCTTCTACATCATCATATTCTTCTCCTTCTTTTTCCTAATTAAAAGGTTTTAAATGTTTCAGTTAATTCATCTCGATATCGCACTCACACTTTTCTTCTATTATCATCGGTTCCGCAGGATAATGGACCCATTTTGGATTCTATTATCAACGTAACATGGACATGTAAGGCTATCACATTTTTCACGGAGCTTATCACTCAAGTTTGTTAAGGAGATCGCCGCCATCTTTTTGTAGCCAGCTGAAGATCCAATACTCTATAGCGTAAGTTTGTTGGGAATGCAGACTGTGGTCAAAGTCGTGAAAATATTTCTGGAATATTTTCACCAGCCCAGATGACTGTGAAAGCTTTCTGCTGCATTGAAGGATAGGTTCCGTCTGCTTTTGTTATACCTTTCGAAGCAAAAAATACAAATCGAGGCACGTTGAAGTTATCTCTTTTCTCGAGGACAGCGCCTAGGCTTACTGGCAATTGTGTTCCAAACAGATTCGCTAACCATGATCATCGTTGCCCTGTAGCCTATGAAAAATTCTATCAGAAAAGTATTGACCATGCAAATTAATGAACAATGAAACAAAATTGATTTATATCAACCAACCATCTAAAATCATGCAGATTCTACGAGCTCTGAAATCACATAACGAATATATTCCACTTTCGTGTAATTTCTACGCGAAGGGCATTTGTTTTAAATGAACGCTTTCAAGGACAAGGTTTGTTCGGTTTATACGGCTAACCTGAACGACATCTAACACTTTCATGTGAAAAGACCGATGCGGTCATAACCGTTGCATTATACGCCAAGTGCGGAACATTGGCGGGAGTCCTAGCGATGTTTCCATGGTTCACATCGGTTGCAGACGATACGTGTCTCTATTCTTTATCGATGCTCTTTCGTTGTAAAACTTTGACTAATCACTAGCTCTTGCCTCGTGTTTCACATAAACAATTGGAGTAGTATTCGACTTGGTTCCGAAATGGTGTAGCTTTCACTTCAGCTTAACTCGTATCTCTCGAATGACCACATAGTTTGTAAGTTCATAGGAATTCATTCGATTTTCGAGACTTTTAACGCAAAGGCTCTCATGTTTATCTGTTGCAGAACTTACTTCCCTTCACGATCTAGGAAATCGCATCTGACAACTTGCGTTCGCATCTTTCGAATAAACTGGTAGAATGGTTTATCCACCGTTTGTTTTATCGAGAGGACACTTTGAGCTCAACACGTTCAATGTTTCAATACCTCATTTGCCGTAAGGATAAATACTAGTTTTCATATCAAGAATAGTTATTATTCAAACTCAAGACTAGTTAGAATGATCTTAATCTCTCCTCATACTCTCCACGTAAATCATATGCATCAACTGACTCGTTGATCGTTTCTAGTGTCCACTGTTTTCAGAATCCATCATCAGTACCAAGATTAAAAAAAATCGGAGAGGCTCGGGTCAAAATTTACTGTTGGCTGATTTGGCGTGGAATTGCTCTATAGGTATGTACTTCTGATTGGGAGTATTGAAGACGATTTAGTTGCACCACAGTTTTAATCCTTCTTCTGCGCCATCTCAGTGAGTTTGATTCTCAAAATTCGTTGATTTACTGTTGGAAATGTGGAAATCTTAAGGCTGATTTAGACGATGCCAGTCAGCGCTCTAGTTGAAGTATCCAGTGAATAGAGAACAGACACTCTGTTCAAGTTAGAGGCCAATTACTTGTTCGATACAGGTAAAAGTAACTTGAACAGAGTGTCTGTTCTCTGTTCACTGGATACTTCAACTAGAGCGCTGACTGGCATCGTCTAAATCAGCCTTTACTCCCATAGAAGGCTTACTGATGGCAGTTCAGTTGGCATCACGTCGACGCTGGGAGAACGGAAGGGAGCTGTACGTCAGACTGTATGTCAGTAAGCCAGTAAGTCACTGTGATAATTAGTAAGCAACACATGTTATAGAGTCCCGCAATAAATTATTTTTGATTTGTTATTTTAATTTACGTATCGCGTATTTCTTTCGGTCTATCCGAAACAGCCACCTCTTAAATCGCGGAATGGACATCCATCTTCAATTAAATGCGGGGTCTGATATCAGCGTAGTATCGAAGCTAAAAAGATGTAAGAAAATATCAGACGGAGGTCACTTGAGCATCCTGAATCTCTTATCCGCTGGACCAGCCTTAGAGATGAACAGTGATTGGATGGAACCTAGGACTAATTATGACATTCCATACAGAGTGATCCAATTTTCTCGTTCAGTATGGGATGTTCGTAATGGTAATTAGGTGGTCCTAATGTTCGTAATGGTTCAATCCTGTTCTATAACGATGGGTCGAAAATGCCGAGTATTAAATTACTCAACAATTGCTGAGTCTTAATAAGAAAGACTTCAGCACATTCACTGGTCTTATAACAGGACACTGTCCGATTAAATACCATCTCAAAAACATGGGTCTAGTGCAAGCTGATATTTGTCGCTTTGGCAATGTCGAAAGCGAAACCTCGAAACATTTGCTTTGCAATTGCGGTGCTTTAACAAGACGCGGACTTCAACACCTTGATAAGGCTATTCTGGAGCCCAAGGAAGTTTGGTCTGTGTCGCCGTTCAGGACTATAAATTTCATCAAACAGATTGTTCCCGATTGGCACCTATCTCGCTATACCTTTCAGCCAACTTCTTCATCAGTAAGCAGTAGATAATAATATAAAATATAGTAGAAAAAATAGAGCATACCACATTAGTTCAAAATAGTATTCAAAATAATGGACGCAGTGGTTCACACCCAACAAGGGGAGAAAACCTACGATACATCGGACAAAACTACTATAGTAAAAATAACAAAACGAGACGGCACCGTTTATATTAGCAAACCAAATTTGATTATAAATATATATGGGAGGAGTACAGAAATTAGTCCGAAAATTTGTGGAACGACTTGTAGGTGATTCTCGTGTCGTATACACGAAGGTGAATTATAAAATATATTGTTTATATAAAAGCACATTAAAACACGTTGTTCAGTGAAGAGACGACTGAACTCTCAGAGTTTAAAGTCTCTTCAATTCAAAACCTGAACCTGAACCTTGTTCAGTGAATACATATCTAAATTTTACAAGAAATAAACAGATCTTACTAAACTATCATAAACTTGCAGTGAAACCTGCTCTTTTAAAGGAAATTAATTCAGTGCAACCGCAAAGGGCTCAAACAGGAAAATGATTGGAAAACTAAAAAATAATCATTAGAAAAGTGTGCAAAATACATAATCTAGGTTAAATGTAGAATTAGAGGCGAATCCCTGTATATGGTAAAATGGCATCCCTGGTAAGACCCCATCTGGCATCATTTCCATTCAGCTAGTGATGTCTAAATTTTTCATTTATTCGATTATCGATAAATCGTTTTTCAATATTTCAATATTCGATTCATTCGAATAGTTGTCTTTCAATATTCGATTAATCGAGCAAATATTTATTTCTTGTAATAATCACGTATCACGTTGTCATTCTGGTCGCGTGGTCTATCGGGTTGTCGATTCCTTCTTTCATTAATCGCGATTACAGTGACAATTCTTCGATGTATTCATATTTTGATTTTAAATTATTCGATACAAAATTACTCGATTATAATTTCAGATATTCATTATTAGAATAAATCGAACGATTAACCGACGTCTCTACGCACGCCAAGCAGTGAAGACGCGGATTGCAGATCGCAGATTGAGCACACGATGTCGAAGCATTCTTCGTGACCGACTGGACAACATCGTTACTGAATGAGCTGGACGACGATGGATCGAGTGGCCGGAGGAGTGGAGTGGAGGAGTAATTGAAAGGTAAAGTTTTCTCCAAGGGCCATTTCATTATCTAGCCTTAAATATATTAAGGATAGAGAATGAAATAAGGCTAGAAGGCTAGAGACGAATGAACATATGGGAATTGATTTTTCCGAATTTTCCAACTTTCCTTTAGAGTTATGGCTCAAATCGGGCCATTCCTTCTTCGGGTTTTGCGCTTGGTGGTTCTGGAAAGAACATGTTCATAAAAAGTGAATAGTAAACTAATTCATTTTCCAGGTAGGTAGATAGGTAAGTATTCACGCAGGAGAAGAAAATGAAACAATATATTTAAAAATATATTTAACAAAAGCTGTTCCCTTTGTACAGTCCTACGTCACTTCGGTTATGTCCCCGACATTACCCACCCGTCTTTTTTTTATCCCATTTATTTATTTATTAGGCTCATTAGCATTTTAGCTGTAACAAAGCCAGGTTTTAATCGTGTACATGTACATATGTTTATGTTTCTATAAATTGTAAATTACACAGTAGTAGTAGCCATTTCAGCGTTAGGTTTTCTGTGACATTAAATTATAGTAAATTACACAGCAGTAACCATTTAGGCGTATTAGGGTATTCTCTCTGTTCTTTCATTGCTCAGCAGACTGGGCAGCGGAGACAGTTAATATTGATCATTGTTGGTTTATTTATAGGACAGCAGCCCGATTTTTCTTGCAGAGCATAGCAGTTGCATATGGATGATTCGATCTTTGTTCCACCGTGGATCGATCTCCATCGCTGATGATGGTTGCGTGGACGTAGTTATTCTATACCAACACAAAGATGGTCAATTGAGGACCCTGAGTTTGAACTCACGATCGATCGCTTGGTAAGCGAACGCGTAACCAAGTGGCTACGATCTAAGACAAGACCAGACAACTGGCTTCTTACTCTTCTTCGTCGTCCAAAAACGAAGCCATGACATGAAGATGCCAGAGCTGCCAAATATTATAAAATATCGGATTTTTCAAATTTCTATTTTAATGAATCGTAACATTTGGTTGGTGCGAATTCAATGATTATTGCATATTTTCAAATAGACAATCTCAAAAATATGCTTTAAAAGGATAAAATAAGTCTTTTAAATACCCATATCTATAATATAATCGTTTCCAAAACAAATTTGGGATTTTTTTTTAGCAAATAAATCTAATCTGACAACCGTTACAGCGTTATGCAGATTCTCATTGTCTGAACCAAAACATTCTATCTTATTATATGAGCAGGAATACAACCAAAACAACGTTAGGAAGCCATTTTATTCATACAAAACGCAATTCAAAAATAAAAATGAAGTGTAAAGCCTTAAATTGTGAGCGAAGGACGGATACTCATCCTGAGTATAAATTTTATCGGTTCCCTCAAGACAAAAATATTCGGAAAGAATGGATTCGATTTTGCGTGAACAGTGAATTAGAAGTTCCATTCTTTGAAATCAAATCAAGCACAAGAATATGTAGCGTAAGTATTAAAAACTAATTCTAAAACATATCCTAATACTAGTATATATACAGGCTCATTTTGTTGATGGGAAATACAATGAAAATGGAGTTACGAAAATTCCGACCTTAGCTGCATCCGCGAATGAGGAATGGGAAGAGATACAAAGTATTGAGAACAATTATGATTTGGTTGACGTATATGAAGGAGATAAACAACTACAGGAAGAAATATTTCGTTTGAAACATCAAATTTCCAAGCTGAAAAGGTAGTGTGTCAAAAAATATGTTATTTTCTAATATTTTATATTGATGTAACCGTTAATAGAATTGTAAAACAATGGAAGAAAAAATGCGGATATCTGACCTCGAGAATTCGTGGAAAACAACCCTTGAAGAAGCTTTTCAGAGATGATCTAATTAAGCTATTAACAGGAGAGGTTAAAAAAGTGAAACGTTGGTCCAATGAAACGATTACGGAAAATTTACAAATTCGGTTTGCATGTCAAGGTGGATACGACAAGCTTATTCAAAAAGGCTTCCCGTTCCCATCCACGAGGACTCTACTACGCCAAATTGAAGGAGTTCGTTTCAGTCCTGGTATGTAATTATAATCATATGTCTCATCGCATGTTAATATATGAAATGATATTTTGTAGGTATTCTTGAAGATATATTCGAGCTGCTACAACATAAAGTCTCCACAATGTCGGTTGAAGAAAAGGACTGCGGATTGGTTCTAGACGAAATGAGCATAGACGAGGCAAATGAGTTTTGCCAAAATACGAAGCAGTTTGTTGGAACAACAACGCTTCCTATGTCCCAAACTTTAGCCTGTAAAGCTTTGGTATTCATGCTAGTTGGAATCGCAGCGCGCTGGAAACAGGTGGTTGCTTTCGAGTACACCGGCAACTCTATACAAAAAGAGTTTTTGAAGAATGCTGTATTGTCTGCAGTTTCAAGAGCAGTGGGAATCAGTTTGCGTGTCCATTTTATAACAACAGATTCCGGGTCCGAAAACCAGCGCATGTGGAAGGATTTGGGGATCGATATTCGTCGCAAAAATGAGACATTAAATGCTGCGATACCTCATCCAAACGCTGAGAACAGAATGCTAGAGATCATACCCGATCCCGTACACGTATTTAAAAATACAGTACATGGCTGGTTGAACAATGTCTACCTGAAAGTTCCGGATTGGTATGTTCGTGAAAAAAAGCTAACATCCAATATTGTTCATCGAGACCATTTAACCACAATCGTGAACTCCGAAATAAACAACACGTTGCGGCTTTGTCACAGACTAACGGCCTCGGATGTGTGCTTTGACAACAGAACATCTTCAATAGATAAAATGAAAGTATGCAACGCAACAAAATATTGCAACAGGACGGTGGCTGCAGCATTGAAGTTTCATGCGGAAATACGAGAATTACCGGAGCTTCTTACTACCGCATGCTTCATAGAAGACTTTGCTCGATGGTTCGAGCTTATCAATAATAGGGCAGAAGAAAAAGTATTTTGTTTGAATGATCCTATGAAATATGACGAGGATATCGCTCATCTGAAGACCATGGTGCGGTTAATGTATGATCTCCAAGTAGGACACGGACATTGGAAACCATGGCAAACAATTCCTTCACATTTCCTCTAAACTAAGTATCGTAATATCAATTAAATTCATTTTTTTTCTAAATTCAATACAAACCCAACGTAATTTATTTTTATTGGCAACACTGGAAAAATCGACTTTGTTTACAAAATTTATCGAAATCGACCAATCAGAAATCAGAACGACTGACAGAAATTTGGTCCGTATCTGACAGAAATTTGGTCCGTAAAAGACCCCCTATTGTCTGATCTTATCTTAGGCTACGATGACCCACAAGAGTGCTTGTTGTTTCCACGCCATCTTTGATCGAACTGACAGTACCCGAGCTAAAAGAAACGAGCAACCCGTTTCTAGGGAGCCCAGAGAGCAATTCTTTTGGTGAGAAAAAAACGCTCTTTACTATTTTACAGAAAGGTATTGAAATCATTCTCATTTTTCTATTGAACTCCCGTTAATTCAACGCATTTCAATGTCGATCAGTGATTCTAGTAAATATCTTCCATCAATAGGAGAAGCAAGTAAACTAAATATTAGGCTGTCAAAAAAGTCCTGCGGTATTTTTTTTTAATTTTCATTTGTTCATAAAATTAGTTACAATCATCTGTTTTAAGTCAAATATGCGCCGTTTTGTTCGATGACTTGTTCCCAATGAGATGCCAACTTCATAATACTCCTGTTATAGAAGCTCGCTTCCTTATTGGCAAAAAAAACTCGGATAGCCAATTTTCACAGGCCTCTTTTGTGGCTAACTTCTGACTACCTAGCTCGTTCGCCATGGACAAAAACAGGTGGTATTCACTTGGTGCAATGTCCGGACTATACGGCGGATGCAAAAGAAGCTCCCATCCGAGCTCCCGGAGCTTCTGGCGCGTCACCAAAGAAGTGTGTGGCCTGGCGTTGTCCTGATGGAAGACAATGCGGCCTCTGTTTATCAAATATGGCCTCTTCTTCATGAGTGCTACCTTCAAGCGGTCCAGTTGTTGGCAGTACAGGTCCGAATTGAGCGTTTGGCCATAGGGAAGCAGCTCATAATAGATTATTCCTTGACAATCCCACCAAACACACAGCAGAACTTTCCTGGCCGTTAATGAGGGCTTGGCCACCGTCTGAGCCGCTTCAGCGGGCTTCGACAACGACCGTTTGCGCTTCACGTTGTCCTAAGTGACCCACTTTTCATCGCCAGTCACCATCCGCTTCAGAAACGGGTCGATTTTGTTGCGATTCAGCAGCGATTCACATGCGTCGATACGGTCAAAGATGTTTTTTTGCGTAACCGTGTGTGGCATCCATACATCGAGCTTCTTTGTGAATCCAAGCTTCTTCAAATGGTTAATAACGGTTTGATGACTTATCCCCAGCTCCTGGCTAATGCTACGGCTGCTACTATGCCGGTCTTTCTCGGCTAATTCAGCGATTTTGTCGCAATTTTCGACGACAGGCCTTCCGGAGCGTGGCGCATCTTCGACGACCTCTACACCAGAACGAAAACGTTGAAACCATCGTTGTGCGGTGGAAATGGAAGCTGTATCGGGTCCACAAACTGCACAAATTGTATTGGCAGCTTGAGATGCATTTTTGCCTTTGTCATAGTAGTACTGTAAAATATGTCGGATTTTCTCTTTATTTTGCTCCATATTTGCGACACTATAACTCACGAACGTCTTATCCAAACAAAACACTGTCAAGGACTATATTATAGCGCGCAAAAATACCTTTCCAACAAGCTATAGTATGACTCGATACAATGAATACAACTAGAACTACGCACTTACAACGACACCTCGCGGAAATACCGCAGGACTTTTTTGACAGTCTAATATTACTATCTTACTCAACGGGTACAGACCAAAAATTCCGAAATTTCAGCAATCTGGCGAACAACTACTGTGGGGTACATTTTGGTTCCTCTACGGGCAACGATGAACGGCACCAATGCTATCGATGTCACTCGTATGTACATAACTGCACAGATATTCTCTGTTCCTGCTTTGATGATGATGACCCACCTCATACCCCTACAAAGGTTTGAACTGACCGATTTATCTAATAGATAATATTTATGTTTAACCAAATTAAGATATCAGTATTATAAAACAAAAATCAAAGCGAACTGACTCTGTTGCAGGCATGAATTTCTATCAATCGAACATTATGAATAGGCAAAAACTTTAAAAGAAAAACAATGGTCCTATCCGTATCGACATTATCTAAATGATAATCCCAACTTCAGACCCAAAGTTTTTCTAATGCATGTCAAGAACATTTCCAACCCGAGAAGATCCTTGACAGATTGGAAATCGAACCCAACATCTAAAAGTGTCTACTTAGAACATGATAGAGATCTGCCACATTCAGGAATACTCGATAAAACCATCCTATAAAAAGAGAGTTTACGACAATTCTGAATGAACTATCCCCATTCCAGCTTCCACTTCAGACCCTCATAAAAATTTCATTATGTATCAGTGTTCTGTCAGTGTTCCCTTAACAGAGTCCAGGCTCACTAAACGCTTTGAAACATCACATTGATTACATTGTCATTTTTTGTACATGCAAACTGAATGATATCCAATGACATATAGGTACGTAATAGTTGCAAAATAGAATAAACTTTTGTTTTATGAACTTGTTACGTTATGTCCTAGCGGAAACATGCTTAACACGTTGAATGCCAGCCACCGGTGACTGACACTGAGTCACTCCCATACAAATGAAACACAAATTTCTGCATAACTCATGAGCGAATCAAGCAAATGGAACCAAATTTGGCATGTGAAGGTTTAAGGGAGCAATAAAAGTTGCTATGGTGGCTCGAGACCCCTCCCCCCTCACTAAGGGGTGGCTGCCAAACAAATGAAACGCAAATTTCTACATAAGCCGAGAACTAATCAAGCAAAGAGGTAAGGGTAAAACTCGAGGAAGGAATCGGCCGATTTCAGATGTCATCATTCTATTATATTTTCTGTATCAAACATGTATTCCATGTAAGGGAGAAACATGTTTTTTTTGCAAGTGATTGAAAAATCTTGAACGAGAATTGGGGCTGAAAATAATTTGATGTTATAATGACCAGTTCTAGTAGAAGTACTAGGAAATTTATAGAAAAAGGAATTTATAAAGGGTCAAAATTAATCAATGGACAGTTCTGCGACTGATCCTACGGACGTTTGCTTAGTATGAAAACGTGAATGTTTGAAAGTATTTATAACAAAAAAAACCATTTTGGTCGGACGAAGTTTGCAGGGTCAGCTAGCAAATTATAAATGTTTTTACATGATTTTGAACCTCTCGCTCCTAGGGGGACCATGTTGCCCCTATCTACGCTATTTGATCAAATTGGAATGACCGCGTTTCAGAAAAAAGTATATAAAAACGAGACGAAAAGCAGCAATTGATACTAAATACAAATTGATATTTATTTTTTAAATCGGTCAACGGATATTTTAGTACAAATCTTTGAAGTACTCTTTGTCCTGCTCGTGGATTCGCTCCAGCACTTCATCAATATCGGTGCTCGGGAAACGGTCCGTCCAGGATTTGATGTAGCCCTGGAAATTCGACTCGTACGTCTTGAGCTGCACGGCTCCCGTTCCATCCAGCTCTGTGTTCGACTGGACGAAAATCAACCGTGGCTTCTTGTGGAGCAGAACAATGTCACGCCACTTGGCCCACGGATATGGACCCTCCTCGTTGACCTCCGAGTAGTGGTTGTACATTTTGGTGGCACCAACGATATCTCCCGTGGACTTATAGAATTGCAACTTGAGGAGGAACTGCTTGATGGCTTCCTTCCCAACTGTTTCAATCTTGTTGCGGTCGAACTTGAGTAGCAGATTTTTCGAGGGCTCCGTTTCTTCCACACTAACCAAACCTTCGCCCGCTTCCAGCAGAACCTTCATTATAACGAAACGCGCCTGATAGTGAGCCTGCAGCCAAGATTTCTGGGATGGATTGTACAGTTCCATGGCGACCCCAACTCCACCCCAAACAAGCAGCAACCAGTTCACATAAATGATGTCGTCTATTTCCTTCTCGTTCGTGTGGCCGAAAATCTTCAAGATGTCTCGGTTCAAGCTCAAATACAGACCAACGGCCTCCGCCCGGCACTCTTCGTAGCTCGATCCCAACGATTTGAACTTCGAGTCGTAAGTCTCCCCGGGTTCATACCAGCTGGCGATCGGTTCCCCGTCCAGCGGGCTCTTTACTTTCTCCTTGTCAAAATTGAACTCACCCTTCTCGTTGACTCGCAGCAGCTTTCCACTTCCGTGTCCTAACAGCTCGTGAAGGCCAACTTGCACTTCGAAGGCGGATGCCTTATATTTTTTCAGCAGAGCTTGATCTTCCTCCGAGAGGAATGGGATCGTATCTGTTTTATTGGTGTTGGCGAGTACATTGCCTAGCGAGACGTTTTTGAAACCTTCGTCCTGGCGAATTTCATCATCTACAACGAGACAAAACAAATGAACCTCAACCGGATAGGAGAAGCTCCACTCAACTTACAGTTTGGAATGTTTATACCGCACGGGACACCCGAACCAGCGAATGTTAGAATATCAAGGGAGGTGAAATCCGGCTTCAGGTAGTTATCCTTCTCATAATCCTCACCCCATGGCAGCAGTTTAATCAGGTCTTCAGCGTTCTTCACCAGTGTTCCAAATTTGGCCGACATTTCCTTATTTACCATCGCGACAAACCCCTCGAATTCGCCTCGCTGTCCAACGGGATCGCGGTAGGTTTCGATAAATCCGATGTATGTCTCAATGACTGGTCCCTTATCTTTGATCCAATAGCGCGAACCCGTCTTGTGCTCGTCCAGGCTACCCTGCGTGAAGCTGAGAATATAGCTATCAATCATCTGCCTCTGGTTGTCATTCGCCGAGTGCTTGTTAGCCTCTCCCAGGTGTTCGGCCACCTTCTGCATCAGTTCCTTGTAATCCCCTCGAGTGATCTTAAAAATGCAATTCTTATACTCCACCGGAGTTTTAGTCAAATTGTCTTTGTCCCCTTCCTCGGATGACGCTAGCTTGATGTTGTAGACAATTTTACCATCCTCCAGTGTCTTGAATGTGCGACAGATGTACGCTTCGAATTTGTTCTCCTTCATCCACTCGCTTATCAGTTCGGTATCTTCGCGTGTCACATTGGACGAGAAATATGTGGTTACCCCCGCATCACAAAGGCCAAGTGTTTTGGTGCGTTCAGTCAGCAGAAAAATCGGAACCTTTGTTTTCTCCCACAAGCCCCCAACGATCGCTCCGTCCACTTTGAATGCTTTCGAGCATTTCACGATCAGTTCAAACTTATCGCACTCTAAATTAGGCACAATTTTGCTATCGCCCATGCCCTTGTAGTTTCCGGCATTGGCCAGAAAACCGCAAGCGTACACCAGAAAGGCCTACGGAAAGAAAATACCGAATCAACTTTCGTACGTGTCTGTCTCACGAGGAAATCGCAAACGACAGATAAGATATTAAGCAAATATCGCTAATGCAAACATACGGTGAAATCATCTTCGCTGACGCCCGCCTCCAATGCACCCTTTTTGAGGTCCTCCACCGGTTCGGCCAGAAAGATTCGATGTAGCAAGGAGAAAATCAGCGGCGATTCGGGACTGGATTGGACCAACGCAATAAGTCCCCCCGTCCAGGAAGCCTTTTTTTTTGGAAAACGAAAGATTTGATAATTTGAAATCCGAAAACAAACGCAATTCCATTATGGAAAATCACCTGGCTAAAATAATGCGCATACAGCTTTTCCTTCTCGGTGAGCGCCTTGAATGCGGTGGCACATTCCAACTCAACGATTGGTTGCGTGTTGGGCAAAATATGCTGGCTTTTGTCCGTCATTTTCTGCTTAACACTGAAAACGAATGCTGTTGATTACAGGTTCCAAACAAAAAAAAAACTTTCGAGGAATTATGTTTCGAAAAATAATCGGTAAATGCAACGTTTCGAACGATAAATATACTTTATACAAGCCGACTGACTGGCCTCAATAACGAACAAATGGAACCGAATGATGAGTTGACAGAAAAGACCGGCAGTTGGTGTTTGGCGTTTGTAGATATTCGCGTTGATGGCATTGACGGCTTGTCTTCCAATTAGTGAGGCGAAAAGCGTAAAGGCTTTTCATGTGGAATGAACAAACTTTCAATATGAAAACTATGAATGAAAACTAATGTTTCTGTATCAAATATGTGTTTTATATGATAGATTAACAGTTTTTTTTTGCGAATCTCTCAAAAACATTAAACAAAACTGTATTTCATGATGATTTTATATTATAATGAAGAATTTTGGTAAAAATATCGGAAAATGTATAGCCAAATGATTAAATAAGAGTCACAAATACGTATCTTAAACAATTTAATAACATGGTGTAAATATTTTCATTCAAATTTTAGCGTTTTTAAACAGGCTCTGTTCCTTCTAATCTGATAGAGATTGAATTTTCGAGTTTAGAATCCAAATTGTGCTCCCGAATTAGAAAGTCGCCACCAGACGTCGACACTGTACGTCTGTCATTGCGGATTGAGCTTCGTGTTCTGTGGGTGTGAAGCGGAAATGGGGAAATGTTAATGGATTATCATATCAACACATTTCAAAAATAAAAGCTATGAATGAAAATCAACTTTTAAATACTCAACAAGTAGTATATACCAGATATAAACATTTTCTGCAAGTGATAATAAAATCTTAAACAAAAAAGTATGTGACTATGATTGCATATAACACATAAATTTGATGACAAGTATTAGAAAAATCAAACAGAGAGAATTATAAGTTTCAGACAAAAGAACATGAAATGATTATTTTCATTCAGATTTCTACAATTGAAAATTGGCTTCAGTGGTGCTAATCTGATAGGAAGTTCCTTTGCTTCACACCAGGCCAAAACATAGATAGATGTCGACACTGTACCTTCGATATCAGAGGTTAGACCAAGATGGTGGAGTTAACAGGTGGCTCGTAATTTACACTATTTAGAAAAGACGTTTGAGGAATGGCAAGACAAAAAGTTTGGATTTGTTTATGTTATTACCTAAGACAAGACGTGACAACTGGCTTCTTACTCTTCTTTCTGCATTTTCGTCAACCAAGTGCTAGGAGCCGAGCCAAGCGAGATGTGAAGGTTGCCAAATGTTATAAAATTTCGGAAGATTATTTTCCCATAAGATAAACATGTGTTCTTCGTATCATGTATTATTTGAGCTGTACAATTTTTCATATTAATTATAAAATCGGGTGTCATATTTTAAACAGTTAGTATTTTCCTGTTATTTTGGTATCCAAAACGAATTTAAATTCAGAGAAAGCAAAAAACGTAGATTTGATAACAGGAGTATGATATGTTGAAATACATGAATTGAATGAAAATTAACTTCTCCGTATCGAATGAATGTTCAATGTGAATAGAAAACTTTGTTTTCTTCATATGGTAAAATAATCTCTTACAAAAATGGTATCTGAAGATAAATTTATTTTTTTAAGTGTATAGAAAATGGGTTAAGTTATGGTAAGAAAGACGTGCTTCATATAAATAAACAACGCCAAGTAAAAATTTTCATTCAGATTTTGACAAATTTAAAACTGCCTCCGGGCCGGCTAATCTGATGTGGTGAGAGTAATAAGCCTTGTTGAAAACTAATTTTGTTTCCAGGTGTCAACATTGTATAGTTGTCATCGAATGAAGTGTATCCTCATTTCGTTTTCACCGTGAAGTGTATACGGAAATAAGGCCTTATAATTCAACTCTGATATCGTTCAAAAACTAACAGAACTGTACAATGTCTCTCTTCGGGAACTGAACACAGGACGTAACAGAAACGAAAATATACAAAGAATCCATAATAGAAATTTTCGTTAAATTGAAATATGAATGCAGCTATTAGTCAATTTTGAATATATTTGGCAACACTGTGAAAATGTTGGAAATCCCATTTTAGTATATTTATCTTTGTCAACTGTTTTCCTCATCAACCAATCAGGAGTCGAGTTGCAAGTGGTCCGAGTTTGACAGAAAAAGTGGTCCGGAATCGGCCCCCTATTGTCATGTCTCGTCTCAGCATGTTACAAATTCTATAGTAATTTTCTACCCTACTAATCATTAGTACATGCTACAAAAGAAAAATGGTAGGCACAAATGTCAAACGAACTTCGATTTGTTGGTCCAACATATGTACAATATCAGTGAAAATGTTGCTTCTTATTTGTGAGAGATAATCAACAGGGATAATGACAATATTTTTGAGGATTATTTTTCAATTTAAAAGTTGTATTTGATTTCATCTAATTCTACATACTTAGAATACATTATAATTATAACATATAACTTAATAATAATATAAATCGGGTGTCATATTTTAAACAGTTAGTATTTTCCTGTTATTTTGGTATCCAAAACAAATTTAAATTCAGAGAAAGCAAAAAACGTAGATTTGATAACAGGAGTATGATATGTTGAAATACATGAATTGAATGAAAATTAACTTCTCCGTATCGAATGAATGTTCAATGTGAATAGAAAACTTTGTTTTCTTCATATGGTAAAATAATCTCTTACAAAAATGGTATCTGAAGATAAATTTATTTTTTTAAGTGTATAGAAAATGGGTTAAGTTATGGTAAGAAAGACGTGCTTCATATAAATAAACAACGCCAAGTAAAAATTTTCATTCAGATTTTGACAAATTTAAAACTGCCTCCGGGCCGGCTAATCTGATGTGGTGAGAGTAATAAGCCTTGTTGAAAACTAATTTTGTTTCCAGGTGTCAACATTGTATAGTTGTCATCGAATGAAGTGTATCCTCATTTCGTTTTCACCGTGAAGTGTATACGGAAATAAGGCCTTATAATTCAACTCTGACATCGTTCAAAAACTAACAGAACTGTACAATGTCTCTCTTCGGGAACTGAACACAGGACGTAACAGAAACGAAAATATACAAAGAATCCATAATAGAAATTTTCGTTAAATTGAAATATGAATGCAGCTATTAGTCAATTTTGAATATATTTGGCAACACTGTGAAAATGTTGGAAATCCCATTTTAGTATATTTATCTTTGTCAACTGTTTTCCTCATCAACCAATCAGGAGTCGAGTTGCAAGTGGTCCGAGTTTGACAGAAAAAGTGGTCCGGAATCGGCCCCCTATTGTCATGTCTCGTCTCAGAGTGTACCCAATATTGCTGCGGTTCACTGACATTTTGGTTCTATCAATTACTGTTGTTTACAACTCGGTCCGGTTATGCAGTCGAATAGTGGCTAACTTTAAACTCCATGTTAAATGTTAACACCTCCATGTGAAACCGAAATATGAAAATCGCTCATGCAGTTAGAATAAAGCAGTGCATTTTTCGAATTCAATCCTCGTAAATGATATGTTGATAAACAAATGACGCCATATTGATTTTGATTTTGGGTAGCCTACACTGGAGAAATAGTTTAGTAAATGCAGTTACCAAATCTTTAGTAGCCAAAACATTGGTAAAATATACAAAATTTTTGTAAATATTACCAAAATTCAGTAAAAGTGATGTCAGATTCATTGAACGTCCCTACCAGAGATTCGTATATTTTACTCCATACCATTAGTAATCTTGTTTTTTTTGTCATACCTAACATTTGTTATGTGCGCACTTTGCAATCGCCATTTTTCTTTGGGAAACGGAACGATTCGGTGGTAAGCCTTTTATTCTTATTATGTTTTACTGCATGTAAACATCTCCTTGGTCGAGACTTTCCGGGGAGAACCAAACGGATGTTTTAATAATAATGGCCTGATATTCGTCACTGATCATTTGGTATTTCTCTTCTCCAACTTCAGACTAAATGGACGGAGCGAGCGGCTGAATTTGAACCGCACAGTATACTATCAGGACAACTGTACTATCCAAAAGAAATCTCGGGTACAACATAAACATACATTTTTATTGCATATTTTACATCATTAAAATATGTGTATTTTTCTTCTTCATAGGGACATGGGAGAACAAAATACGGACGAAACCAGAGCGATGCAGTAGGAAGAGAAACGGAAACTTGTTGAAGTACTCGTGACTATGGAAAAGCGCATGAAATTGATGTGATTGAGGCTGCGTTTATAACTCTCCCCTTGTACACTGCTTATAATATAATTGCAACGAGATTTATTGACGTTATTATGTATTATGTTATTATTATTGACGATAATTATTGTAGAATTGTATTGTATATAGAATAAGTTATATGTTATAATTATAATGTATTCTAAGTATGTAGAATTAGATGAAATCAAATACAACTTTTAAATTGAAAAATAATCCTCAAAAATATTGTCATTATCCCTGTTGATTATCTCTCACAAATAAGAAGCAACATTTTCACTGATATTGTACATATGTTGGACCAACAAATCGAAGTTCGTTTGACATTTGTGCCTACCATTTTTCTTTTGTAGCATGTACTAATGATTAGTAGGGTAGAAAATTACTATAGAATTTGTAACATGCTGAGACGAGACATGACAATAGGGGGCCGATTCCGGACCACTTTTTCTGTCAAACTCGGACCACTTGCAACTCGACTCCTGATTGGTTGATGAGGAAAACAGTTGACAAAGATAAATATACTAAAATGGGATTTCCAACATTTTCACAGTGTTGCCAAATATATTCAAAATTGACTAATAGCTGCATTCATATTTCAATTTAACGAAAATTTCTATTATGGATTCTTTGTATATTTTCGTTTCTGTTACGTCCTGTGTTCAGTTCCCGAAGAGAGACATTGTACAGTTCTGTTAGTTTTTGAACGATATCAGAGTTGAATTATAAGGCCTTATTTCCGTATACACTTCACGGTGAAAACGAAATGAGGATACACTTCATTCGATGACAACTATACAATGTTGACACCTGGAAACAAAATTAGTTTTCAACAAGGCTTATTACTCTCACCACATCAGATTAGCCGGCCCGGAGGCAGTTTTAAATTTGTCAAAATCTGAATGAAAATTTTTACTTGGCGTTGTTTATTTATATGAAGCACGTCTTTCTTACCATAACTTAACCCATTTTCTATACACTTAAAAAAATAAATTTATCTTCAGATACCATTTTTGTAAGAGATTATTTTACCATATGAAGAAAACAAAGTTTTCTATTCACATTGAACATTCATTCGATACGGAGAAGTTAATTTTCATTCAATTCATGTATTTCAACATATCATACTCCTGTTATCAAATCTACGTTTTTTGCTTTCTCTGAATTTAAATTCGTTTTGGATACCAAAATAACAGGAAAATACTAACTGTTTAAAATATGACACCCGATTTTATAATTAATATGAAAAATTGTACAGCTCAAATAATACATGATACGAAGAACACATGTTTTATATGTTTTAAACAAATCCAAACTTTTCGTCTTGCCATTCCTCAAACGTCTTTTCTAAATAGTGTAAATTACGAGCCACCTGTTAACTCCACCATCTTGGTCGTACCCCTGTTCGATATCGCAAACGCTAATCGCCAAAAAGTAAAAGGGGTTACATCCCGTACGATATGACGCGTTTACATTAGGCCGTCTACACACTAGGCAACCTAAGTTGGAAAGCAACTTAACGAATATGTCAAAAAAGTTTAGAGCATGCCCAGCAAACATTAAATCGTATAATTTTGCACGTGCCAAGTCTCACAAGAAATTCGAATAAATCATAATCGCATATAATATCAATGAAAGTATGTATCGTGTATATTTGAAATCGCATAAAATGTAAAAACTCGATTTTATATACCATTATCAAATGTGTACCCAGCAAACATTAAATCGCATAACAAGCGTATATATAACATCATATGCCCTAAAATTTGGTTGGCATATAATGCGCCTAACTGGCATATGCATGCAAAAGTGGAGGCCATATACATACATGGCAAATGCTTACCGAATTTGTTTGGATGAATATGCAACTTTGACCGGCTATAATAGCGACTTTTGCCATACTCATATACGATTTATTACAGGCATAGGAAAAAAACAAATGGCGCAAAATATTTTCGTGAAATGTTTATTATAGCCTCACGAATCGCCATTTTTTTATATGAGTATTTATGTTTGTAGAAATAATAATTGTTTGATTGACTTGTGTTGGGAGTGGAATATGAATGTTTGAAATGGCACAGATTGATGTTTGGTGAAAACTGCTCCGATGTGGGTTCGAACTCCGGTCGTCTAGATTATCATCCACCAGCTATCTCGCGCGGCTATCTGAAATTTAATTCAACAGCGGTTAATACTTTCGAGTGCATCAGCATTTCATTGACATTTCAATATGATGTAATATGTTCTTTATTAGGATCTAATATGATTCACTGTTTCATGATTTTCTTCAGCATGCAACACGATTCACTACAGTACTGAATCAATTTAAATTATACGCTTATACGACACACAAACTGCATCAGCGTAATATACGCATATGATGCGGCTTAAATATATTTCACGACAATGTGCATCATAAAATTGATGTTTATTATACCGAATTGCGACTTAATTTGATAATGGTATTTAAAATCGAGTTTTTACATTTAATGCGATTTCAAATATACACGATACATACTTTGATTGATATTATATGCGATTATGATTCATTCGGATTTCTCGTAAGACTTGGCACGTGCAAAATTATACGATTTAATGTTTGCTGGGTAATCAAATGGGAGCATACACACTAGGCAACTGGCAACTTAGGTCGGACCAACTTTTTCGATTCAACCTAGCATGTCGAGTCACGCGCGATATATGTTGGCAACTTTTTCGTTCAATTTCTGTTGACATTTTTAATTCTGCGTTCGTTGAGTTTCAATGTTTGTCAGTAGTAATAACCAAGGGATTGCTAAGATGGCCGCCTTTTTGTAGCCAGCATAGAAAAAAAAATAGAAACCATAGCATAGAAATCATAACCTAAAATTAATAATGAGGTGCTCCGTGCGATTTTCCATCAGTGATTTTGATTGCAAATCGCCAAGAAAGCTTCAGGATAGGTATCCAAACATCGTTTGCCAAAGGAAACTATACAACTTAATCAAATATTAACATATATGACTCCAAACATTAAACAATACGTGAGCCCCCTAAGCGCGAGCCCTGTTTTATGCTGCCTACGCTCAATTTGCATTGATAGATATAGGGTTGCCAGAGCCCCGGTAATAACAAACAGTGTTTTCAAGATTTGCCCAGTTTATAATAATACGAACGAAACGTAAGCATTTTTTATTTTGATATATAATTTTATATATGGTTTATATTGTATCAGGTGGAACAAACTGAAAGAGGATTTCGAATGGAGAATGACCTATGTTGGGGAGCCAAATTGAGCCGTCAAATTCTCAAACTCCGATAGCTTCATTTCCAGGCCCCAACATCGAAGGGAAAATTTCCTTTCCCCCACATAAGACACAAACTCCGCTACCGTCGGCAAAAACAAAAAGTACACTTCCACTCAAATTTCGACGACAATCCAAATGCGTAAACACTCAAAGTGCAATCACATATGCTACCGACATTCCTTCACAAACAAACATATCACATCCGTGTAATTCCATTTCACATTAATTACAATTCACATGTAAAAACTCAATTTATATTTACATATCACAACGTTTAGATTTTACATTATATTTACAGTTACAGGTATTTCACCTCACAAATTACATCTATTAAATTAAATGTCACCACTGGCGGACCATCTCGGACTACTTTCGCTCCGCTATTTACAATTTTTGTTGTGCGTTGTTGTTGATGTTGATCCTACTCTGTGTCATATTTCACGATCGCCAATCTACGACGAAGTGATGAATAATTCACCAACGTGACCGCTTCGTTCGTGATGAGATCCCAGAAGGAGAAAACGGCAAATCACATTGTTTTTTCCGTTTTCCTATCGCACATGTGAGATACACAATTCCTGCTGTATATGATCAGCTGATGTAGACCTTGTAGTTTATTGTTCTCCAGCAGGCAGCCGTCTCGATTATGTAATCGTGTGTACCAGGCCTGTATTTGGGGAGCTCTTACTACTCATAAACAATTTATGTAGGATCAGCCGAATCGGAAGAGTACAATCAGGTTCTTGACACGATCTATGTTGGTCCGGTACCAGTGGGGAGACACATTATTTCAAGCAGACATACATTCCCAATGTGACACGTATTCCGGAGCTAGACGCAGTGACTCTTCACACTTGTTCATATTGTGGTCAAGGATTCGCGCGAGCAGGTTACGTTATAAATAATTAATACTCAGAAATAGAGAGAGAATGGAATGACCACTGAGTACAATCCGGGTGATGCTTGAATTGATGTTGCTTTAAACATTGCCGGAATCATAACGGAACAGTAGAGAACAATACAACATTACTGTGAGAATTTAGCAGAAATTCGAACTCGTGACCGACGGAATATTGGACATGAATATGTTTACTAGAATGATCCATTTTTTCAATTGTTTTAGATTGATGCGGAACCTAAATAAAGTCTACTGTCGAATGGCAGCGCGTCATATTTTTTTTTCTTTTCCATGCAATAAAAAAATTTTTTTGATGGTGCTGGTTATCTGTTACATGCAGTTGAGGTATTATAAAACTGCTCGTTTTGATTTCATTGTAGCTTACAAATATTGCGCACATTTTCAATTAGATGTCGTTTGCATAAATTGAGTACTTTTGTTTTCCTCTTTTCGCTAGAGTTGGATAATTCGCTCTTCATATGATTTATTTTGGTATTTGAAGAAATGACATCTCTGCCAGCGATTATGCAGTTACCAGATGAAAACTTAACGAATTCATTACGTTTGAGTTGCCACAATGTGCAGAGCTGAGTTGGAGATCTGATTGACATCGCCAACAAAGATCGGGTTGCGGTTGCCCAATGTGTAGATGGCCTTAGGGTGACCATGGCTGTAGATGGATTTATTCACGTGAAAAGAGTTTATTCCAGGTACAGTCAACTCTCTCATAACGCGGTTTCCATATAACGCGGATATGAAATTGCGACAGTCTTCCTTTAACGTTGTACTCTTATAGCGCGGTTTCCATTCAACAACGTGCCATCAGTTCTTTTCGTGCACCTAATGCATGATTTCAACTGGATATGTTTATACAAATATTCAAGCTTATCTTTTTGCCGTTTACGACATTGGTTTCAGGCAAGTCTCGGCTTAGAGGATATGATTCGCAAATCAAGATGTGCTGCAAAATTAGCTGTCATTTCCAAACCTGTCAAGCTACTCGGTGAGCTCAAGGCAGATCTATGGAAAAAGGTGCGCCCGTTTGGCTACTAAGCTGGGTTAGAGGAGCGGTTGAAAACAGTACGGTAGCAAGCGGAAGGGGCTTTATCTGAAATGTTAAAGAGAAAGGACGATCACAAGAGTTTGAATGAATTCTGCACTCTCTCAATAATTTCAGTAGTATTCAGCTGCTACTAGTACTTTATTCGAATATAAACGTTTTGCGTGTGGGAAAGACGAAACGTTTGCAACATGAACTGTTGTAGAGTTTACACGCCGTGCATAAGCGTATTGTGTTTTGTTTACAAAAAATCAGTATACATTTATCTTGTCTTGTGTATTTATTGGTCTCCGTACTACGCGGTACGAATGATGTGATTTGTACACATTCTGAGTTTCTTATAGTGCGGTTTCCATACAACACGATAGATGGTTTCCATACAACGCGCTACGAATTAGCCTGGTTTATAAGTGAAATCCGAGTTTCTTATAGCGCGGTTTCCATAAAACGCGGTATGCACTCACCGCGTTATAGGAGGGTTGACTGTGTATATAACTACTATCTGGGTCATGTAGAGTCAATGAAGTATTTTTTTCAAATGCATTATGATTGAAAAAAAACAGGAAGTGGGTTATATCTATGGTATAACCGCAAGGGTGACGTAGGAAATCGTTGATTCAGAGATCATTTGTATGAAGTTGAATCTGAATTCATTCTGAATGAATGAATATTTGGAGAACTTCGAAAACGAGAGCGTTACGTTGGAGGCACAAGGTTTTATGCATCCAATATTGGATACGGAAATATCCTACTGATGGGGAAGAATAATCTTCAGAAGCTATCCTGTTGATTGCGATTGATTGAAAAATCACAAAACCTAATGTATTTGGTCACAGTGTTACATGGAAAGAAAACATTAAAATAAACTCTTTCATATGAATGTAATTTTAAATTCCCAGAGGAACTGGCAGATTATTTTCAGTAACGATTAGATATTTCCACATTTTCCTCGATACTGGAAGCCCGCCAGTGGTTAATGCTAACTCGATAACCATCTGTTAATAGCACTTGATTGAAACATATTTGGTCACAGTGTTACATGGATAGAAAACATCCAAATAAACTCTTTCACATGAATGTATTTTTAATTCCTAGAGGAACTGGCAGATTATTTTCCGGATCTTTCTCGATCCAAACGGAAAGAATTCCGTGCGTGTATGTGTGTGTGTAGCGGCTGCTTCGAGATCTTCCCGGGGAACCGTTTGTAGCATCACTCTCCTCCTGATGGATTCCCTTCTGGCCTAAGGTGCACAAACAGGCTCTTGGTGACACCGTTCATCCGCGCTTTCATGATAAATGAAGAGCTTCACCACAACAGCGACAACATGCTCCAATCGCTGTTCAATTAGAACTGAGTGGATTTCCGAGCGGCGCTCGCTTATATACCGATTGGTGATTTCAATAGCCTATTTTGAAAGTAAATTTAAGACTATTGAAACAAGTTTTTGGATCAGAAAGTAACAAGTATAGAATGCGTAGACATTTTATCTTTCGAATGAAGAGTTTATCATACCATTTCGTTCAGTTGTTTAGGAGCTATTAACACTCAACATCTCGGTCTCCGGCGTAACGCTTTCGTTTTCGAAACTTTGATTTTACACCCCGGTATAGAAATGAAAGACGTAGTCCTACGTCAAAAGTTATCTTGCAATTTTTTTCCCTCACACTATATGTCAAATGTTTCTCCGATCAAAGAAACGTGAACGTGAACTCGGACTTTGAACGTGACTCGGACTTTATTTTAGTTTATTTACGTACGTGTCCGAAGCAGAATTATGTGCGATTCACATAGAACGTTGCGGAAAAGAACGTCCACGTTCCGTCACCGTCTCCACAAATTCACACATGCAGTCTATGCTTGTAGCAACACAGTTGTGATCTAAGGAATCGAAATTCCCTAGATGCTTGCTATTAAAGCAAGACTTTTAGCTCGTCCTCTCTCGAACTTTTTTGATGTTTTTTGATGTTCAGAATGGTGGATTTTGTACCTTCGAACTACGATCGGTGGATACCATTGATGTTATGCTATAAACTTTAAAAAAATCACTTCAGATTCGCATTGGATGTTGGTGGAAGCTCATGGTGAGCATGCTGCCGGAAAATCGCAATGTTATGGTGGCTCAAAAAGTTTGAAAGTGGGAACTTTGATATGAGGAAACGAGTAACGTGGAAAACCACCGAAAGCGTCATACCGAGCAAGACTGTTCATGGTTGGTTCATTGGCATCGGCAACCACATTATTCATAAGACCTTACTACTTCCGATTACAGTTTGTTTTTAACGATGGAACACGTACTCGTTGATCAGTGCTTCAATCATTATGAAATCCTTATGTGCGGGCTTAATATCTGGTTTGGGATTTTCTAAGAATTATTTTTTAGAGCCTTCATGAATTACTTTATAGATGGGAAAAATGTGCAGGATAACCAGTTTTTTTTATGAAATAGTTTAGACTATTCTAGAATAATAGGTTTATATTTTTCATTAATATTGAAAATTATGAAAATATTTTTTAATTATGCACCTGTTAGGTGCGATTCCAAAAAAAATTTGAAATTTCTTATCCTTTTATTATTTATGGTTCTCTTAATTTGCAATCACTGTGTAGAGCTCACCTGAGAGAGCTCACATCGTGCACCCGGAATTGTCGATATAAACAAAAACAAATAAAAACGACGCATAACAAAGCTGCAAAACAAAAACAATTGTTTTGAAAATGTGAAAAATATATAGTTATGAGAAATTGGACAAATATGCCTTGTTCGTTGAACGAAGTGATATCTTTACTCAAATTCATTTTGTTTCTTATACTATTCCATGAAAGCACTGGAGACTTTCATCGCTACAACGGAGAACTGTTTATCCAGAACGTGGAAAGGGGAGAAAAATTTAAAAATGTAATTTTACATCATATCAGCATCACCATTGATTCGGGAGCAATGTGTTTTTGTAGGACCTTGAACAGAAGAGTCGTTTGCCACGCTACGGTAATTGTTGGATGCAGAGCTTGGAACATTTGAGAAACGGATGCCGAATATTAACCGATTCGATTCAGGTCGATATGGCGTTACGCTTAACCGATTGCTTCCTGGAAATGTCGGGCCAGGATCGACTGAACTGTGTCTCGGAGCGAACGGAGAGTTTGAAACGTCTGTGCATGAGTGAGATGGGGGATCAACCGTTCGCGGTCTACAGCGATTATTTCATACAGGCACAGGATATGTGCTTTTTCCTGGAAAGCCAAAAGTGGCAGCAAGAAGCGGAGAATACGATTGACACATTGAATTCCAAGTCAAAAGAGATCAGTGAATGGTTGAATGCTGCTAGTAAAATCCAACATGTCATTCTGGAGCAGCAGAAAGCGGAATTGACACTTCAGGAAGAAATGTTAGGAATTGGGAGCAATCTTTCGCGTGTGCTGATTGATGCTCAACAATCATTCGATAAACTGAACGCAGATTTTCGTAATTCCTCCCAGAGGCATAAATCTATGCTGACAGATCTTTCTCTAGGAACTAACTTGTTGCACAGTTGGATAATAGAACGGTTTAGCATTGTGGATTGCCTTCTGCTTTACGCGTGCTCTCTGTTGGTGATTATAATTGGCACTTCTTTGAAGCGCACGGCTAATTCTCGGGTATATTTTCTGCTTTGTTTAGCGGTGACTGGCTGCCTCGAGATGGCTATTTCAAAATTAAATCTCAAATCAGAATCCCCATTGAATAACAAGGTAATTTGGACGTTTCGGATTGTCTTCATCGTAAGCAGTTGTTGTATTTTGAGGGTTTTGTACAATCGTTATGAAGATTTGAATGAAAAGCTGCTGAACGACATCAAAGAGCAGAATCGTCAAATAATGGATTATCTACTTCAAATGAAATTTGATAGCCAACGTAATCAAACGAACGTGAAGGAATCCCATTCCATGTATAGTTTTAGCGTGGCAGCAAGCGACAGTCGTAAAAGTATTCTTGATCCTCTCTTCGGACAAACATTGCAGGAACCGGCTACGGAGTCTGCTACAGGCTATGAGAAGGAGAACAGCTCTAATGATCGTCGTTCGACTAGCAGGTCAACGAAGCTAACTCCAGAAAGGAAAACGGCTGAACAGTCGAGTTTTTCACGGTTGTCGAGATATAACTTAAGGAGAAAAACAATTAATTCCAGTAATTAGTTTGGTTTTGTTTCGTATTATTACATTCCAAATTGCGGGGCTCAGAATGCAAGGGGTGTAAGTGACTTGATCGATTTCTCTTCATCAACTTTTTATTTAGTTAATAACTCAACTGCAAAAACGTTCCAATTTAAGTTTGCTCTACAATCCGATAGATGAGGTTCTGACCTATGTTCCACATTGTCAAATACAGCTGGGAATGTATTTTCAGCTAAGTTATGACCTAAAGAGAGAGTCGATGTAGAGAAATCGATCAAATCACTTACACCCCTTTCATTCTAAGCCCCTCAATTGACTATAGTATTTTATGAGATTTTATATGAAATGCAAAACATTTTAATTGTTGAATATCAATAATAAAGATTAATGATGTATTACAATGTTATATATTTTAACCATCGTATTGTACCGAAATGACAAAAGTTTTACACTTTTGTTGAACACGACGTTTTACACGATTGCGTTTAAGAGATTTGTCAATATCCGATTACATTATGGAATACATATAGGTTTTGAATTGAAATAGAGCGTGTTTCGGTCAAAAATGATGCGGAATTTGCGATGACGACATTGAGCTTCGTTTTCCCAAATATTCATATCAAATAGGTATTCTATTGAGAAGGGTAATACGATTTTTCGCAAATTATAAAAAAAAATTAAACGAAAAACGTGTTAGATGTTTTTGTATTATAATAAAGAGTTTTCGTGAAAATTCCAGGAAATGTTGTTGTAATTGTTGAGTAAGGATCAGGACGGCATTTTCAAGTAATCAAATAACATGAAGCAAAACTTTACATTCAACATTTGAGCAATTGGAAACTGCCTTCCAACCTGCTTATTGGATAAAGAATGATTTGCTCCCCGAAATGGCCATTCCATTCACCACCAGACGTCGACACTGTACATCTGTCACCGCTGATACTAGAGATGCCAGATGTAAATAAAAAAGTTTTCATATACAGAAAACCTGTTTTTGTGCAATTCGTTTTCTGTTGTGTTTTTTTGTGCGATATATGAAAAGGAACACATATTTGACGAAGTTATCGTCCATTATTTTTTCGACGGTTTATATGCATTTCAATGCGAATAAAGCATATTTGCGTCTAAATTATTCCCATCCCTTCATCAAATGCACCAAGTTGCACATAACATGATTTCTAACGCCTTCTACACATTGAGCAACCGCAACCCGATCTATGTTGGCGATGTCAATCGCATCTCCAACTTAGCTCTGCACATTGAGTCAACTCAAACGTGATGAAATCGTTAAGTTCGCGTCCGTCATAATAAACTGGCAGTGTTGCCGTTCCTTTAACTACTGAAAGAAATCATATGAGGAGTAATTTATGAAAAATGTTTTTGAAAAAAATACAACTTCACATGGAAATTTTCTCAATGTGAGCGAAATTAGAAAACAAAATTATTTAATTTTGCAAATAGCATCGAATTGTAGGTATGCGCAACTTTTTAAAACTCCACAATGGAATCAGAACGGAACCTTCGAAATACAATTTGCACTATAACAGAAAAATCTGTTTGTATGGCATTCCTGAATGTATTTTTTCCGAAAGTGCTACAGCCCGAGATGCCAGGTTTAAAGAGATGGCCTCATTCTGAAGACATTTAACTTACTGTGAAGACATTTGATTTTGTGAAGACATTTCAATGACATTATGAAATATGTGAAGACATTTCAGTATGCTAGTGTATGTGGATTTTTGGAGGCGATCTGGCGTAGTGGTAACATCCATATCTCTCACGCAGAGACTACGAGTCAAAGGAGACTTTTATCTTGGTATCACTCACTTGTTTTTCACGGCCACTTCTCAATCGAAGGTTCTCCGGTTACATATCATTTCACAATAATTAGCCAAAACTTCAAAGCTGAAATAAATAAATTGAGTTATTTATAAAAGAAAATGAGAAATGAGAGTTATCCATTCTTTTTTTTTGGCATTTAAATCTTCGTATATCCCGCCTTCATAGAATATTTATGACAGTTCCGTTTTTGAGGAAGAATTGGGGCGATATTAACTCAATTAAAGGTTTATCAAGTCAAAAATCTTTTTTAAATTCATAAAATTTAGTTCGTGGTTGCGCAATATATATATTTGTTCACATTTATTAAAACGAACTTCAAAACCTCAAGGTAAGTTCAATAAATGCTCTATATATAATAATTATTAAAAACATTAAATAATCCATCCAGCATTGTTCAAAATTGAGTTATGCATTTAAGTTTCCTTCAATATGATCGTAAAGACATTTCTTACCACATGAAAACGTCTGAAAAAATCACTTGGCATCCATGATTAATACTCAACGAATGCAGAAATCGAAATGTCAACAGCAATTGAACGAAAAGGTTGCCGACACACATCGCGCGCGAATCGACATGCTAGGTTGAATCGAGAAAGTTGGTCCGACCTAAGTTTCCAGTTGCCTAGTCTGTGTGCTCCCATTTGATTACAAATGCTCTCAACTTTTTTTTGACATACTCATTAAGTTGCTTTCCAACTTAGGTTGCCTAGTGTGTAGATGGCCTAACAGCAACAAGTTTCGACACGCAACTAATAGCACAACGCATCCACGCGCAACCAAATCTTTCCCATCGCAAAGCTTTCCCTGCGAAATCGAACGGTGAGCGGCGTGGATTTGAGTCATTTTCTTGGGGGAAACATTTTTTATTCGGTCCCTATCTACCAGACCAATTTTTTCTTTCCAAATTGTGTACCGAACGCGATATTTTAAAGCTACTGGTGAAGTTTTGCACGATTTTTTTTGTGCGGTCCCTATCCCCTGCACAAAAAAAAGGTTTGCCTGTATAGCGAATTCGTTTTTGTTAAGTTTCAACTTAGTTTCGCACAAGGCGCCTAGAAGTATATCCTAAGGTGAGGCCGTTTCGTCACTAAGTTGGTTAGGGGAGCGGTATATGAAAACAACACGGAAGAAAGCAGAAGGGGATTTATTTGCTGGAAGCGTGAAGGAGACAGACTGATCACGAGCGAGCTTTTGCACAAGCGTATTGTGTATTGTGGGGCCATAATTTGGGCCCCGAACTGGATGTTCACAAAAATGTCCAATTAGAAGTAGAAATGTCCGTTTAATTGGTCTGTCCAATTAGCAAAATGTCGTATTAAATGTAAATTACTGTAGTAGAAAGTGGCATTTCCAAACACGTTTTTTATACAATTTAGTCAATTAGTCATCGAAATATCAGCGAGAATCTTCAAAAACAGAGTTCAAACTGTTAAAAAAGTATACTTTTGTATACTTTTGAACTACAGTCAGCTCTCCCTAACTCGATATTCTGTATCTCGATATTTTCCCTAACTCGATGGATTTCATGGCACCTTCGATTGATTTTACAAACATTTTTCTCTCCTTACTCGATACCTCCTTAACTCCAAGGAAAGTGAAGTGGAAGGTAAAACGTATTGTCAGAATTGTCGTTCGGACGTATCCCGTAAGTTTGAACTTATTTACATAGATGGTATCCAAACAACACTAAACATTGACTACAGTTTCGCCGGCACGGTTGATTGTCGTTATGAACCAGCACAAAAAACAAAGCTGCAAATTATGCGCCAGTGGCGGTACCACGATCAAAGCACTCCCTGAATCACATTAGCCGAGCCAGCTGGCGGAAGCATATGCATAAAGGTTACTAGTTTACTATTTTCAACGACAACTGTTTATTAATTATACTGCTTCAAATACCTTCGACGAAATCAAATGTAACCATACCAACGTAAGTAATAACATAAACAAATCCAAACTTTTCGTCTTGCCATTCCTCGTACGTCTTCTCTAAATAGTGTAAATTACGAGCCACCTGTTACCTCCATCATCTTGCTTAACTCGATGGTCCCTTGGATATCGAGTTAGGGAGAGTTGACTGTAAAATGGAGTATTTTTTATTCGCCAATTTCTGCAAGTTGGTGGTCCTCCATAATTGGTACAATTACTCTAGTGGTTCTCAGATTTTCATGAAAAGTGGCAGTTTTGTTCTTTAACGCAAAACAACATTTTTTAATTTTTATATTATGGTGCCCATATCCATTTTAGGGTGGTCAGAAAAATCAATTTTGTTTTACTTTTTCCCAAAAATGACTTTTTTCGAAAATTCACAACTTTTAAACCACTGAACCGATTCAGATGATCGACGTATCAAATTGAAGCTTGTGAGTTTCTATGAGAATTTTTTTCTCCGTGCATGTTGCCAATTGAAGTCTGGGGAACCAACTCACAGCGGGGCGACGTCATACAGATGCTGACCAAATAAATAAACAAATACCAAAAAATAGTTTTAGATGCATGTTTTCAGGATAGTCTACACCTATTTTTGGTAGTTTGATGTGGGTAACTAAAAATCTCTAATTTCCCTACACAGATAACTTCCACAGTTTTTTACTGGGATTGATGTCGAGTGATTGTGGAGGAATATCAATAACTTTTGAGCAATTGTAATGTAACCATGAGCAAACTCTACATGCCTTGTGTTCTGGGTCATTGTTTTGGTGAAACTTGAATCCTCGATTCAATCCCATTTTTCTGACACTTTACATCATATTTTCCTTCAGGATGTTCAAGTAAACATTCTGATCTATTACACCATCGATAGAACAGAGAATAGAGCAAAAAAAATATCAGTAACTCCAATTTGATTTTTCCAAATAGCATGAAACACATCAATGTCTTGCTGGTAAGATGTTATTTCCGTAGATGGATCCAAATTTAATAACTTTGGGTTCGATGATTGTCGTTTCGTATGGAGGAAGCCAAACGATGAATTAAATGTGAAAAAAAATTTAAAACAACATTTAAACATAGTGGTGGTTGAGGGTTGGTATAAGGGATAACGGCTATAGTTGCAATGAACCACGGATACTGATAATGGAATTCTGAAATTGATCAACATCTTCGAAATAGGGTTGAGATTTCAACCAGCGTACGAATATGAGATTGAGTCACATACATTCGCCATACTTAGAGGAATTAAAAATCATTATTCGGAAAACAGATAGCAAATCATTTAACTCTCATATGACACTATGACTTTACCTAAATTGAATGTTCCGAAAGCTTGTTTTCGACTTTCAAAAGAAGAGAAAAGTGATCTGCATGGTGACGTACGATTACGAGTTTGAGTCACTGCATATACAAACATACTACGAATATAAACGTGTCTCGTTTTCAAACACAAGTAAGATAAATGATTTTGGTTCGAAAATATGATCATGGTTTGTCCACTTTCTTGAATGCTCTAATTCAGCACACGTTTGTCAAATCGGGTATTCGATGGTTTCAAAACATATAAATAAAATTGTCATTTTTATGATTTAAAGTTGTTTTATAGTATATTTTTACGGAATCACATGTTTTAAAGGATTATAAAATACACCATCTATTGGTGTCAATACGCTCCTCATTCGAGCTGACTTTTAATCGATCACCAGGTTATTATTTGGCAAGTATTCAGACCTTTTCTGGATTATAACACATACAAATATTGCAAACATCATGCTTGCACACTATTTGCATTAGATTTACATAGCTAAACAATCAAATTAACGCATTTTGATGAACTCAATTTTGATCATGAGTTGTCCAATTCACTAATGTTGTTTTGTCCACATGATTTCTATGGCAACCGCTGGGCGCGCTGCAGTTTGTTTATTGTGTCCTTCGCGTATAGCATAAATTAAGTTTCTGTGTTGAAGTGAACACTTTTAAAATGCCCAAGAAAATGCAATAAAAGCTTAAATTATGAATGGATGAATATGGTGACAGTAAACTCAAGCAATGATAAATGCAACATCTACCTGAGATTTCGAATGTTTTCACTCAAAAATGGTGATTTCTAAAGCCGGACAAACCATGATCATTTTTCGGACAAACCATGATCAGAGGTGGTCAAACCATGATCATAATTCCTCTTTGAGGAAAATCGTTAAAAACATAAAAATTTGAATTCAGCAAGCCGTGGAATAAAGGTGACGTATAATTTTCATCAAAACGAATATTGCAGATTTTCTTCGTGATATTTTTTTTCTTGTAGGTCATTTCAGTGTTTTGAAGACTATTTCTCGAAGAAGTTGTGAAGTTATTGGAGCCATTTGTTTAGCGAGTGGAATTCCCCGAAGAAGATATACGAATTTTGAATTTTCAAGTGTTTTTCGGTGTGTGTGAAGCTTCCCGCTGTATTGAACCTTGGTGCAGGATTTCTGAAGATTCCCTGCCTCTGGAAAATATAAAACAGCTAAGTTTTTGTTTTGTGTTACTTAATTAATTAATTAATTTTATTTAATTTTTTTTTATATATACAAAAATAATAGTTTTATTTTCTGTGAGTGTTAGGCATTTTATGCTCTCTCTGCTCTCATTTTTATTACACAATTCTATCTAAATGGAGGGGAACCCTCCGATGTTGATATGAGCATCGTAGCTTCTCCTAGTAATTGTTTTTCTGAAGTTCGTCCTTCGAAGAAAAATAAAAAACAATCACAGTTAAATTCGACACAGCCAACAATTGATTCTGTTTCACTCAGTTCGGTTCAAAATCTAATTAATTCTCCTCAACATCCAATCATTGAGAATATTCCTCCCAAGAATCTTTCTCGAATACGACAATACCAGAACGTTTCGGGTTCATCGAAAAATCGTTGGGTGGTATTCTTCCGTCCCAAAGGGAAACCGTTAAGAGTGACCCAAATTTGTAAAGACTTGAAATCTAATTACTCAAGTGTCTTGGAGATTACAAAAGTTAATAAAGACAAACATCGTGTTGTGCTCTCGGATTGTAAAGACGCTAACGCAGTTGTAAATAATTCTTTGTTCACTGCTGAATATCGAGTGTATATTCCGGCACACATTGTTGAAATCGATGGTGTGGTTTCGGAAAAATCTCTCCAACTAGCAGATTTCGAAAAAGCAGAGGGTATTTTTCATGATGTAAAACTTCCTCATGTGAAAATTTTAGAAGTTCGATCGCTGAATTCATTTATAATTGATGGCAACGAGAAGAAATATTTCCCATCTGGTTCTTTTAGAATCACCTTCGAGGGCACAGCTCTTCCAAATTATGTGCTCATTGATAAGCTTCGTCTTCCAGTTCGATTATTTACTCCCAAAATAATGTCATGCACTAATTGCAAACAGTTAGGCCACACTAAAACCTTCTGTTGCAATAAAATTAAATGTTCTAAGTGTGGAGTCGATCATGATGAAAGTATTTGCAACAAGGATGCTGATAAATGCATTCTTTGTGGAGGTGTTCCTCACACAGTTAAAGACTGTCCAAAATACAAATCCCGTTCAATTAAACTTAAACAGTCACTTAAAGATCGTTCTAAGCGATCCTTTGCTGATATACTCAAGGCAGCTCAGGTATCCGAGATTTCAGAAAATCGTTTCTCTGCTTTATCAGAGGATGATGAATCGGATACTACTTTCGATCCAATAATCGCGGGAAGAACCAGGAAGAGAAAAAATACTTCCTCCTCCAAGCCTGCTAAAAAAAGAGGATTATCCTCTAATCAACCAGAAGCTTCTTCTCATTTTTCTGCTCCTTCCAACAGTAACCCTCCTGGTTGGGGATCCTCTAACTATGACGTTCATTTCCCTGAATTGTCAAGTCATCCCAGATTTGCTTCTCGTTCGGTTCCTGATTGTTAGATCGGTTTCTTCAATTGTTAGATGGATCTTTGATATTTTCGGAATTTCAGATACATTGAAATGTATCATTTCTGCTTGGCTTCCTACTATCAGTCAGTTAGCTAAACAAATGGTTGCAAAGTGGCCCCTCCTCTCCTTCATTAATTTCGATGCCTAATTTATTGGATGAGTCAGAGAATTCTACTATTCTGCAGTGGAATTGTAGAAGTCTTCTTCCAAAACTTGACTCTTTCAAGCAAATGCTCCATTTTTTGAATTGCGATGTGTTTGCTCTATCTGAAACATGGCTTCGTTCGGACAATATATTAAACATCCATGATTTCAATATTATTCGTTTAGACCGTGATGATTCCTATGGAGGAGTTCTCATAGGTATTAGAAAATGTTATCCATTTTACAGGATTCCCCTGCCTTTAGTCTCAGGAATTGAAATTCTTGCGTGTCAGGCACGCATCAAGGGTAGAGATTTGTGCATTGCTTCTATTTATATTCCACCAAGTACAATGCTTAATTATCGAAACCTTGTGAATAGAATTGAGCTTCTTCCACAAGCTCATCTTATTTTGGGAGATTTCAACTCACATGGCATTGGCTGGGGTGAATCTTTTGATGATCGAAGAGCTAATTCTATTTATGATCTTTGCGATGAATTCAACATGACAGTTTTAAATACAGGTGATATAACAAGAATTGCTCCTTCATCAGGCCGCGCAAGTCGCTTAGATTTATCCCTTTGTTCTTCCTCTTTATCATTAGATTGTCATTGGAAGGTTATCCAAGATCCACATGGAAGTGATCATTTGCCGATCACCGTTTCTATTTCAAATTATTCTAAATCGTCTGAAACTATAAATGTTCAGCATGATTTATCTAGAAACATTGATTGGAAGAGATATTCTTCAATTATTTCAGAATCAGTGGCATTAGTTAATGAGTTACCCCCGTTAGAAGAATATAATTTTCTAGCTGGTTTAATTCATGACAGTGCTATTGATGCCCAAACGAAACGTTTTCCTGGGAATTCGTTTCGCAGACGTTCTCCTAATCTGTGGTGGGATCAAGATTGTGCAAATCTTTATAAAGAAAAATCGAATGCTTTCAAGAATTGGCGTAAATCAGGCTCCTGCGAACGTTACGACAATTACATTTATCTGGAGCGTAAATTCAAAAGCTTCATAAAAGCCAAAAAGAGAGGCTATTGGCGTAATTTTGTGAATGGGCTTTCCCGAGAGTCTTCCTTGAGCACTCTTTGGAGAGTTGCCAGACAAATGAGAAATTCAACTCATTCAAATGAACAAGTTGAATATTCTGAAAGGTGGATCTTTGACTTTGCCAAGAAGATATGTCCAGACTCAGCACTTGCTCCACCTCCCTTCTTGGAGACATCTGATGATATTGCGCCTCCGTTCAGTATGGCTGAATTTTCGTTTGCACTTCTGTCATGTAATAATTCGGCGCCGGGGTCAGATAGGATCAAATTCAACTTATTGAAAAATCTACCTGATAATGCGAAGAAACGTTTGTTAAAATTGTTCAATGTTTTTCTTGAGCAGAACGTTGTTCCGCATGAGTGGCGACAGATTAAAGTTATAGCTATTCTGAAACCTGGTAAACCTGCGTCTGATTATAATTCTTATAGACCAATTGCAATGCTCTCTTGCATTCGAAAATTATTAGAGAAAATGATTCTATGTCGCTTAGACAGCTGGATAGAATCCAACAACCTCCTCTCACCTTCGCAGTTCGGGTTTCGTAGAGGTAAAGGAACTAATGATTGTCTTGCTCTGCTTTCATCAGAGGTTGACATAGCCTTGTGTAGTAAGCAACAAATGGCATCAGTGTTCCTAGACATCAAGGGTGCGTTTGATTCAGTTTCCATTGAGGTTCTTTTTGAAAAACTTCATCTAAATGGGTTTTCTCCAAAATTAAATAGTTTTTTGTTTAACCTAATGCGTGAAAAACATATGAGTTTTTCCCACGGTTCTTCGTTAGGTTTACGGATTAGCTACATGGGCCTTCCTCAAGGCTCATGTCTTAGTCCAATCCTTTACAACTTTTATGTAAATGACATCGATGTTTGTTTATCAGGAAACTGTACTTTGAGACAATATGCAGATGATTGTGTAGTGTCGGTAATGGGCAAAGACAGTATTGATCTGTATAATCCCTTGCAGATTTCTCTTGATAATTTGGTTGAGTGGGCTTGTAAATTGGGTATTGAGTTTTCTTCTGAAAAGTCAGAAATGGTCGTGTTTTCAAGAAAACACCGTCCCGCACAATTGCAACTTAAACTTTTGGATAGAACAATTCGGCACTCGCCGTCATTCAAGTATTTAGGAGTTGTGTTTGATTCTAGAGGCACATGGGGTAAACACATAGGTTACTTGAAACAAAAATGTCAGAAACGAATAAATTTTCTCCGATCCATAACAGGGACTTGGTGGGGGGCCCATCCTGACGACTTAATTAGGTTGTATAAAACAACCGTTCTATCTGTTATGGAGTATGGAAGTTTTTGCTTCAGATCCGCTGCCCGTACTCATATTCTGCAACTGGAGAGAATTCAATATCGCTGTTTGCGTATTGCTCTAGGTTGTATGCAGTCAACACATACAATGAGCCTAGAAATTTTAGCTGGTATCCTTCCTCTTTCTGTGCGCTTTTTCGAGTTATCATTTCGTTTTATGATACGTTGTGAAACACTCAATCCGATAGTGATAACAAACTTTGAAAAAATGCTAACCTTAGGCACTCAATCTAAGCGAATGTCGCTATATCTTGAATTTCTGACCCTGGAAAGCCCATCTGCTTTACTTGGTTTCCAGACCATTCCTTCAATTTTGTTCAATCCTTCTATTAATTTTGACTTGTCAATGAAAGTTTATGTGAGTGGTATTTCCAGTGATCTCCGCCAAATAGTCATGCCTGCAATTTTCTTGTCAAGATATAAACATATTGACTCAACCAAATTTTTTTTTTACTGATGGATCTAGTCTTAATGGTTCCACAGGTTTTGGGGTATTTAATATTAACTTCTCCATATTCCGTAAGCTTAGTTTACCCTGTTCGGTGTTTGTTGCGGAATTGGCTGCAATATACACTGCATTACAACATATTCAGACCTTGTCCCCTGAACATTTATACATTTTTTCTGATAGTCTCAGCTCTTTAGAGGCACTTCGTTCGGTAAGGTCTAGATATTCTTCGTATTTCTTGTCTGAAATCCAACATCTTTCAAGTGTTTTGATAAGTAGATCATTTAATATCACTTTTGTATGGATTCCCTCTTATTGTTCGATACCAGGAAATGAAAAAGCTGATCTTCTTGCTAAGAAGAGCGCTACGGAAGGACTGGTATTTCATAGGCCAATTACTTTTGATGAATATCTCCATTTTCCTCGTGAACGTGCACTTCAATGTTGGCAGACAAGTTGGAATGGTAGTGATAAAGGTCGGTGGCTGTATTCTATCATTCCTAAAGTTTCCCTCAAACCATGGTTCAAAGGATATAATTATTCTCGTGATTTCATTCGAGTAGTGTGCAGACTCATGTCTAATCATTATTCCTCGAATGCACATCTTTTTCGAATTAACATCAGTGATAGTAACCTATGTATTTGTGGTACAGGTTACCACGATATTGATCACATTGTATGGTATTGCTCTAAATTTCAAAATAAAAGGTTATCTTTAATAGAAAATTTTCGCAAAAAGGGAATGCCACTCAATGTTTCGATCCGTGACGTTCTGGCTACTCGTAATCTCGATGCAATTATGTTGATTTATTACTTCCTCAAATCCATACACTTTCAAGTATGAGTATGTGTGTATTTTTCTTTTATTTTTGATTATCGTTTACTTCTCCAACTTTTTTGTTTTTTGTTATGAATATTTTTATTATTTATCAATAATATATGGTTATTAACGTTTTCATTTTCAACTATTTTCCTCAGAACTCAAAAATACTCAGATGCACGCAATTGCTCGCAATCTTCAAGGAGGTGGTTTTCTCTATAAAAAATCCTCAAGAAGAAGTCTCAAATAATATTTCATAATGAATTGTTGTATAATTATTTATATTGTTCTATTTCTTGAAAAAATCATAGGGTTTTTATGCCTTTATGAGAAAGAACATTTGCATAGTTCTACTCACAGAGGCTTTTCCCTATACATAAACACGACTCATTGATGCTTAACGTTGCTGAGCCAGTTGAAAATAAATTAAATTAAAAAAAAAAAAAAAAATTTGAATAGTTTCAACGTCTCATGATAGTATTAGCAACTAGATACTTGGGGCTTTCCAAAATACCCAAACGCGTATCGATTATATGTTATTTTCATGAAGAAAAATCGATTTGCATTTACTAGTTGTGTAAAAACACCACAAATTGGACAAACCAAGATCATTTACCCTACGAAAAAAATATATTGTCTGCGAAAACAGCTAGAACATGTTCATCTCGTACGCAGTGTTTTATGTGAAACACGGAAGACTGACATTGACTTTAGAATAAATTTCATTACGAACAAGTAAATTTATAATAAAAAACATGCTGCCGGTACAATTTGTTTTCAGTCCTAGGGCGGTTTGTTATTGTTTACGCCAGCCCTACATTGAACATCGAGTTTTTGTTCACGAATAAAGTGAGGGAAGAAGCAAAGCAAAACAATCGACCAACAAGTGACAGTTGTGCTGATAAACTGAGAATATCGTCACCATGAGCCTGTTACAAAACATTCGAATGGTAATTAATACTGTAATAAACCATGTTTCCCATCACTGGAGCAAGATCCCATTGTAGCCATGGCTTGCCTCGTTGGTACGACGATCCATTCACACAACGGCTGCATTTGGAAAGTCGCAATCGGGTCGGTATAAAATCACACCTAAAGGCGATCGACCCCTAACGTACGAAATGGCTAATCCGCCCCACCAAATCGGCCACCGCAAAGCCTGGAACTCGTGGAATACATGTAAGTTCGATTGACAACCGTCGTTAAATTTCTATCGCCACTGATTGGGGTTCACCCAATTTCAGCGAACTTGGAGGGAGAGCTCCGGCCGTCTCAAACAATGCTGGAAGACGAGTTCATCCGACGGTTCATGACCGGAACGTGGCATGGATTGGTACTGTCGGAGGTGATTATCAAGCGACAGCACAACCACATCCGAATAGCAACCATTCTGCGGCGTGGAATTTCTGCCCGAAAGATGTACTTCCTGATCGGATACTGCGAAGAGCTGCTAGCCTATTGGTTGCAGTGTCCGGTGACGCTCGAGCTACAGACCACAGCGGATAGGAAAGATGTGATTTTCAAGTATATATAGAGAATGTTTGTACTAGTTTGCAGCGCAATAAAATATGGTGATGTCTAGCTTTGATTGTTCGTTGCGATGTGTTTACTCATGCTTATTTTTTTTTTGCTGGTCCATTGATCAGAATCAATGGAATTTCACGATAGGTCAGTGAAATAATTTAAGGAATGCAGAACGCTTGTTTTTTCCATTGTTCGTAGGGCTTATGACTCATATTATCCGGATTAAATAGAAGGTGTAGTTTTTAGCAGTTAATTTTGGAAACGGACGGAACGGTATCATGACTCGAAAAAAATACGATTAAAAATAATCGATTATCTAACAACTATTTAGACTGTTTCCTAATGCAGCGATTAGATTTCCAACTTTTCTCATGGTTTGCTTTGTTTTCAAATAGAATATACACTAGGGTGCCAATGAAAATGGTCATCTCGAAGTAAGCTATTGAAATGAAAAAAAAAATGGGTGGGTTATATCTATGATATAACCGCAAGGTTGACGTGGGACTATCTTAGCTTAGTAACCATTTGTATGTATTGATTGCAGTTTGCATGTATTTGCAATGGCGATTTCCCCAGACACCTTGGTTTAGAAGTCTTTATAGGTAATCAGATTTCAGTCGGAACAAAAATACTCCCGACCTGCATGAATTTGCAATCCCAATTTCCCTGGACACCTTGTTTCTGAAGCCTGTGTTGGGGAAACATATTTTAGTCGGAACAAATTGCCCTCGACTTGCATGTATTAGCAATGCCAATTTTCCCTCGCTCCATGGATTTGAAGTCTGTGGTAGGGAAACACATTTCAGTCGGAACAAAAATGCCCCCGAATTGCATGTATTTGCAATGCTAACTTTCCCACGCTCCTTGGACTTGAAGTCTGCGTTAGGGAAACGCATTTCGGTGGGAACAAAAGCTGCCCCTACTTTCATGTATTTGCAATGTCGATTTCGCCAACGCTGCTTGGTTTTGAAGTCTGTGTTAGGGAACATATTTCGGAGAGAACAAAAGTCCCCCTACTTTCATGTATTTTCAATTCCGATTTCCCCAACGCTGCTTGGTTTTGAAGTCTGTGTTGGGGAAACCGTAAATCGGGCCAATCAAAACGAGGCAGTTAGGGCGTTTAGATAACGCTTAACATTTTACAGTTATTCAATTATTTATCTAATGAAAAATAACATTTTATTAATTGCGATAGATGCGTAGAAATATTCCCTGTTAATTGATGCAAACATCTTTCCGATCCAATAAGAAATGTTCGAGTTATAAGCATTCGAAATCTTGCATTTTTTCCTGCATGTTCAGTGTTTATGTTTTCATTTTACCCCCCATATATTCCGGTTAGACGTAGTCCCACGTCAAAAAATTGTGTATAAGCGGGTTCCAGCTCGGAAATCTACTTATATTCTCGCTGCCAGCCAGAGCACTGCGCTGCGCTGACCATTCCCGTTTCTCTTTTGCTACCGATTTGGATGAATCTAGCGATGTTTGGATAATAATTCGAGATGAATTACGAGCGAATTGTGCCAATAGCGGTTAATACGGATTGTTTGATCGCGGCATGGGATAGAAAATATTGCACCATATCAAAGAGATCGCATTATTTCGCTGGTTTACATTACATATTCATGTTTGTGAAACCAATACGGTGCGATTTCATCAAGAGACTTTTTTGAGTGTTAATATAGCTTTGCCGGCTGAGCGGAGTACGAAAAAAATATTTTGCTACCGTGTTGAAAGGACATGTAAAGTTTTTCACCTTGAAATACATCCGCAGAACGTGTACGAAAGAAACTCTATGCCTGCACTTGCTTTGACTCTAGAAATCTTTCTAAATACACCCATACCTCGCTATACGGCCGCTCTTTATACGGCACTAGCTGACCCGGCAAACTTCGTCCCGCCCAAAACTTGTTTTTTGATCGATACCTTCAAACATTCACGTTTTCTTACTATGAGCAAGTTCATGGGTCCAAACGCAAGACTGTTCATTAATTGATTCTCTAATCGACCCCGTTCAATTTACTTTTGCTATAAAAATCCTAGTATTTCTAACAAAACTCATCATTATAATATCAGATTATTTTCAGACACAATTCTCGTTCAAGATTTTTCAACCACTTACAAATAACATGTTTCTCAGTTACATGAAATAAATGTTTGGTACAGAAAATATGATAGAATAAAGATAGTCCTAAATCGGACAATTTTTTCCCCTCAGAAAGGTGGGAGGAGTGTTGAACCACTTCAGAAATGTTTCTTGCCCCCTAAAACCTCCTAAAACTTGCCAAATTTGGTTCAGTTTGCTTGATTAGTTCTTGAATTATTCAGAAATGTATGCTTCATTTGTATGGCAGTCCCCCCTCAGAGAGGGGAGGAGTGGCTATTCACCATGGAAACGTAGTAATGCAGAGATTTTGGTTTCATTCGTATGGCAGCCCCCCCCCCCTTAGAGAGGGGGGTGGTGTGTCAAACCACCACAGAACCATTTATTACACCCTAAGACCCCTATATGCCAAATTTGGTTTCATTTGCTTGATTGATTCTCGAGTTATGCAAAAATTTGTGTTTCATTTGTATGGCACAAATAAGAAACAAATACAAGGGTTTAATTTGATATGTCGATAATCTGAATCAGCCAAAAAAGTAGTTCAAAAGTTGTTTTTTAAATCATTCTTGATTTTTTAAACCATCGGTTAACTTTGAAAAATCATAGCTCAAAAACGATAAAAAAAAGTCTCTCTGTGCAAATGCATTTTAAATGATAAACCATGTTACATATTTAATAAATTTGGAACCGATCCGAATGAAAAAGAACAAATCCAGTTACAGTGGCACGCTATAGTTGGCCGTTAACGTAAATATGCGTAGATCTCGATGCGAAAGGTGCACTTTAATACCCCCAATCAACCGCTGCTGCTTGCCAATCCTATGACCATGCAGTTCCGTCGAAAGACTGCAACAAGTAAACTCTCGGTAAGCATATCTGCCTGCTCAATCTATGTTGGGACGTACTCAAAAACGATTTGTCTTTGTTTCACCAAGTCATTCAGAAAGAAAAACTTCACGTCTTCCTCCGCGGTGCGAATCGTTGATTGGTTGTCCTCGAAATACGTCACGGGAGTATCGACCTTACAACCCAAATCACAAAGCAGGCACTATATCCATAATCCATGGCAAACGGAAACGCACAATGCCGTCATTTCGGCCTCTGTCGGAGAGAGCGCAACAGTATGTTGCTTCCGAATGATCCATGCCACAGTCGACTCAAGCACCTTAAACACGCTACCGTTTACTGATCGCCTATCATTGGGAACGTTTGCCCAGTCGGCATCCAAATAAACCTCCATCACTTTCCTTCAACTCGACGGTAGCACGCCCCACATCCAGAGAACCTTTGATGTAACGAAGAATTCTCTTTGAATGCGTCCAATGTTCATTAGTTGAACAGCTTTGATACTGACTGAAAAAGTTTACAGCAGCTGCCAGATCAGCTACTAAGCGACCCTTATAACGGTCAGTCTGGCCGACACCGCTTCTCTTCACTGTAAATACCCATCTGCACGGCATCTAGTAGTCTCACCAGCTCCCAGGTCTTCTAGTAGTCTCACCAGCTTCAGGTCTGATTTTTCATCAGGGACTGCATCTCTTCATTTACAGCAACCTTTCATTTATCCCAGTCATGTAGCTTCTGAGCTTCAGCTAGTAAGATTGGGAGCTCCTCGACGTAGCTTGCGGCATTCAGCGCGTACGCAGCGTATTTCATCTCATAACCCTTGTGCCATGCAGGGACCGTCCACTTTCGCTTTGTTGTTCCGATCTCTGCTTCTTTCTCGGACTCTTCTCTCTCACTACCACTGTTGAACTCTTCATCCTCAAATACCCCCGATTCGGTATTGTTCAATTCAATCTTCAAGTCAGCGCCCGCTCACTGAACCATCGTCAGCTGCCTTCACTAAGAATAAATCATCGGATGACATACCTTCAACTGTTTTGGTGGGAGAAGAACCTTCCAGGAACATGACGTCACGAACATGAACTTTTCTCCACTGGTACGGATTCCATACCTGATAACTATTGATGGCACAAGTCGATCAAATTTAAGTCTTCTGATCGTGAATATACTCCAATCCAGAATCGTAGATGCACGAGTAAAGATTTACACCGGTCTTGCTAGCAGGCTTTTCACGATTCTTCTCTTTTGCTTCTATCACCTTCGCAGTATCACCCGGCGTGTCCTTCAGCGCCTCAACTTTGGCCGCATCCGTATGGACACACTCTAAAAGTTCTTGCTTCTCCAGGAGAATCGCCATCCGATACTTCCATGCGGCATAGTTTGAGCCGTCGAATAGCGGAAGAAAGTGTCGCTCGTACCTTTCCTCTTCCACCACACAAAACCGATTTTTCACTGAAACCCGTCGAACAATAACGACACTGGGCCCATAACCTAAAAACGGATGAGCTTGGAACAATGTTTTACACGCGGGAATTAGGAAAGAAAGGAAACACGTTTATTCTCGATGAATTTATAACATGGCGAGGGGTTGTCCACTCTAACAGATATCGCCTTGGAATTCTGTCTTTTCCATTCTTTGTTTTTGAAAGGCTTTAAACTTTGCAGTCCATTCGCCTCTTATTCTGTCCTCCTTTCTATCTGCAGCTACAGCTTTCTATTTTCCCCATCACTGAGGTGCAGGGGCGTGCTTCACTGCCTTATCGCATACTGCAGGAACCCTACGACGGCGGAATCAATTTTATAAATCTCTAATACCCTGTACAGAAACGAGTCATAAGCCTTCCGATTGTCGATATAGTCCATACTAAGTCTCCGCTGGTTATACACTGCTTGTCCGAGTATCGCTGCGTCGATGATGGTCTAGTCAGCGCCTTTTCTTGCATCCTTCCTGCTCTTCAGCGAGAATATTTTACTGCTCGCAGTGAACAGAAACGTTGGCAGTTTTGATGATTAGCATTTTGTGCAGGCTCGATAGGCACGTTATCGATCTGTACACTATGGGTGGGCTCCATTTTCCGGGAGGAGAAACGTGACGCCACGGGTGGCGAATTTAAGAAGATTTTGTGGATCACGCAACTCAGCTGTATTTAGGTGTTCCACGGGTAGTATCTTGTGTCAGAAGCTCTAAACACCTTCGATGTTGCACAATTCTCCAACACTATCGATCGAATCAACTGAAAACCTGTGATATGTGTTCTGATGGTGTGAGCCATCCTTTGCGGGAAACTCACGTATCGAAGGACCTTTCTTTCCGAGTAAATATTCTTCCGACTTTCATTTATCTTTTCTTATTATTTTCATCATTTGTATGGTTTTCTCACTCCCTCCTATCTTTCGGAACCAAGTTTGTTGTCTCTTCGATAACGAAATAATTATCCTGCTCTCTTTCTCTTTCTCTATTTCGTATGCTCCCTATACTCTATGTGTCCCCATTCCTCTTCTTCGTTCCCAAAAATCTCGCTTTAATTATTCTGAGGCCTAACATAAACGAAATTTTCATTACTATCGCTACAATTATCCTTTCACCTACACGCTAAGGGGGATGTTCAATGACTTGACTACATAAAAAAAAACTTTGATCCTTTTGATTAATCGTTTTCGACCATTTACTGACTGACTGACTTGAATCGAATACATTGCAACTAAAGCCTTTTTTCTGTCTGTTCGGGAATATTGTGTGTGTTTGTATGTTTCAAATAAATATTCTGTTTTTTTTTCATTTTGTATCTGATTTCCCTAACAGCTATGTTTGAGACCATTTTGCTGGGATAGCAGCAATGATATTTTTCTAATGATATAAGAAACAAGCAGAACATAAATCTGGGGTTTGGCTTAATTTGCTTGTTTTCCGTTCGGCTCCTATTGGTTTATACATTTGTTTGTTGAGTTAAAATATTATTTTGTGACATTGATTAATTCTGCTTACTTTTGTTTGATTTTCCAATGATGGTTATGTTGTGGTTTCTGTTACTCTGGTTTGTTTTTTCGCTATTTGAGGTCCAAACATTGTTCCTAATTCCACATATCGGAGTTTTTTTTTGTTTCTATACATTTACACTTCATCATTTATCCTGTGCGACGGAAACGTTTTGTTTTGTTTCTTTCTTGATCACTTGTATCGTCTGTGTGCCTGTGAGATGGTTCGACTTTTAATGTTACTGTGTTAAGTGTGGAGATGGGTGTCATGCGCTTCAATTACTTTACTCTTAAAAATATAATTTCCATTTCTTGAATCTGAGTTCGGTTTGCATCGGTTGCTCTTAGCTGTGTATGTGTGTGTGTGTGTGTGTTTGTGGATGTCCGTCTTGTTACAAATGTCTTCATTTTTTTACAGACTTTACATAACTACCGCCTTATACTTATCATGATTCTAGGTTTACAGAGTTTTTGTTTGTATGTTTTTCATTGTCTTAGAAAATGATGCGCGTTTTGCGTAGATTTCTTTTTTTGGGGCGTGCGATCAATGTGAATCGATGAAGCTCCATCGTGTATCGTGCGGTACTAGATCTACAAACTGGTACTGCACCATCACGCGGAAGCCTTAAAAAAATTAGAACGAATGAGTTAGTCGGGGTGAAGCGATACAATTCGAAGAGTGATGTTTGATGATGTTTTTTTATAGTTCGAATACTAGCTAATAGAATAGCTTAGAACCAGCCCAGGGTCTGACGACTACGACGACGACGACGACGACAATGGTGAAAGCATCTAGTATGAAGAATTTCGATTATACACGCCTATTTAGAACCTTGTGTGTTATATAATTTTGATTGTGTATGTGTAAATTGTTCCTCGCCAAGCGTCTTATACCTCCTCAGGTTTCCTCATTTTAAAAGGTGGTGAAAATACAGGTACGATATTAAGTCCATTCCGGTTAGCTTTCGCTCTTTTTCTCCACCGGGTGTTAGCATTACAAAAGAGCACACTTCTCTTCAGTTGAATTTCTTTTGGACATAATGTACTAAAACATTAAGCAAAGCTATGACTGGTAATGAATAATGCGCAAAATTAGATGGCCAGATATTCGACGAAAATATCTGCAAATTCCGCTTTCGCATACATAAACTAAAATACGAACGAATAACCCTTGACTGCGCTTTCAAGCTCTTGTTCATCGACAGATTTCAAAGAAGATATGTATACAAATAAACATATTGTTTGATGCAAATCCTTCACGCCTCTGCTAAGCGTATCTTTTCTCATTTCAGTATTGTTTATCTCTTAGGTTAGGTGGTACTAGAATATTGAAACGTTTTTGCACATTTTGTTGGTGGTGTTTTCTAGGTTGGTTTGCACTTTTTGTTCGCTAGTGTTTTTGAGTACGACATTCTTATCGAATATTAGGTCTGCCGTCTGCTGTGTGTGCGCATTTTGTGCCTATTTGTTGTCACTACAACTGTTTTCTTTGTTCTCGATGTTCGATTGCAATGTTTTAGTTTGTTTTGTTGTGTTTGACTTGTTGCTGTTGTTTTTGTGGTTTATCTCATAGTTGTATTTTGTACTTTTGACTGACCTTAGATCTTAATATAACAATCATTGTCTTGTTGCAGTGGTTAAGGTTTCCTAGTTTCAACAGCTTGTTCTTATTTTGTAGTTTAAAACTTTCTTTTGATCACAATTAGTTTCCGCGTTTGGGTCTTTTCTCGATTATTTGTTTGTTGTTTTGGATGTTCAAAGTGTGAAAGGGAGGATCGTATCTCCAGAGGTCGAACAATATACAGCACGTGATTTGTGTGTATGTGTGTGGTAGTTAGAAGATTTATTGCACATACAATGCTCAAAGGCGAAACCCAAACAGCAAACTCACTTCTTTTTGCCGAACGTCAGAACAGAGATTACGCATTGCTTTTGGCTTTGAGCAATTCAACGCGGAATAGCATATCTGCTGTCTCGAAACTGTCTGTCCTGGAAACTTCCTTTATATGATGGTTTCCACAGAATGTCATTTCTTCGTTTTTATATTTTTAATTGTTCCATTGAGACTGTTTTGTACGAGGGCGCATCCAAAATTATGTATTTATGTTTTCTTCATGAAATTGTAGCTTGAAAATTATAGTAGAACCCCGATTATCCGAATGAACCATGGTGCAAAATGACATTTTTAGAAAAAAGGGGAAATTTTTCGGACCACCCTAAAATGGAAATGAGCACCCTAATGAAAAAAATAAGACTTCACTTTTCACGAAAATTGGAGAATCACTATATCGGCTTGACATGGAATGGTTGCAAAGAATTAGTCGAAATTTTTAAGGTAATTCAAACAAGACAGCAGCATTTGACAGCATTTTTCTAAACTGGAAAGTTTGTACGACGATGTTTCGAAAAGCCGGTAGTTACAAGAGGTACCAAGATTCTGTGGACATTTGAAGTCCGCTGGAATTAACATGGATATGCCAATCATCAGAATGCATTAGAAGTTTTACAGTTTATTATGAAATGAGGTTTCTACGAAACGCTTCTAAATCTTACAGTGAATTTGAAGCAGTTTCCATGTTAAATTTACTAACTCTGTTCACTCGGACAATCTGCTACTGTTAAGTCGAGACGCATGAAGATTTTGCAAATTTTGTTCGGTTTATCTAATATTGTTATATCCCCAAATTTAAGTTTCTTGGTTGAGTAAAATTGATTTTTAATTTGAGATCGAAAATAAAGACTTGATAATAAGATTTGATTGCAGGTGTGTCACCCAAAACACCCACCCCGGTTGTCACCAGGTCACGCTACGCCACTAGTCCCTAGAGATATTCGATTCATTCAAATAATCTAATATCAGCAATCAAGTCGAGTAATTTTTTATCGAAAAATGCAAAATCAAAACATGAAAACATCGAATGATTAAGGGTGATAGAACAAGGTACTATTCCCAAGATTAGTATCTTCTAACTTAAGACCATACTAATTTTTTATCCAAGTTCCGTTAGAGAGATTATTTTTAAAAGTTGGTCAGCCAATAACGAATCAACGAAATAGTTTTCAGAATCACCTCTAGATCCTGCAGAGTCTGGATGAATGTGTGCGATTTGGATAAGGCCCGATCCAGCTACCGAAAAGTAATCCACAAAGGCATCGTAACGGTGAAGTTGATATGTCAACCGGATTTTTTGATCGACTCTCAGGAATAATAATTATTGTGTTATTTAAGATTGGCCCATTAAAAATTCAGGTTGAATCTGCCGTTTCTATGTAAATATTCCTTTTGAACTAGTAATTATAAGCGCCAGACAGAAATGTTTAAACAAAGCTGCTGTCCCAACACCATTCGACGAACACTGAATTTTGAACAGAAAAAATCGCTCTTGTTCAATTGTCTGCAAAAATCTTTAATTGGGAAATTTATCAACACACTGAAATACGATTTCATTCGAAATCTATTATTCTGTACATCGATGTTCATTTGTTGAAATTAAATTTAATGTAGCTTTTAAAACTAGGACATCATAATCTCTTTTTTATTATCATCGCTTTTTCATTATTATTACAAAAAAAAAACAAATATTAGCTCGATTAATCGAATACTGAGAGACTATTACTCCAATGATACGATTATTGTAAAGTTTCCCAACGATTGAACCATAATCGATTAAATGAGAAAATAGATATGTCTATATGTCCTATGTGGCAACACTCGAGATGGAGGATAGAAGGTGGGAAGATTCGCGGGTTTTGGTTGTGTCAAACTTTGATTGTACTAGTAGCCAAGGCGCCTAGAAGTATATTGTCAATTTGTGCGAGATGCCTGAAAAAAGCTGGGAATAAATATATATCATAATGTTATTTATTTCGCATTAGAAACAGCGAACACTCATTCATTTTCCGCTTGCAATAGTATTCACGACATTACTGCCCGGAACTATCTGACAATAGATAAAAATAAAAACGAACATAATAAATGGCTAAAGAAGTTAGTTTTATTTTTATTGAAAAATATTGAGTTGATTTTTGGAAATGCATGTATGTTTGAAATATTACGTTTGAAAATGATTTTCAAGTCTGAATATTTCCAGTTTCATGCATAATTTGAAGTTGCTATTTTAAATTTTAACTTTTAAGAACGAAAGATTATCTGTTTGCCGATCTTTTGCGTTGGAGTATACATAATGTATGTCCAAACAATTTCGTTATTCAGTTGCACTCAACTCAAAACTGTAAACATAGGATTAGGAACTTGACAAACCAAGCTGCCTAACAATGCAATACTAACCCAGTCAACATTAAATCGTATAACTATCGTATATAGAGCATTGTATACCCGTATATGATGCGCCCAACTAGCATATACATGCAAAAGTGGAGGCAATTCTTTATAACCTAATAAGACTGTTGTCATACGTATATACGATTCGTCATTAGCATTAGCATTAGCATTAGCATTGAGCAAGTTGCACAATATCGTAGATGGTACGAATTCAGATCTGTTATGTTATACGTATATACGATTCGTCATTGGCATAAAAAAACAAATGGTGGAAAACATCGAAGAATGTTTAGCCCCGCGAATCACCATTTTTGTATGCATATAGAGCATTTATAAATATTTATGTTTGTATAAATAGAAATTAATCAAATGACTTTCAGTGGGAAGGGGAATACATGTTTGAAACGAGTGGTGGCGATGGTTAAGAAAACTGCTCCGATGGGGTTCAAACTCCGGTTGTTTGGATTATCAAGCAGCAGCTATCTCGCACGGCTATCTGAAATATGATTCTAGAGCTCTACATATGGTATGAAAGAGATGTAATCGGATACGTCGTTCTCGATTACCGATTGTGTTTTAATGGAACTATTGCAAAATTCATATAGAAATGATTCAATAAAGTTCAGTAAAATATATTTAGAGTAATCAAAAAACATGAAATAAAGATTTTCCTTCATATATTAATAATTTTAAACTGTCTTCGGACCTGGTGATATGCCCAGTAAACATTAAAACATAAAAGAATTCCAAATTGAAGGCGTTATTCATACTTCGAAGACACATTTGGGTGGTATATCAGGTATATGTATGCGAAACATATATATATATATATATATATATATATATATATATATATATATATATATATATATATATATATATATATATATATATATATATATATATACATGACCTCCAGTTTCGCCTACTTTATTTTTGATTACTCTAAATATATTTTACTGAACTTTATTATATATATATATATATATATATATATATACGTATATGATGTAGCATATACGTACATGACCTCCAGTTTCGCCTACTTATACCTGATATACCACCCAAATGTGTCTTCGATGTATGAATAACGCCTTCAATTTGGAATTCTTTTATGTTTTAATGTTTACTGGGCATATCACCAGGTCCGAAGACAGTTTAAAATTATTAATATATGAAGGAAAATCTTTATTTCATGTTTTTTGATTACTCTAAATATATTTTACTGAACTTTATTGAATCATTTATATATATATATATATATATATATATATATATATATATATATATATATATATATATATATATATATATATATATATATATATATATATATATATATATATATATATATATATATATATATATATATATAGCCGTATATAACGATATTACGATGCTTGCTACACTGCGATTTGACTCGAGAATGTTATACAAGATAAAGATAATGTACGTTAGTAATGCGTTTACCTGGAGCATGAAAGAGAGAAGTTAAACATAAGGCCGAGGACATATTAAACGCGAAGCGGTGCGATGCGAGGCGATTAATTGGAGTTCATCGCGTGTTATGGCGTACTGATCGCCCGTTTTTTCACGTTTCAATAATATTACAATCCAGTTTATTCTACATGTGAACAGCCCAGAACAAGGATAGCATATATGATAATATGTCTTCATTTTGTAAACAATTGAATTGTTGTGAGATATTTAATTTAGTATCCAAATTAAAAGCACACGATAGTTTTGTAAAAAAATCTCAATCTTTCCTATAAATTTCCTGGGTTATCATTTCAAATAAACTAAATTAAATGTTTGGTTCGTATGGTTGGGAGAACTTCCTTTCCCTTAAGACTGGAGCAATTTGTTTAACCATCATCACCACTCATTTTAATCATTTATATTCCACTACTATTAAAAGCCAATTAAATACACTGGAGTCGCTTTTTACGCGGGGGATATGTTCCGCGTAAATTCCTAAATCTGCGTAAATCCCAAAATCCGCCTAAATTCCAAAATCCGCGTAAAAATAAACCGTGTAGTTTTCCATATCCGTGTAACAATCTAACAAACAGCGAATTTTATTTTAAAATGCATCCCATATTCTAACAATTGATTTACTGATTTGTTTTGCATGCTACAATCATGATATCTGTATTTCCTTTTATTTCTCAGCTACTAATCAGTGATACAATACAAACTTATTTGGTGAAAATTCACATTAATTAGCATATTGAATTTTTACGCGGTTGATACGTGCCAAGTAAAAAAAGCGCGTAAATTCCGAAATCCGCGTAAATTTCGAAATCTACGTAAAAATAAACCGCGTAAATCCCAAAAACCGCGTAAAAAAAGAAAGATTTCTATTCATACAGACATAAATGTTCTCACATATAAAAATAGCGATTTGTGATTTTGGTTTTTTTATGCCTATTTGTATGTATGCAGTATGTATGTATTACAGTATTACAGTATGTATGTTTACTACTGTAATATTATAATCGAATGACAATAGTCGTATTAGGTGCATTCATAACTCGTATATTCATCCAAACTGATTCGCCATTGATGTAAATCGTCGCCAATTTCACATGTATATGCAGGCGCATTATATACCAAATAATGGAAAAAATATGGGATGTTACATACACGACAGTTATACGATTTGATTTTTGCTGGGATGTACGTATATCGCCTCCACGTTTGTATGTTTAGGCGTCTCATACGAATACGAAAAAGTATACGAATGAAACACAAATTTCTGCATAACTCGAGAACTAATCAAGAATATGGAGCCAAGTTTGGTATGTGCAGGTTTCAGGGGGCAATTATTGTTTCTATGGTGGTTTGATACTCCTCCCCCCTTTAGCCTCCTTAGTTTGATATTCCTCCCCCCTAACCTCTAAAGGTTTCTATGGTGGTTTGATACTACTCCCCCCTTTCTAAAGGGAGATGGGGGTGAATAGCTCGAGAACTAATCAAGCAAATGTAATCTAACTTGGCATATAGAGGTTTTAGAGATCGAAAAACGTTTCTATGGTGGTTCGACGCTACTTTCCCCTCTCTAAGGGGGGCTGCCATAGAAATGAAACAGAAATTTCTGCATAATTCAAGAACTAATCAAGCAAATAGAACAAAATTTGGTATATGGAGGATTTAGGGTGCAATAAATGTTTCTATGGTGGTTCGACACTCCTTCCCCTCTCTAAAGGAGGAGGGGAGTTGCATAACTCGAGAACTCATCAAGCAAATGGAGCCAAATTTGAGATTTCACGGTTTTTGGGTACGAGAAATGTTTCTATGATGGTATGACACCCCTCCCTCCTCTGGAATGGAGAGGGGGCGCCATAAAAATATTACACATATTTCAACCTCACATGACAATTGAAAATTTTCGGAAAACTCTGAAGGAAAATCGGAAAAATCGGAAATATCAGTTCCCATATGTTCTACAATTACATGGTGACAAGCGTTGTTAGTCAACTTGATGTTTGCGCTAACGAAATTGATCTTTGTTCGAAAGTGGAAATCGATTTTTATGTGATAGAACGCACTCCTATATCTTCTATTTATATAAATAAAAATGGATCGCCGAATGTGTTGATAAGAGCAAAACTCGAGACAGCCAAGACAGCCATAAATCGGACAATTCCTTCGTCCGATTTATGGCTGTCTTTATTCTATCATATTTTCTGTGTCAAACGTTCATTCCATGTAACGGAGGAACATGTTATTTGCAAGTGGTTGAAAAATCTTGAACTAGAATTGTGTCTGAAAATAATTTGATATTATAATGGCGAGTTTTAGTCAGTGATGTCCATGTCCTCTGTGTAGCGAGGAGAAACTTGAATTCTCACACCTTCTCCGTCATCCTCAACGAGAGCGCTTCTCTATGTTCTATAATCACCAAAGTTCTAGATATGTGCGAGCGTAAGAGGATGGAAGAGCAGTTTTTTTCATTCAACACTCGGTCGCGCTAGAATGTGGCAAGAGAGCGCACAAACTATCTACAGTATAACAAGTAAATTCACTGGAGAGTACACTCTGATGAGTGAACCGAGGGGAAACATATGTGTACATTATATGTCAAATGAGATTGCAGTCTTCAGTTTACTTTTCAGTGCACTCCTCGGTGTGGCAGAGTGCGGATCAGTGAGCTTCAGTGGTGGACACAGGGTTCCGCATACACGAACTCCCAAGAGTAAAGATAGTGTAAGAGAGTGTCACTCACTCGTACCAAGATTTCTCCCAACTAGCGCTTACTGGGTCTTCATATAATCCCCGGTGGAAGGGAAAAACGCATGGTTTCTCTTTGGTGAGTGATGACTGTATCCTCAGTTTGGGCATGAAACTCGCGCACGAGTGTATCACTTCAGTGAAAATGCCATCACTGGTTTTGGTAGAGGTACTAGGAATTTTATAGTAAAAGGTAATTTCAAAGGGTCGATTAGAAGATCAATCAATGAACAGTTCTACGATTGGACCTATGAACGTGCACTTAGGAAGAAAACATGAACAAAACATAACTGTAGAGAACAAATTAGAATATACTAAGAGTGTTTTGTTTTTTTCTAGGTTTCAATTCACTCAATATTTTTTTTTCAAAATGTGTAAGGTATTCAACCTAATTCGTTCTAATATTCTTTACAAGTTTTTGCGTTCTGCACAACAAGTTCAATATTAACTGCGTTGAAAATGTCAAGTTTCGTGGCAAATAGGCCCCATTTGCGACATGTTTTGATTTTCTGTTTCCATTGCACGAAAGGTGGAGCTGAAGCACGACGAATGCTTGTGGACGTTTATGATGACTCTGCACCATCGGATAGATTTTGTAGGGAGCTGTTTGGTCGATTTGAAAGTGATGATTTTAATGTTAAAGACAAAAAGTGACCAGACAAGAGTCGATAATATTCCATCTATTCATTTATTCTAGCTATTTGGAAAATAGAGAATGGAAAATACTAATTCCCCCGCTTTATAGCTCAGAGCATGCCTCTTTTGATTCCCATTCGTTTCGATTGATACAGAACGCTTTTGGTGAAATACGCTTTACTCCAGAACCAAAACTAGTATTGTATGGTATTGGATTCATTCTTGGCTTCAAAAGATGAACGCTTCTTTCGCGATGGTAAAAAGTAGTGGCTAGTGATGGGCAACACTTTGAATGATGTATTAATTCATTCTATTTCTCAAATAAATGTGTTTTTCATGCAAAAAACGGAACGAATTAAGTAGCAGTTGTCCTTTTGTTATTTTTTTTGGCGTGTCCCGTTTTCAATCCTGAACTATTTGGTCAGCCTACCCAAGGGTGGTCCAATGTCATCTTGATTTTTTGTTTATCAAAAATCGACTCTCTGAGTCTTTTTTTTTAATACAAGGTAAAACGTATGGCTTAGGGTGCCAAACAAGAATACAATATACCATATACAAAACATTAGGACTACATTTTGGGTTATTTTAAATTTCACATGACCATTTTCGTGGCCTCCCTGATGAATATGAAACCAGAAGTTCTGAAAAAAATGATGAAAATATTTTTGTCCGCTTGCTTGTATAGTGGGGCGCCAGCTTATAAACAGATTTGCGTGATTGCAATAGCCTGTTTTCAACGCAAATTCTAAACTATTGAAACAAGTTTTTGGTTCAACAATTAACAAGCGTATAACGCGTAAACATTTTATCTTTCGAATGAAGTGGTTATCATACTGTTTCGTTCGGTTGGTTAGGTGGAATTAACACTGAAAATCTTGTTGTTCATCCCAGTATAGTGAGGATGATGGTATGTTAATTGTTTGTTTAGTTTTGTAATATATTCGTTTCCTTTAGTCGTAGACCCAAGTTTAACTTTAAACAATAGTTTGAGTCCGCGCGCGTTGGCAGACATAGAGAAGCATGAGATTCAACATAAGTAAAAGCAATTTCTCTCGAATGAAATAAAAAAAAAACATTCCAATGGGCTTAATGTGGAAACCAGAATGAAGCTAGGGATAGCTCAACCAGAATACTCGTAAATTAACCTTCTCAATAGATAATTATAACGAGATTTTTCTGTGTTGTGTCGGATCTCATTGCAGAGTTTGGTTGATACGTTTAAATTCCAGGTTGAATGTAGTGCCTGAAGTATCGGCTGGAGTTAGGCTTATGTTTGCTCAGCTGTCTGGTCTCGAAAATGACCGAATTAGCTGGTCGTTGTCGGGTATCTAGAGCGGGAATTCCTTTGTAAATTCAAGGCTTATGCTGACATAGGTAATGGGTTCAATTCCTGATCGGTGATGGATTTTTTCGGATTGGAAATTTTGTTGACATGCTTGGGATTGCTCAGCTGCTTGAACTCGGAAACGATCGCATCATGGCCGGGGATCTAATAAAGCGGGAATTCCCTTGTAAATTTTTGGCTTATACTGACATAGGTATTGGATTCAATTCTCGATCGGTCTAGGGTCTTGTCGGGTTGGAAATTCCCTCGACATGCCATACAATAAATATGTTCATATAATGGCTTAAATTGTTCTTTCGATTAGTAATCTATGTTTGCGAGATAACCAGTCCGTTTTCTTTTCAATTTAGTTTGCTTACTGGTTAGTTGTTAAAAAAAAAAAGATAAATACCGTAATATTATTATTATCAATAAGATAACTCGTCCCGCTCAAACCTTTGCAGGGAAAGAGGCGGAACCATCATCATTTAAAAAGGTATAGAAATGAAAGACGTAGTCCTACGTCAAAAAAGGTATCCTGGATAGCCACCATCATATGCGTGAAGAGGGTCGAATGTTGGAATCGATTCCGTTTTGAATTGCTCTGTTAAGAAGCGCGACAGCATTGTGTTTCCGCGTTTCGTTTTCTTTTTGGTAGTTACTTTGTTCGTGTGCAATATCGCTTTGTGTGCTTTATACTTAATGTTTCTTTTCTTTCTTTCTTTCTTCCTAATATTACAATTACAACCTTACAAGCTAGTGTGTTCGATAAACTTTGCCTACACGCTTCTTTAAACGAAGGAAAAACTATAAATGTATAAGAATATAAAGGTTAGTGTGTTTTCCGAGTGAAGTTCTCCTCGTAAACCGCAAAACACAGACCGCCTAACAGTAAGCAAAAAAAAGAAGGAAAACTTAACGGTGCGCTCGCGTGTGTCGCGTATCTCTGCCAGACGTGAAGGAAACCTCAACTAAAAGAATGGTGTTGTATCGGACGAATGTCTCTGTTTGCTCGCGCCTTTCTCAGACCCCTTAAATTTTGCAGCTATTGGCTGAGCTAGGGTAGACCTTCCCGCGTTTCGCCGCATAGAGAGAGAGGTGTTGGTGGTCATGCATTCCCTAATAATCTGATACACGTGCTCTGGTTGTTGTTTATGGCAATGAGTTTGATTTCTGTTGAAACGTAATCGATGAATGGTGCTTCTTTGTTTCATGATTTCCTTTAGCTGTCTAATGTGTACAATTTAAAGTAAAAATCCTACGTAAAATAAATATCACAAGACTGAGTGACGATCGGTCTACAAAAAAAAATTCTATATATTGGAAATAAACGGTTCGAATTCTCCTACTAAAGAGTTTGTTGGTTGCACTTTTTGGTTTCCTAAACAATCGCCTCCCGACGTTTTCGCATTGTATCCCTCGCATTCATCGATTGTACTTGTGTTTTTTTCCTGTTTCGCTTTCTCAGTGTCATTGTTCGAGATTCTAACCTCTCTCTGTCTTCCATTTTCCGCATTTTCTTGCTACATTGCTCACATTCACTACTAACATTACTAATGGAGTTGGGAGTCCACATTGCTCTAAAAATCCTAAGGGTGGCTGTTTGGCGTTCGATAGTTCTTTACACTGCTCCCTCTAGTATACTTGGTTGAAGTAGACTTGCATTTCTGTGAATGGCGCTGATTGTTCGACCTTCCACTGTTGCTTTTGCTGCTGCTGGTGGTGTTGCTAGTAGTCGCTGTAGTCGTCTTTGTCGTCAATGTTAAATTGGTTGGGTTGAAGGTTCCTTCCAGGATAGGGTTACCCCCGAAAGGACTGGCCGTTGCCTCTGAGAATTGATTTCTATTATTGTTGTTGTTGTTGTTGATTTGTAGTTTTGCTGTGTTTGCTGTTGGTGGTGGTGATTGGGCGTATGTTTTATTGCTACCTGCGGCCAATCAGACCGTTCGGGTGCTGGCTACTGGGCATATGAATGAGCTCAAGCTCTACCAGCAGTGAGAAGTGGTCCGAAGGTATATGCGGATGGGGACAGCCGATCACCTTGTTTTCCCGCATCCAATCGGCCGACATCGGACCGAGCAGCCCCAGCGGAATTATACCTTGCTTCGAGTAAAATATGTAATCAATAATACCTTTAAAATCGAATGTATAATTTGTATATGGCATTATATCTTCACTATACGCAGACGCTAGCTTAAAGGAATGAGTAAATTCATTTGGTGTATCACAATTAGATATACGCTGCAGGCAGGATTTGTAGCCCAGCTCTTTGAAATCTGGATGGTCCATTGATACACGTCCGGCACTAAGAAACTCTATCACACCGGAGTTCGGGAGCGAGTTGAAATCGCCGCACAACAGCAGCTGTACGTTGTCGAACTTGTGCCCCGGCCGGAAGCTGTGACTCGCCTCGTCCAGTATCGTCTTTAACTCGTTGCCCAGCATCATCGTCTGGATTAGCTTCACATCGCAAAACTCGGGATCCCAGTGGATGTGAGCGGTACACACCAGCAGCGGCTGCGATATCGCGGCCTGTTCCGGTGTAACACCCTCCCAGGCGTTTTCCTTCACCTTTAGCAGAGCCGCCAGACCGATGTTGTCCTTCGGCATCACACGGTTCAGCATGTTATCCGAACCCTCGGCATTGGCCATCGCAAGCTGATTGAACTCGATCAGGTGTTCTTTGATGAGTGAAAACCTACACGAAACATCCAAAGATTAGCTTCATTCGGAACATCGAAGCATGGCCCCAGTGCACTTACTTTGAAGACCGATAGAAGATGGCGCACCCGTCGACGTATTTTCGGTCCGATTCCGCCATCGTCTTGGCACGCGACTTGGGCGAGAAGATGCTCTCGTAGCCGTCGTTCTTCAGCTCCGGCTTGAAGAAGTTGAAGTACTGCTCCGTTTCCACCTCCTGCAGGTTGATGATGTCGGCCGCGAAGTGTCGTATCTCGTCCAGAATTGCCTGTCACGATGAATAATTTTTTTTCATAAATACACACTCAATGCTGGAAATGGGCACAGAAGCAAAGATACCTTTTTCCGGTACTCCCACGTGAGTGCCCAGCTGGGACAGTAGCCGTACATTTGTCGGGTGGCGTACTTGTCGCAGAGTACGTTATAGCACATTACGGTGAATATTACTGGCGAGAGAAAACAAAACAGAAGATATTAAAATGCTCAATGCGCTTACATTGGATTACTTACGTGCACCCCTGGACCGATTTGGCCTCGCTAAAGGAATCCAGGGACGGGCAGGAGGTGGGATTATGCTCACTATAAAGAAATAAGAAAAATAATAATAGATTAATACCGATGGTAATAACATTTTTTTTCGGGCTTATGGGCAGTTGGGCGTCATATGTGACGGCTTTCCGCATGTTTTACAGCACTTTGACAAGCTTTAGACAAGCCATTGTTTCAATTAAGAATTGGAACACGAATTTATAATGGCTGAATATGAGATGATGTGGGCATAATTCATGAACAAATTCTTTTAGCGTACAATGTTTTATTCATATGTTTTCCTATGCGATATTAGTAACCCTTGTACTCCCCGAACTGAGAGGCTATTGTGTAGACTGAACATTCCGTAACTACTCCCCGTGATACATCCAACTTAGAAACCTTTCTTATTGTGCAAATTTCAGTGACTAGATTCCTTCAAATAGTCAATAACGACACCGTCTTCGTGCTAACAATCATCCGTTTGAACAAGTAAAAACATTTTAAGAGAGCCAGCGTGGTTCCTCTATGAATATCACGGGAATGATTATGATCAGCCATAAAGAGTTGGATGTTATGCCAGGTTACATTATGGTATATGAAGATTGATTTTTTGTATGGCAACTGGCGTTCCAAACCCATCGTGTGAATGGGGTTTCAGTAGTTCGAATCATGGTGAAGTGTGATGGCTGTCAACAGAGCTTCTGTTGACGTGATAGTAAAATAACTGGAATTCAATCAACATCAAAATTGCCTCTCAAACGAGTTGCAAATAGCAGTTTTTTGAGTCATCGTATTTAAAAAAGTCACAAGGTACCAGTAAAGTTTAAAGATAAGCGCCTTCTGCTGGGCATGAAATTCATAAATAAACAACGCTACGGGCGATGAGTCACAGAATATACATACTGAGTAACTGGCTTGTCACGCTACCGTTTAAAACACGCCCATAACATTGAGTCTCCGCCCAGATAGTTTCTGAGCAGAGTTCTAGTAAGGTATGGGCAAAATCGCATCGAAATTCGTTCAACAACCCTCATTCACAGATAAAACTCACCCTTCTATTCTCCGTTTATGCCTCACTTTATTTGAGACAAAAAACATTCACCTATCATTTTCGCAACTCACTCTCACTCTCACTCTCACTCTCACTCTCACTTTCTTTATAAAACATTTATTCCATGTAACGGAGAAACATGTTATTTGCAAGTGGTTGAAAAATCTTGAACGAGAATTGTGTCTGAAAATAATGATGAGTTTTGTTAGAAATACTAACAATATTAAAGTAAAAGGTAAACTCAACGAGGTCGAATACAAGATCAATCAATGAACAGTTCTGCGATTGGACCCATGAACTTGCGCTTAATAAGAAAACGTGAATGTTTGAAGGTATTGATAACAAAAAACAAATTTTGGGAGAGATGAAGTTTGCCGGGTCAGCTAGTATTTTATATTTATAAATGATAGCCTTATTAATGATAACGATTTGTCTTGAAATCTTCGATTTTTTTCAACATTGTCCGGGAGCTCATTATTTTCTTCCGAATTCCATTTACGTTATCTCCACCCATATCAAAACATCGTTTGTGATCCTACTCTCGAGAATTTTTTATTAAAGCTGGCTGGCTTTTTGAGTTTTCAAAAAATCAGACAACAAATCAAGCACTTTGTTTGAAAACAGAATTATCTTGACTCAACATCAATGTCTTTCCCTTTTACATGTTCGGCTATAATGAACCTAGTCAAAACAAAACATCTGCAGTATCATCGTGATCAATGATTCCGTTGACCTACAACCCTTAATTTGTTAAATCATGCTGAATATTGTCCGTAAAATTCGTGTCGATTCTAAGGAAGAAACCAAAAGAATATTTTTATAGACATAGGGTAAATGATCTTGGTTTGTCCAATTTAGGGTGTTTTCACGCAACTAGTGAATGCAAATCGATTTCTTTCTTCATGAAAATCACATATAATCAATACGAGCTTGGGTTTGTTGAAAAGCCCCAAGTCTCTAGTTGCTGATACTATCATAAGGCGTTGAAATTATTATTATTTTTTCTCAAAGGGAAATTATTATCATGGTTTGTCCACCTTTGATCATGGTTTGATGATCATGATCCGGTTTTAGAAAGCGTCATTTTTGAATGAAAAAAAATCGAATTTTCAAGTAGAAGTTGCATTTCTCATTCATTGAGTTTACTGTCATCATATTGATCCACTCATGATCAGAATTGAGGTCACATGGTTTAGCTATATAAATCTGATACAAATGGTGTGCAAGCATGATGTTTACAATATTTGTAAGTGTTATAGTTCAGAAAAGATCTGAATACGTGCCAAATAATCATCTGCTGATTGATTAAAAGATAGCCTCATTTCAGCTATCGACACCAATAGAAGGTGTATTTATAATCCTTTAAAAAAAGTGAATCCGAAAAATAACTATAAAACTACTGTAAATCCTTTGATTTTAATACGTTCAGCTGCTAGCAGTACTTGTTGGAATTCATCGAGACTAGTTGCTTGGTAGAAACTCATGATAAAGATTTTCTTCCAGTCCCACCAGACTTCCTTCAGACGAAAATCTGCTTCGGAGTTCCGTTCACTTGTCAAGATTTTTTTAACTCAACATTCTTGTGAATGATTTGCCCTTTACAGTTCGTTACAAATATGTATCTTCGTGTACGATTTCGGGGGTACGGGGGTTTTGAACCCCCTCACTTGATCAGCTTTTAACTATTCTAATTATGAATATTTTTTTCCGTTCAATTTTTGTGTTACTGTTGAAAGATAGATAAACAAATAGTGATATAGTGGATGGTAAAAATAGTCTTTGTTTTACTCGAAGAAACGTCCGAAGTTGTAACAGTTTATCTCGTTCGGATTGCGATATGTCAAATCCGATCGGGTTCCGGAATATGGGTTAATATGTAGTCCATGCATTGTAGCATTTTTCGTGATGTCTTGTTTCTCATGAACGGTGATTTTCGACATCTGTTGCGAATCTACTTATTCATGTGTCGTGTATCGAGGATTAATCTTGATAAGTGTCTCGATTTGATTGTCAGCAGTAGCAGCATGGACTTTCCAGACAACTCAATAGAAGCTTTTTACAAAAATTATCAGACACCAATGAAGAACAATATCATTGCAAGAAATAAATCTCCAGATATACGGTCCGTGTACTCATGGAAGTTGTTGGTCTTTTCAATGTTCGGAAAACCTTGGGAGTTTTCGAAAAATAAAAACGAAGCAGCTTTGTCATCAATAGCAAAAGCAGAATTCAATCCGCACTTGAGTAGTATTAAAGTAGTTTTTGTAGTATTAATTTTGTATCTTTGGGTGTTTTTATCCTGACGGAATTCACGACTCTCTATTACCGATTGGAATAAGTTCATCGATCCCAGTTCATGTGCGTTTCTTTCAGAATCTACATTTCAGGGAAGAAGTTCAGTCATATTAAAAAATGGATGTTTGACTGGGTAGCACTCTCAAGCAGCTCAGTCTATTTATTAATGAATAAAGAGTACTCAGGGTGGGCTTGAAGCTTAAAAAATCTTGTAAATACAAAACAGATATCATTCTATTTAGACTATTAACATTAATGTTTTACCATAAAAAATACTTAACGTGTCTACGTGGATATTATTTAAACCCCCTCCCACCACACCGTGGACAAGAGTGGACATTTTCGTAACCCCTACCCCCCTGAAGTTGTCCACGTGGTATGTGGACAGCCCCTTGGGGGCTTTGGACCATCTGTTCTGGTTCTCAATAGTTTCAGGTTCTCTGGGATGTGTATTTCATAATTTTGCAATATGATATCATAAAACTAGAAATCCGCATCCGGAATCTAAAAAATGAAATTTGAAATTCTTATCTGATCCTGAATCTGGGATTCAGAATTGAGCTTGAGCTTGGGTAGATTGTACACTTCGTAGTTGCTCTTTTTGATTGACCTGAAATAGCAAATTTACACAGCAAAAACACACAGAATGACGCTTGTGAGTAGCAAGTCGGTCTTATTGTGCAAGTTTCGGTGAATCGAGTTTTAAATAGTCAGTAACAACGCCGACCCCGTCATCAGGGGAAGGGAAGGAATGTTAGTAAGATATTCGCCACCCGAAGACCGGAACGGTCGCCTCTATAGCGTGGTTTCCCTAGCGATTATTAAGGAAGAGATAGTTGTTAGTGGTTTATCCATTTCATTCTTTGCATAATAACCATGGGTTACAGTTGTTACAACCATCCTCTTTAGGGGCTTTGGACTCTCTGCTTTGGTTCTCAATAGTTCTTTTTAGACATGCTACTATAGAGATCCGTCATTCGCGGGCGGAGTTGAATCTGGGATTCAGGATTGAACTCGGAAATAGACATCAGAAATCTGCAGCATCGGTTCACTGGAATCTGAATTTGAAATGTGTATTCGTGATCTAGAGCTGAAGTCTGGAATCAAGAAATCAAAAACCTCGAGTCTCACTCTGAAATGTTGGATACTTGGAATGAGTATCAGAAATCTAGGAATCTGAGAAGGGTTCATCGCAATCATTGTGAGGTATTTAAATTATATTCTGTCAACGCTCAGGTCATATAGGTATACCGTGAATCTCGAAAATCTTAATAGACCTGAGTACACAATGCGTTTCCGATATCATCGCTGTAATTTTTCACGCATAGCTATCTAAAGGGTGTGTCACATCAAATTGCATCACGGAAAAAACGCTGTAGAAATTTAATTTTTAGGAATTATATCTTCAGCTTTGGTTTTATAATCAGATAAGAGTGTATAGATCACGTTGGCCATGCTTCACTGTCAATTTTTCGTAAATTTGGAAAAATGTCGTCGAACGAAAAAGAGCGTCGTGAATTAATCTTGTACACTCATTTCGAGAATCCGGAGTTGTCACATCGGGACATCGGTAAGATGCTGGGAATCGTCCAATCCACGGTCAACAGAGTACTAAAACGATACTTCGAGAACCTAACCATCGACCGGAAGGTGAAGAACGGCAAAAATGGATGCTCCGTCAGTGAAAAAGATCACAAGCGCGTAGTTAAGCAGTTTAGACGTGATCCGAGTTGTTCGGTCCGGGATGTCGCCAATAAGCTGAATTTGTCAAGTTCATTCGTCCAGCGGACCAAGCAGCGGAAGGGCCTGCGTACATACAAGGTTCAGAAGGCCCCTAACCGCGACGAAAGGCAAAAAGTGGTGGGGAAGACGCGAACCCGGAAGCTGTACACCGAAATGCTGACGAAGCCGCATTGCCTGGTAATGGACGACGAAACCTACGTCAAAGTGGACTTTCGTCAGCTGCCGGGCCTGTTGTTCTTCTCCGCAGAGGACAAATTCAGCGTTCCGGAGGAGATTCGCAAGCAGAAACTATCCAAGTTTGCCAAAAAGTACATGGTGTAACAAGCGATCTGCTCTTGCGGAAAGCGGAGCGCCCCCTTCGTGATGACCGGCACGGTAAACGGGCAGGTTTACCTTAAGGAGTGCCTACAGAAGCGCTTACTACCACTATTGAAGCAGCACGAGGGCCCGACCATCTTCTGGCCGGATCTCGCTTCGTGCCACTATTCAAAGGACGTGTTGGAGTGGTACGAAGCCAACGGGGTCACCTTCGTGCCAAAGGAAATGAAACCGCCCAACGCGCCGGAGCTTCGCCCAATAGAGAAATATTGGGCGATTATGAAGCAGGCCCTCCAGAAGAACCCAAAAGTTGTCAAATCGGAGGCGGACTTCAAGAGAAAATGGATTTCTGTTCAAAAAAAACTACAACCTGACGTTGTACAGAACCTTATGGACGGGGTAAAGAGGAAGGTGCGAGCATACGGGCTTGGGCTCGAAGTATGATTAAAAAGAAAATGCCAAAAGTTGTTTAATAGTTTTTATTTTACTGTCTAAAATTTTCAAAAGGATCGGTCTACTGGGCGAATTTCTACAGCATTTTTTCCGTGATGCAATTTGATGTGACACACCCTTTACACTCGATGGAATACATGAAAGCAGCTGGGCGGCGGTGCGATATAATCCGTGAGACCTGTGAGACAAGATTGATATTTTTAATTTTTTGCATTTGCTCAGCGTTGCTTGGCGCAAACTTGCTGGCTTGGGCTTGATTAACATCGTCGAGGCCCCGCGATCGCTTCCGATCGATCGGTCTGGAACTATTTGTTTCCCCCATCGGGCCTACGCGGATAATTATACACGGCGCGTTCGATACACCTTCCGTAGACATTGAGTGCAGCGTTTGTTGCACTTCCTTTCTGTGAAGCAGTTGAGGGGCGGCGGCGGCAGCAGACGGCGAAGTTAGTCTGTAACGGTACAGTCGTTACAATAGACCCCAATGTAGGGCCAACCGAACCAAGCAGACGACGTTCGACCCACTCACTTTGGCGGAAAATAGTTTCTAATTTGATGAATAAATCTAAATGTCTGTTCTTCTGTGCAGACATCCACACAATAATCGGACAGACGATACCAAACAATTCGACACAGCCCAGAGAACCGTGAATTATGACACTTGTAAATGTTGCCTTTGTGTTCCATCCAAAGAATCCAGGAAGAGCGCTTTGCCGCCGGTGTTCGATGTCGTTTAGGATCTCGCCTTCTCCTCTCTCTCGAGTGAGCATCGGTACGCTTGTTGTAACAACACATCAGGCGAAATTAATTCCCCCCATTGCATCGCACAAATTATCACTCGAGACGCGCGGCGCGAGAGAGAGTCGAATGCGCGATCGCCTTCTTCTCGATTGTGTCGCGCGTCTTCCTACGAGTGCATTGCTGAAGCCTGTGCGGAGGAGACTCCAGCCATCGTGAAACAGAGCGCGCAGAATAAATTTGAATAAATCCGCAATTGTTTGTCACGATAATTGCCTGCAAATGTGCGAGCAATAAAAATAACTTTCAATTCATTGGACATTCCGACAGTGCGAAGCGCCCCCCTTGGAAAAGGCAGAGGGACAGCGGATACCCCCTAATGGACAACATTGACGACAATTGGTTTAGTTGTAATTGTCATGTGTCATGTGCGAGTGTGTGCGCTCAGAACAGCGATAAAATGCAACGAAATTTGTCATTGTTTAAAGTGCATTTGTGCCCTCCTAACGTCTTGAAGAAGACTGCGAGATATGAGGGGTGGCGGGCAGGCACGGGGAAACTCCGTCATCTGTCAAGCCGACAAGAGGAAATTGAATTAAGAGAGTAATTCGATTGTCTCCGTGGGTTTCCAGCATGTTGTTGTTACTATTACAGGGCCGGGCCGGGAATCGTTCTGATTTCGCACGTGGACCTCGTGAGGAATGAAACTTGAAATCAAACGTCCGACATAGATAATGTGCGCTTCTCGTACTCAGTGTATTGTCTGTGGTACTCTTTTATATCATTTGGAATGATAGGAAGGTGGTGCTTCGAGTTGGGATGAACGAATTAGAAGCAAACCTTTTGCTAGTGATTTTAGTGATAAGTGCTTTGAAATAACTACAGACAGGCGCAAGATTGAGTTTACATGCATGGTTGATTCGTTGTGAGTCGTTAAAAAATGAAATAAGTAAAAAAAAACTTTTTAGGTTAAACGCTTCCATGGTGATTAAACATAATAATAATACAGATAATGTACTAAAATCTGCAAAACAATCGGGAAAATAGCAGTTAGTAGTTATCACACCCCTTCTTTCGTTAATCTAGGGCATTGATGAGGCTGAAATCAAATGAGACTGAAAAATGAAATCAAATAAAACCATTCGTCATAAAACCCATCCTTTTCACATTGCGCTTGCGTTCTCTGCCGGCGAGATTTTCCAAGTTTTGCTTTAATTTCCATTTATTTCATGCTCTCCAGAGAGAACGCTGAGGTGAAATAAACTTTTTAAAAGAAAAAAGAAGAATTCTTCGAAAATGAAAATGATTTGCCACATGTTCTGCAGAGAGAAGTTTATCCAATTGGTATTCGCGTTGATGACATTGCACAAGGCTCCAGGGAACGAATTTAAGTGGGAGGGCCTGGCCGGGTAAGGAAGTAAAAAGTGCCCCCAAACCAAATCACTAGCTGTATGGCAAACATTGTATAGGATATTAAATAAGAAATTTTAACGGTTTATTCGAACCCCTATGTGGTTTAACATAGGGTATATAGTGATAAACGTACTTTTTCGTTTATTTCACGTCATTCTCAAAAGCTTCGAGATAAAAATTTGAAAAAAATACTGAATGTGCATCTTACTACGGTGTATCAAAGGTAAATACTACGGTGTATAAGGTAAAACTTTATTTTCACCTCAAAAATATAGGGAAACTGGATTTAAGTTACTAGGGGTATTTCTACATCTATTTCCTATGACCCATCAGAGTTTGAGGTCGAAATTCTGAATAGTTTGGCCACTGCGATTTTTTTCTAAAAAAGTCTAATTTGAAATTTTTTAAAAGTAGTGCCTAATATCACCCACCAAATTTTTTATTCAAAAAAAAAAGTAATACTGCAAAATGTTTATTATGATCTATAGATTAAAAACTCAATACATATAAATACATGTCGTTTAAACAAGTGGTACACGTGTAATTTCTCTTATTCGGTGCATCTTCAAGGACCGCATCACATGCTACATAAGCCAACTGGTAGCATTTACAACAGGATACCCAATCTTCTCCTTTATGATCATCGGAATAAAAATTTTCACAAAATTGACATTTAATAACATTGTAAAATTTGGTGTGCGATATTAGGCAAACATCGTGTTGTGAAAAAGAGTTGAAAAAATTATGAAAGCGTACTTTGATTGAATCCGCTTATGGATGATTCGAAACTTCGTTTAATACTCTCCAATTTTCATGTATCATATTTGCAAATTTATTAAAATTTCTATTTTTAACAAATTTTTCAAAAACCCTCTGAAAAGTTTTGGAAACACACGATTTTTTCTTCTGCTCATTTTTTTTGCTTGATGCGATACGGATCCCCACAACATCTGTATGAGTAGGTATCTACTAAAGGTAGTAGTGTGATTTTTTACCACCAGATCCAATCATAAACAGACGAGAAATCGAGGTGGGCGAACTTAGGCTACTGGGTGATTTTCGGTCACTTTAACTTACATCTTACTTGGGTGTATCGATCAATATTTTCAAACAATTTATTCATCAGAAAATCAAACACTAAAAAAAAATTTGAATTAATTTTTATTTTAATTTTAAATTAATTTTTTTTGTTTTGAGATTTAGTACTACTCTAGTTTGTACTCAAATTTCTTCCTACGTCTATTTTAGGTATGTGTGATTTTTTTCTGAATTTTTTTAGTGTTTTCGCGGTACAAATATATATATATATATATATATATATATATATATATATATATATATATATATATATATATTCAGACATTTCGAAATTTTGAAAAAAAAAATTTACTTTGAGACCCAATTTTACTCTAATTTTTATTTAAATGCGTTCGTATGTGTTGTTTTTTTCCACATGTAGTGTAATTTTTTCTTGAATTTTAAAGAGGATTACGCGAAAAAAAAATGGTTTTTTTGTCCTTTGGGCATTTTTAATTTATTTTGAATTTAGAGACCTATTACTGCACTAATATTTTTTTAATTTTGTTTTTAATGAGTCTAAATTTTGTCGGTTTATTTAGAGCATTGCGCTGTACAAATACTTTTCACGTATCTTAAAATATATGAGATTATCTTTACATTGGATTTAGATGGTTTACCAAAATCAGTACGATAGAGTTCTGTGAGAACTACGAATACAATAAAATAATCGATTTCAAGAAAATACAAATAACAATGCAGACGATGAAGATAATTATGTTTGTGTCTTGCAATGCTCTTAAAAATTCAGGAAAAATTACGCCACATGTAGAAAAAAGACACATAAGAACGAACGCATTTAAATAAAAATTAGAGCAGAAGGGGGTCTTCAAAGTTATATATTTTTTCAAAATTTCGAAATGTCAGAAAATAATTTTAAATATTTTTTTTGTACAGCGTATTCAAATTTTTTATTATTAGATTTTTTGATGAAAAAATAGTTTGAAGATATTTATTGATACACCTTAGTAAGATGTACTTTCAGTATTTTTTCATGTTTTTGTCTCAAAGCTATTGAGAATGGCGCGAAAAAACGAAAAGGTGCATTTTTCACTATAGATCCTATGGTGTACCATATAAGGACTAAATATATATGGTATTACAGTCAAAATGTTTTACCCTATACTTTTTACTCCCTTATCCAGCCAGACTCTTTGGAAATATAAAAAAAAATATTTTTTGAACCGCACAACACTGAAAAAAATCACACATATCTAGGAAAGCCGTAGAAACACATTTGAATATGAATTAGAGTAGTACTGAATCTCTAAATCACAAAAAAAAATTTCCAAAATTTCAATATTTTTATAGTACTTAAATTTTTGATGAAATTTTTTTTTTGATAATTTTTTTTGATACACCGTAGTAAGATGCACGTTCAGAGTTTTTTTTTCAAATTTTCATCTCGAAGCTTTTGAGGATGGCGTGAAATCAACGAAAAAGTACGTTTTTCACTATAGATCCTATGTTAAACCACATAGGGGTTCAAATAAACCGTCAGAATTTCTTATTTAATATCCTATACAATATTTGCTATACAGCTGGTGATTTGGTTTAGGGGCACTTTTTACTCCCTTACCCAGCCAGGCCCTTTGCATCCAAGAGCTAGACAGTTATTCTCTAGATAGAAATTTGGCGGCATTTGAAAGGGCAGATTTGACTTTACATAATGTGAAATTTTATGAAACTGTGTTATTTTTCGTATTTGAGTGAACTTAATTCGAAATCATCATATTTTGAGTGAAAAAACCTCAATACCTTTGGATAGGATTAAGATATTGACAAGTTCTGCATTGCAAAATGTTTTTTTATTAGCTCTAAAATTCGTTCGAAGACGGTTTTGATGTAGAATTCAAAATATAAAGTTAGAGCAAAAATAACCGCTTTTTTCATGGTCACCCTAAAAACTTAAAAAAAAGCGCTAAAAATAACTTCGTCGAAGATCGTTTGCTCTATTTTTTATATTTTTTGCTCTAATTTATATACTTCAAATTTTATATCGAAACTGTCTTCGGACGACTATTAGAGCTTACCAAGAAATTTTTTTTTCAATGCAGAACTTGTCAATATTCTTGCATGATTTTTTCTTCATTGGTGAAAGTTGTAACTGTAATTTACTAAATGTAATTCAGGACAAAAGTGCTAAACCGGTTGTATTGAAAGATAGAAAAATACATTGTTCAACAAAATTGCTTAACATAGCTGGCTCTATCTATAAAGATAAGAAAGTTAGATTTTTTATTTTACCAACAATTTTGGTCACCCTACTTGAGACAACATAAAAATGAGCACTCCATCATATGTAACAACTTTGTTGAGGACAGATTTTGTCTAGAGAATAACTGTCTAGCTCTAGATGCAAATTTCCACCTCAATTTGTTCCCTGGATCAATGTGCATTGGTGTTAAGCGTAACAGAAAATGGATTCTCAAGTGGAATAAAGACAAATAAAATACAAAATTTAGAATGAAAGCTGACTTTTTCGTATCAATTATTATTCTATGTAATAGAGTGGCGATTTTTCAATTATTAAACATTAATTATTTTTCTAAAGATTTTTTTTATCATCAATTTATTCGTGTTTCTGAAAGTGAAAATTCCAGTGATTCCAATGAGTTTACTGCCAAAAAAAAATCGGTGGTTTGGCGTGCAAATTAAACCTCTGAACAGCGCACAAAAGCCCCGAATTCAATATGTAGCTGTTGAAAGAATATTTAATTTTTTCACACCGCTTTCCAATATGACTGCACTTGCACTTAAGTTTCATCCAGAGACACCAAGATCGTGTTGTGCAGGTGGCAAAGTCAAATTACCGGTAGCCTTGGAATGACGACGGATATCGTTGGAGAAGGCTCGCTCCGACATTTGAGGTAATTTCTTCGTAAATCAGTCTCACTAATTTTGAAATTTTAGCAAACTCAAACTCAGCTCCATAACTTCTCCGCGAACACAACGCTTTGGTTCAGTTATTCAAGATCGCATCTAACTGAAAGTCATGAACGATAGTTTAATGCCCCCATATTGATGAAATTGTCGTCGTTATATTTGGTGAACATATTGACTTCCGTGTCATTATTTTTAAACGGCTCACAGCTTTCAAACAAATACATTTGGCTTAAAATACGCTGCACTTTGACGCCACTTCAATTTTTTTTAAATAGCTCTTTAGTAGAATGTTCTCCCGAGAAAAACACACAAACTGCTTAACCACTTCATTCTACCTTTGACAACGTCCAAAAAACAACAACGTGTGCGTGTGAAGCAAAAATACAGAAGCACTCTCCACCCGACGGCATGAAAATCGGCGCGGTGCCTCCACCGGACAAAATTGTTCACCGATGTTCGCGATATCTTTCCATCTTCCTTTGTATCGAACAAAACTTCTGTGTCAGCATTAGGAAAAAAAAATGATGCTGAATCGATACTGTGATTTGAAATATCGAACGACTGATTTTTATATCCAATAAGTTGAAAACGGGCGGAGCTTCAATTGCAATGTGTCACCTCTCCACGTTGTCCGTAGAACGAACGCGAGCTAGTTAACGAGATTTAGGCGCGCCTGATTCACAGTGGCATATAAATGTGATAACTCCCTCTCCTTTCTATTTATGTATTATACAGGCATTCAACTTTTGCAGTTCTTTCACTTCTAGCCTATAAAAAGGTCATTTTGGAAAACTAAACCTAAATCTCTCTCTCTCTCTTCTCTCTGGCTCTTTTTCTCTCTCTCTCTCTTTCTCTCTCTCTCTCTCTCTCTCTCTTCTCTCTCTCTCTTCTCTCTCACTTCTCTCTCACTTCTCTCTCACTTCTCTCTCTCTTCTCTCTCTTTCGTTCAGTCTCGAGAAAGACCATTTGGAAAGCCTCGAAGATCAGCACACCAATGGACAAACCAAATGGGAAAATGGAAATGGTTCCAATTTTCATTAATTTAAATCATTAGGGAACTGTAAAAAATTGTATACCATCAATCTAAAAGAAATTCCGATTCAATTGATATGCTAATCATCAAAATTCGTACGTAGCGAAAACTTATTCTTCTTCTTCTTCAATTGCACTAACGTTCCTAGAGGAACTTCGCCGTCTCAACGTAGTATTACTTGCGTCATTTTTATTAGTACTTAGTTGAGATTTCTATGCCAAATAACACGCCTTGAATGCATTCTGAGTGGCAAGCTCTAGAATACGCGTGATCACAGTGCAAGTCGGAGGAAATTTCTTTGACGAAAAATTCCCCCGACCAGAACGGGAATCGAACCCGAACACCCGGCATGTTAGTTATGACGCTAACCACTCGGCCAAGGGAGCACTCCCAGCAAAAACTACATTAGGTTAATATTATTTAATGAAAAAGTGACTTGTTTTCTGATTTGGCACACTTACTGGAAGATTTAGTCCCACGTAAAAAAACTATGCGCATGTTTTAGTGCGATATACTACAATATATACTGTAAACCACAAAAAAACAGTTGGGTTGGAAATAAGTATTAAACACTAGAATTATTTTGATCTCGCACTTCCCATTTTTCTGATATATTTACATATGTTAGGATGGCACCATTTTCGCCATGTCAAATTTCAAAAACCGACCTTGTACAGTAAAACCTGTTTTTGTGCGGTTTTTTTTTGTGCGATTTTTTTTGTGCGATTTTCTGTTCTTGTGCGGTTTTTTGTGCGATTTTTTTTGTGCGGTGCATGAAAAGAAGCATATTTGACAAAGTTATAGTCCATTTAGTTTTTTCGGTGGTTTGGCGTGCAAATTAAACCTCTGAACAGCGCACAAAAGCCCCGAATTCAATATGTAGCTGTTGAAAGAATATTTAATTTTTTCACACCGCTTTCCAATATGACTGCACTTGCACTTAAGTTTCATCCAGAGACACCAAGATCGTGTTGTGCAGGTGGCAAAGTCAAATTACCGGTAGCCTTGGAATGACGACGGATATCGTTGGAGAAGGCTCGCTCCGACATTTGAGGTAATTTCTTCGTAAATCAGTCTCACTAATTTTGAAATTTTAGCAAACTCAAACTCAGCTCCATAACTTCTCCGCGAACACAACGCTTTGGTTCAGTTATTCAAGATCGCATCTAACTGAAAGTCATGAACGATAGTTTAATGCCCCCATATTGATGAAATTGTCGTCGTTATATTTGGTGAACATATTGACTTCCGTGTCATTATTTTTAAACGGCTCACAGCTTTCAAACAAATACATTTGGCTTAAAATACGCTGCACTTTGACGCCACTTCAATTTTTTTTAAATAGCTCTTTAGTAGAATGTTCTCCCGAGAAAAACACACAAACTGCTTAACCACTTCATTCTACCTTTGACAACGTCCAAAAAACAACAACGTGTGCGTGTGAAGCAAAAATACAGAAGCACTCTCCACCCGACGGCATGAAAATCGGCGCGGTGCCTCCACCGGACAAAATTGTTCACCGATGTTCGCGATATCTTTCCATCTTCCTTTGTATCGAACAAAACTTCTGTGTCAGCATTAGGAAAAAAAAATGATGCTGAATCGATACTGTGATTTGAAATATCGAACGACTGATTTTTATATCCAATAAGTTGAAAACGGGCGGAGCTTCAATTGCAATGTGTCACCTCTCCACGTTGTCCGTAGAACGAACGCGAGCTAGTTAACGAGATTTAGGCGCGCCTGATTCACAGTGGCATATAAATGTGATAACTCCCTCTCCTTTCTATTTATGTATTATACAGGCATTCAACTTTTGCAGTTCTTTCACTTCTAGCCTATAAAAAGGTCATTTTGGAAAACTAAACCTAAATCTCTCTCTCTCTCTTCTCTCTGGCTCTTTTTCTCTCTCTCTCTCTTTCTCTCTCTCTCTCTCTCTCTCTCTTCTCTCTCTCTCTTCTCTCTCACTTCTCTCTCACTTCTCTCTCACTTCTCTCTCTCTTCTCTCTCTTTCGTTCAGTCTCGAGAAAGACCATTTGGAAAGCCTCGAAGATCAGCACACCAATGGACAAACCAAATGGGAAAATGGAAATGGTTCCAATTTTCATTAATTTAAATCATTAGGGAACTGTAAAAAATTGTATACCATCAATCTAAAAGAAATTCCGATTCAATTGATATGCTAATCATCAAAATTCGTACGTAGCGAAAACTTATTCTTCTTCTTCTTCAATTGCACTAACGTTCCTAGAGGAACTTCGCCGTCTCAACGTAGTATTACTTGCGTCATTTTTATTAGTACTTAGTTGAGATTTCTATGCCAAATAACACGCCTTGAATGCATTCTGAGTGGCAAGCTCTAGAATACGCGTGATCACAGTGCAAGTCGGAGGAAATTTCTTTGACGAAAAATTCCCCCGACCAGAACGGGAATCGAACCCGAACACCCGGCATGTTAGTTATGACGCTAACCACTCGGCCAAGGGAGCACTCCCAGCAAAAACTACATTAGGTTAATATTATTTAATGAAAAAGTGACTTGTTTTCTGATTTGGCACACTTACTGGAAGATTTAGTCCCACGTAAAAAAACTATGCGCATGTTTTAGTGCGATATACTACAATATATACTGTAAACCACAAAAAAACAGTTGGGTTGGAAATAAGTATTAAACACTAGAATTATTTTGATCTCGCACTTCCCATTTTTCTGATATATTTACATATGTTAGGATGGCACCATTTTCGCCATGTCAAATTTCAAAAACCGACCTTGTACAGTAAAACCTGTTTTTGTGCGGTTTTTTTTTGTGCGATTTTTTTTGTGCGATTTTCTGTTCTTGTGCGGTTTTTTGTGCGATTTTTTTTGTGCGGTGCATGAAAAGAAGCATATTTGACAAAGTTATAGTCCATTTAGTTTTTTTTCGATGGTTTATATGCATTTCAGTGCGAAAAAAAATATTTGCGTCTCAATTATCCACTTCTGAAATCATTCTCCTCCTCTCATTAAATGCTCTAAGTTTTTCTAAGTTTTTGCATGAGATGATTTCTAACAGCAACACGCTCCGACATGCAACTGAAAGTACAAAACAGCCACGCGCAACCGAAGAGGTAAAGTGTCCCATCGCAAAGCAGGGAAACAAAAGGAAATTGAACGGTGAGCGGCGTGGATTTGAGTTATTCTCTTGGGGGAAACTTTTTTATGCGGTCCCTCTCTACCGCACAAAAAAAGTTTTTTTCAAAATTTGTAACGAACACGATTTTTTAAAGCTACTGGTGAAGTTTTGCACGATTTTTTTTATGTGACTTTTTTTGCGGTCCCTATCCCCCGCACAAAAAAAGGTTTGCCTGTACATTTTGTTTATTGGCCCGAAAAAAATGATATGTGCAAAGTTTCAGCACCATTGGATATGATATGATTTAGGGGTGCCTCAAAGTTTTGATTTTTTGATCCTCGAAAATCTTCCAAGGGGGAAATTTGGAAAATCGATTTTTTTTCGATGCCAAATGACTTAAAAATGCATGAAAAGTCGAGATCTGGTGTCATCTCGAAAAAAAATTTTTGGCTGAAAATCGACCTTTTGGGACCTAGTCTTGAGAGGCAATGAAGGTATGGAAAAAAAATAATTATGGAATTTAAAGAACCGATCATGCACATTTTGTTTATTGGCGGTTTTTGAAATTCGATGATGAAATTTTTCCCATACATCCATTGCCATCCTAACATATGTGGTATATATACAGTGACTCAAAGTCGAAATCGTACCTCATCATGCAGATCTCTTTTCACTACTTTTGAAAGTCGAAAATAAGCTTTTGAAACATTTTGTTAAGAAAATGATATATACATCATTTCAAAGCTTGAATCTTCTGCTTTTGGAAAATTTCACGAATATGTTACCTTGGTGTGTGTAGATATAGTGGATAAACATATCGGGAGGATATAAAAAATCGATTTCTTTGTGTTATTACAGAAATTTTGTGAATTAACAAAATTTTTTGTCAACTAAAGGGTGTGTCACATCAAATTGCATCACGGAAAAAACGCTGTAGAAATTCGCCCAGTAGACCGATCGTTTTGAAAATTTTAGACAGTAAAATAAAAACTATTAAACAACTTTTGGCATTTTCTTTTCATTCATACTTCGAGCCCAAGCCCGTATGCTCGCACCTTCCTCTTTACCCCGTCCAAAAGGTTCTGTACAACGTCAGGTTGTAGTTTTTTTTGAACAGAAATCCATTTACTCTTGAAGTCCGCCTCCGATTTGACAACTTTTGGGTTCTTCCGGAGGGCCTGCTTCATAATCGCCCAATATTTCTCTATTGGGCGAAGCTCCGGCGCGTTGGGCGGGTTCATTTCCTTTGGCACGAAGGTGACCCCGTTGGCTTCGTACCACTCCAACACGTCCTTTGAATAGTGGCACGAAGCGAGATCCGACCAGAAGATGGTCGGGCCCTCGTGTGCTTCAATAGTGGTAGTAAGCGCTTCTGTAGGCACTCCTTAAGATGACCGTTTACCGTTTACCGTGCCGGTCATCACGAAGGGGGCGCTCCGCTTTCCGCAAGAGCAGATCGCTTGCCACACCATGTACTTTTTGGCAAACTTGGATAGTTTCTGCTTGCGAATCTCGTCCGGAACGCTGAATTTGTCCTCTGCGGAGAAGAACAACAGGCCCGGCAGCTGACGAAAGTCCGCTTTGACGTAGGTTTCGTCGTCCATTACCAGGCAATGCGGCTTCGTCAGCATTTCGGTGTACTTCCGGGCTCGCGTCTTCCCCACCATGTTTTGCCTTTCGTCGCGGTTAGGAGCCTTCTGAATCTTGTATGTACGCAGGCCCTCCCGCTGCTTGGTCCGCTGGACGAATGAATTTAACAAATTCAGCTTATTGGCGACATCCCGGACCGAACTTCTCGGATCACGTCTAAACTGCTTAACTACGCGCTTGTGATCTTTTTCACTGACGAAGCATCCATTTTTGCCGTTCTTCACCTTCCGGTCGATGGTTAGGTTCTCGAAGTATCGTTTTAGTACTCTGCTGACCGTGGATTGGACGATTCCCAGCATCTTACCGATGTCCCGATGTGACAACTCCGGATTCTCGAAATGAGTGCACAGGATTAATTCACGACGCTCTTTTTCGTTCGACGACATTTTTCCAAATTTACGAAAAATTGACAGTGAAGCATGGCCAACGTGATCTATACACTCTTATCTGATTATAAGCGAAAGCTGAAGATATAATTCCTAAAAATTAAATTTCTACAGCGTTTTTTCCGTGATGCAATTTGATGTGACACACCCTTTAAGTTGATAGCAAATCCATTAAACTCTTCAACATGGAGATATTCTTATTTAAATGAAAAAGTTTTTGATGATGAATAATTGATTATTGAATTGATCCAATTAACGAGCATTTTAACCCATATTGGCCTCATACAAAGCAAGAGATAATACACCACAGACCAATCTGATCACTGTGACCCAGAGAACCGCATCATAAATGAGTCAATCGCGGAACTGAACAGGTTCGGGGGCAAATCATTCTACTTGCCGTTCCCATCAGACATGCTCCACTAAACTACAAACCGATAATCACAAAACATCAATTGTTCATAGCGAGGATGAACACGGTGCTCGGTACCCGTTTCATGGCTCCGCCGCGTTCCGTTCAAAGGTCAGCCGTTACGAACGTCAATTTCATCCTCCTCCTAGAGATCGAACAACGATTCGAACGAGAGATTTGGTTCCGTTTCGGTGGTGGTGGTGATGGTTTTGGTAGAACACAGCCCTAGCTAGAACCGCAACAACCAGATAATAAAGCAATAAATCTCCCATTAATGCTTAAACGACGATATCCGTAACCGCGGAGCGGGCTCCTCCACTCTTCATCGGTAAAATTACATCCCAACTCTGGGAGATCATTGCCGGGGCAAAAACAAGTCCAACGGTCGTGTTAACATGCGCGCTATTCCGATAATTTTTTCCTCTATACCTCGCGTGCCTCATCCCAGAGCTGCAGCAGTTGGTCATGAGGCGGAGAGTAGGTCCGTTTATGGGCAACCGGCACTGGACCAGATGATCTAAATCTACGAGACTCGTTGGTGGGTATCGTTAGCGTGGTACGGCAGACCACAGCAGCATCGTTGAAAAATTAGGGGAAAGCGTGCAATTTCAATGTGGCAACATTGTTGCGATCCCACTTTGCACATTTGCGCCTTCTTGGGGCGATGGGTTGGTGAGGGGAGACAAGTTTCATGATTGAACTTTTGCTGGGCACTTGTCTCATTCGTCGACCCATGGAGTTGGACGTAATGAAAATATAATCAGATGAGCCTATTGGCCAACGTACGATTACAAACCACACTCGCTTGTTGTGATCCATGGGAAGTAACTCATAACAATAAGCTTGAAGCTAAGGCTTTGATGGCTGCAAAAAATAATCACAGAAACGAGAGTGCGGAGGGCGCGTAGGAATCCGCAGCGCCTAGTGTATATTTGTGCTGTTTGTTTTAATGAATCCGACTGCGCCAGGAGGAAGAATGTACCAACGACGTGCCAATAAACCTACTGGTGGTTGCCTATTAAGGGTATCTCATACACACCAACTTTCGAGGCGAGAGCAAACGGAACGAGCGCGCACACCTACGGAAGGCCTGGTGACACAGTTTTCGGGATACAACTTCATTCACGCTAGCGTAACGTTTCCAAGGGATGTCGGGTCCCACATCTGAAACGTGGGGGCGGAACCGTGTTCTTAATTGGCATCTAGTGTGAAGTTTCTCTGCTCCTCTCTCCACCACGGAGTGTCGAGCGGAAGAAATTGAACCGAAACGGCGCTGACCTGGGGTTCCCCATTCTGCGACCGGGATGACTCATGATGCGCGGAACCATTCGTTTTGTCATCTGTTTTTCACATTTGCCGACGAAATTTCCCAGGAGACAGCGATGAGTTCAACGAACTCAGCCGCTCTTTCGTACTCTTGTCTAAACGACCACTTAAATTCGAATCAATAAAAGGCTCGGTTCTCGTGTTCTCGTTCGCTATCCCAATGTGCAAAAAGTACATTCACAAAGCCGTCTAAAGCAAAGATCGAAAGAAGCCTTCCGAATGTTGTGAATCTAAAAGCGACCGCACAGATAAACTGGACACCAGAAGAAAAAGAAACCATTTCGTGTCAAAATCTAGTGCTGACATAAAGAAGCATCCCATCACGAGGAAGAGGGAGACAACAATGCTGCTACCTGTCCGACGGATGGACGACACACACACACCGAAAATGATCTCTGTGAGTTCGATACTTATCAGCGCTAATCGCATTATTAGGGAGGACGACGAAAGCTGCGATCCCGCCGCCAAACATCATGATTAGCGGTTTTCTGCGATTTATCTCGCTGCTGGATTGGAAGCGACATGTGGTATATAATTGGGATGAATCAATGTGATTGGAGCAAGGCAAACTTCGGGGGGCGACGGTTAGGACCCGACTGGATGATCAAGAAGAGAGTAGAGCATACATAAATCAATGATTTGGTATCACAACTTTGTCTCATAAAAGAGAGACATCAAGGAAGCGGTCATTGTCGGGAAAAAATCGTGGATCATTTCCGGTTGAAGATACCGACAGAGTAGAAAGAGGCAAAATCTATCTTTTCGCTTATTTTTGCTGGAAACAGGCCAAATTCGTGCAGTGCGAAACTTAAATTAATGACGCTTTGTCATTTTCATTTGGTAAATGTATGATGATGCTTATTTTTTGGCGTAGGATTACGTTTATCCTTTACGAACCAAAATCATAATTCGTTTACAAATCGTCGAATTGTTTGATATGTCATACATTACAATTCCCAGTCCGTAAATGGTTTTATTGACGAAAATTTCCATTTTCTCATACATTTGTCCTGGTCCTGGGACTTTTTTGTGCTTTCCTACCCGTGCTGCCAATAACGATCAATTAATGTAACGGTGAGGCACAATTTTCGTACCCCACTGCTATTTAGACAAGCATAAATCGCTCGCTCGAAATGAAAATGACCCATTCCATGAGGTTATATAGCTAGAAAATGACTTACATAAAACTTTTTATAATATAATAATATTATAAAAATAAAAATATGGACCCATGGTATACTGTAAAATACATAACAAAATTCTGGACGTTTCTGGTCAATCGCTAGTCCACTTGTTGACAGTAGAGATCTTAATTTAGTGTATTGAACTAAAAAAAATTACAAAATTAAAAAAAAATAAAGGCGATAAAATTTTTTGAAAAATAAATTCAATTGCACGTACTTAACTGCTGCAGTATCGGTACCATAAACACCATTCACAATTTCAGCGGCCTGGGTAGCATTTTCGCATTTATGAAAGAAAAGTGGAAAATGTACCGAATTTTCTCTTTGTTGACCTCTAATTCAAAACTGAATGGAACAAACAAAAAACAGCAAAAGATTTTTTTAAGCGTGAAATGTCACCTTTACAACGAGTCTAAATCTGAAATTGTATGATCGATATTATATGATCACTAAAGCCAGCTACCTAGAAAATAATGGATAACTTTTTCCCCAACCGAATATGTTAAAAGTTCGTATTAAAATAAAAAAAAAAAAATTAATTTTTTTTAAATTTTTTCATACAAAATAGAAAATTTAAAAAATGGGCCCAAGATGGTTAAACTATTTTTGACGAACTTTGTGGAACATCGAATTTTTAGGAATTTTCGAAACTTCGAATTTTTGTATGTTAACAATCATGTTTAGGGGGGTCTCCGTAGCCACATTGGTTGCGCGTTCGCTTAGTGAGCGATCGATCGTGAGTTCAAAAACTCAGGGCCCCCATTGACCATCTTTGTGTTGTTACAGAATAACTACGTCCACGCAACAATCATCAGCGATGGAGATCGATCCACGGTCGAAATAAGATCGATTCATCCATACAACTGCTCTGCTCGGCAGAAATATCGGGCTGCTGTTCTATAAATAACTCAACAATGGATCAACGACTGTCTCCGCTGTCCAGTCTTAACTGTGGATAATGGAAGAACAGATAGAAAACTCTTTCGCCTAAATGGCTACTGTGTAAATATGTACCATTTGCAATGGTATAGAAGGGAATACTCTAACGCCGAAAAATGGCAACTGTGTAATGTGCTAATTATAGATATGATAAATATGTGACATGTACACGATTAAAATTCGGCTCTGTTACAGCTAAAATGCTAATGAGCCTAAAATAAACAAAAGGGATAAAAAAAATCATGTTTAGAAACAAATTATGAATCCTGATGTGATTTAAAACAAAAAAAGTTATTATCAATCTCCTTCTAAATGTAGCCATTCTTGAAATATTTAAAAAAATATTTCTAATTTATTGTCTTTTTTATAGTAAATAATCCCTTTTAATATGTTTGTCGTGTTATACCGTCATGTTCATGAAATTTTCTGATTTTGCTTATAATTTCTAACAACTTCTCCAAATACATCATCATGGTTAATTTTTTGACTCAAGCGTAACTTTTGAAAAGGACGTGTCGATTTGAGTAAGAGAAATCTTTGATAATTTATATCTCAAAAAATATGAGTCGTACCGAAATAGTGTGTTAGAAAGAGTTATAGAGTATTATTGGCTTAATTTGAGAAAAATATACACTGAGAAGGAAAATTAGTACTCTTTTTTTTATTTAAAAAATAAAATTTTAATCTGCTATATCAAAAAATATGTATTTTTTTAAATGTTTTTTCAATTTTTTCATATAAAATAGAAGTCATGTAGAAAATTTGAAAAATGGGCCCAAGATGGTAAAACTATTTTTGACGAACTTTGTGGAACATCCAATTTTTACGAATTTTCGAAACTTCGAATTTTTGTATGTTAACAATCATTTTTAGCCACAAATAATGAATCCTGATGTGATTTAAAACAAAAAAGGTTATTATCAATCTTCTTCTAAATGTAGCCATTCTTGAAATATTTAAAAAAATATTTCTAATTTATTGTCTTTTTTATAGTAAATAATCCCTTTGAAATCCCGTCATGTTCATGAAATTTTATGAATTTGCTTATAATTTCCAACAACTTTTCCAAATACATCATCATGGTTAATTTTTTGACTCAGGCTTAACTTTTGAAAAGGGCGTATCGATTTGAGTAAGAGAAATCTTTGATAATTTATATCTCTAAAAATATGAGTCGTACCTTTCTAACACACAGGAAGAGCTATAGAGTATTGTTGGTTTAATTTGAAAAAAAATATACATTGAGAAGAAAAATTAGTACTCTTTTTTTTTATTTACAAAATAAAATTTTAATTTGCGATATCAAAAAATGTGTATTTAGAAATATTTTTTTAAATATCTCGAGAATGGTTGCATTTAGAAGGAGATTGATAATAACTTTTTTTGTTTTAAATCACATCAGAATTCATAATTTGTGGCTAAGAATGATTGCTAACATACAAAAATTCGAAGTTTCAAAAATTCCTAAAAATTCGATGTTCCACAAAGTTCGTCAAAAATATTTTTACCATCTTGGGCCCATTTTTTTAATTTTCTGCATGACTTCTATTTTGTATGAAAAAATTTAAAAAATATAAAAAAAATACATATTTTTTGATATCGCAGATTAAAATTTTATTTTTTCAATAAAAAAAAGAATACTAATTTTTCTTCTCAGTGTATATTTTTCTAAAGTTAAGCCAACAATACTCTATAACTCTTTCTAACACACTATTTTCGGTTTCGTCATGAACATGACGGTATAACACGACAAATATATTAAAAGGAATTATTTACTATAAAAAAGACAATAAATTTGAAATATTTTTTTAAATATTTCGAGAATGGCTACATTTAGAAGGAGATTGATATTAACCTATTTTGTTTTAAATCACATCAGGATTCATAATTTGTGGCTAAAAATGATTGTTAACTTCGATCGTTAAATTCGTTAAATTCGATGTTCCACAAAGTTCGTCAAAAATATTTTTACCATCTTGGGTCCATTTTTTAAATTTCCTGCATGACTTCTATTTTGTATGAAAAAATTTAAAAATACGTATTTTGGATATTGCAAATAGAATTTTTATTTTGTAAATCAAAAAAATAGTACTAATTTTTTTTTTCAGTGTACATTTTTTCCATATTCAACCATCATCTCTATCTCTATCATCAACTCTATAACTCTTTCTAAGACACTATTTCGGTACGACTCATAGTTTTTGAGATATAAATTATCGAAGATTTCTCTTACTCGATACGCCTTTTTCAAAAGTTACGCTTGAGTCAAAAAATTCCCAATTCCTGTGGAAAACTCATATTTTCTCTAACCCAAACGGAATACACACTTTCATTCGAATCAAAAATACTCATGTTTTGTCTTTTGTCGATTTCATTTGGAATTACTCTTATATGAAAAAATAAAAAGATACGTATTTTAGATATTGCAAATTAAAGTTTTTTTTGTAAAGAAAAAAAGAATGCTATTTTTTTTTCTCAGTGCATATTTTTTTGCGTTTAAACATCAATACTCTATAACTCTTTCTAAGACTCAAACTTTAAAGCTATAATGCTATGAGAGAGTCGCGCCAAAACCACGCAAACCATCGGTTTTTCCTAGGGCCAACGTTTCTTTTTAGCATAATATCCGAAGTGATAAACAAACCAATTGAAAAGAATTATTACATAGTTCTATCATAACAATGTGGTCGTGTCTTTGATACCATCCATCTGTTTTGACGCAGGACAATACGCGATAAAGAATGCGCGATAAATAGAACGCGATAAAGTATTTTTTCAGCATGTACTTTTGCTCTAATTGGCCCCGATTCTATTATTTAAAAAAAAAATTAAAATATTTCGTGTAGGACACGAAAATGGTGTTTTAGATTTTTTCAATGCCAAATGTCTTAAATTTGCGTGAAACGTTGAGATCTACTGTCATCTCTAATTTTTTTGTCAAAAATCGACACTCTGAGACTTCCTTTTTGCCTCCATGTCCGAGGCAAAACGTATGGTTTAGGGTGCCAATGAAAATGGTCATCTAGAATTTTCATTAAACAAAAATGTTGAAATACACGATAAAATACCCTACCCAAAATATTAGCTAACTGGAAATCGGGGTTTTCAAAACAAATTTTTTGATGCTAAATGCCTTATAATTGCACGAAACATCTAAATCTTCGACTTCCGAACCACTTGGCCGATTCAAATGATCGACATATCAAATTAATTGGCTCTAAATTAATATGTCGATCATCTGAATAGGTGCAGTAGATTAAAAGTTATGAATTTTTGTGGTGTTTCCACCATTATCAAAAACGAAAAGGGCCACAACAATTTTCACTAAAGAGTTATTTCAGAAAGTTCGATGCATTCTAAAGTTATATCTGAAATCATAAAAATTGATTTTTATCCCATCTGTTTATTAGGCTCATTTTGCAATTCAGCTGTAGCAGAGGCGAATTTGATTCGCGTACATTTTTATCTCACGCTAATTTTGTTGTATATTACACTGTAGTCATTTAGGCGTAAGAGTATTCCTATCTTATCGATACACCTGTTGTAAATTACACAATGTCACCTTTTTCAGCTTAAGAATATTTCTATTATTCGAATGTTCACAGTTGGACCATACACGGCGGGTCTGTTGATATGAGGCTTCCTTTGTTGTGTTATTACCAATTACCGATGCAGCAGATTGTTGCGTCGACATAGTATCTAAAATAACACACAAACATGGTCAATTGAGGGCCCTGAGTTATGAGCTCATGATCGTTCGCTTAGTAGTGAATTGAAAAATGAAGGTGAATATTTATTCAGCTACGGTTCTTCCGAGAAGTCTTGAACCACTGCGACCATTAGTTTGGTCTGTTGTGGTGCTTCGCTTTTCCGCAAAAGGTGCGGTATAGTATAAGTAGTGGATGTTTCTTTGGGAATTATGTTTTGGGAGCATTGGAGATGTAATTTTGCTAAAACTTACTGAATAATTCATTTTCCAGGTAGATTACTTCACATACAAGTCACATCATCATTTGAAAAACTCTAACAAACGAAATTGATTTCTCTCCGATTATATCTGCGACATCACCCACCGACTTCTCTATATTACTTTTCTCACAAAGGCACAACTCCGCAAAGTATTGAAGTCCAATCAATTTAAATTCAACTCTATCGAACATCATTTTGTAATCAGACAGTTGGCTATCGAGCTACGTTTTTTTATAGTCAATGGTTGTGAATAGGTCCTTATGAAAAATAAGTCGCCAAATAAAATAGGTTATGTTAGAATGAATATTGCATTTATATGCTTCATAGTGCAATATTCCATTACTGGATTGTCGCTGGGCGTTTAACCATCCACTTTTGAATCGTGTTGATGGAAGTAATCTAAAAATAATAAGTTTAAATAATTGAACATGTAGGTGTATGGACTTGGATGGACCCCGAAGCGCCGCTCTACTTCTAGTACTATGAATAGACACATGCACTTGTTAGCGTTTGGAAAACTGTGAAGGGCAGGTTGAATGGAAACGTTCATAGCTCATTTTCAAAACACACGGATTAGCAGCAGCAGCAGCTTCCGAAGCGCCTGTAAACCTGTATTTAGATTTCTCACGATCTGACACGCCCGCTGACGGGGACAGCATGAGCATAATTTTCAACAAGTAAAGCGCACACACAGACCTAACGGACACCAGTCATGGTCCAATGGTCCATGGGGTTCGCTCACTGTGTCTTGCTCAAGTACGCGCTTCTAGTCAGATGCAGTACTCCCTCAAGGGTGGTATCCCCAATACAGCACATCTCACATAAGCACTCCTCAACTAGTTTACTAGGCTAACTATCATCCGACATGATGCTGCGCTGCTGCTGCCCGAAGGTTTCGAGATGCTAATGCCCCTGGGGAAAATGAATGGACGGAATATAAATTAACTCAAAAAAACACCTCGGAAACGCTTTCTCTCCGTGTCACCGGACACTGATACGCTTGTTCAGAACATGAGCACTGTGTCAGCATTTTTTTTTGCTCCATGAAACCCTCTGCACCTACTACTTGTTGGTGATCTGATTTACTTCCTTCGTCGTGTTTTGCCGTCAACGCGAGACTACGCGAGAACAACTACAACGGATTCATTCATGGCGAAATCGTGATGCAACTTTCATCCCTGAATTAATGCTACCACAAACGGTCGCTGTCAACCGCACCGCACCTTCGGAGGCAATATGTGGTTTGTTTATGCACACTACTTGTTCCACCGAGTGAGAAAGAGACCCTTCAAAACTGAACCAACAGTTGTTGAACATTGAACAGTCCTCGCGGGGGACTTGAAACCCAACCCAGCGTCTGTCAACAGCAGATTCACGGTGTGAGAACTGGATGACTCAGTGGGTCGAGACTCACCTTATCTACCTCTCGGAATCTGAACAGTGTGGAAGGCTCAACTCACACCGAGGAGGAGGAGGAGGAGGTTGGTGTCTTGATTAGCGGTATCTGTCCTTGCGGAGAGAGCGGGGTATACAAACATCATAATTTAAATTTTGCCACTCCGACCATAAGAGAACACACAAACATTTCTCCCGGACACAGGCGAACAAACGAAGAGCTTTTGCACCAGCAGTCTGGCGAGATCTAAACAAGTTACACTCTTGACCCGCATAACAGTTACGTTGCAGTTCCTTCTAACGCCTGCCTTTATCAGCCCTTGCGAGATCGTCCGCGCCCGCTAAACTCATATTTAGGTTTATGGCTTTATTTCTGCAACTCCAGAAGAACAAAACGCAAATCGACCCGAAAGATTTTCTCATCCTGATTTCGACCCTTCCCTTTTTTCCCCTCCAACGCGGTCAAGTTCTGTTTCGACTTGTCTTTGCCGATGCTCTCCCCACAGATGCCGTAACAGCGCCTGCCACCACAAACCATTTTGAACCGTTATATCTGAAGGAGGCTACAACACGCAACACGCGGCTGTTACTGCTGCTGCCGGCATGGGAAAATGACTGCGTTTGCGCAAGATACCGTGACCTTGCTGACTTGTCCGATGAAAGATGCGACAGTGACTGGACCAGACCGGGTGACCGGTCGAAGGCTATCTGGCGATTTGTCGAAGCGAACTTGCTCAAGCTGCCGATTATTAATGCGCGCTTTTACATTGGTGGAATCACGACCAAATTGATATCGAAAAAATTACAACATGCAATGGGTTTTCGATATGCTAGTTAGCGCACTCTGAAATACGAGGTGTGACAGACGGAAATTCAGGTTCTATTTCAAAAATATGCAAAACCAAATTTTGAAATCGTTGTACATTAGGATAGGACAGCCGATTTTTTAGTAACCCATTCCAATTTTTTTTAACCCTTTTTTCATAAAATCTATTTAGTAAAAATAGCATCTTCAATACACCGTTAAAGAATCTTATTCAAAAATTAAATTTCATATTAATTAATTTAATAATATTTTCATAATTCAAAACCTGTCCTTTTCCACATTTTTTCATTTATTTAATTTTAAAAACGCTTTTAATTTAACAAGGTTTGATGTAAATCTCGTCTCGATGATCGTGTCTTGAACCACCTTTTGGAACACAGTAGTTAGTAACCATTTAGGCGTAAGAGTATTTTTTCTGTTCCATTTCATTATGGTAAATTACCCAGTAGAAGCCATTCAGGCGTAAGAGTATTCTTTCTGTTTATCCATTGTTCAGCAGACCGTACAGCGGAGACAGATGATATTGATCATTGTTGTGTTATTAATAGCACAATGTTTCTTGCAGAGCAGAGCCTTTGTATGGATGAATCGATCTTCATTCGCTCGTGGATCGATCTCCATCACTGATGATTGTTGCGTGGACGTAGTTATTCTATAATAACACGAAGATAATCAATTGAGAGTTTTGAACTCACGATCGAACTAAGCGAACGCATAGCCAATGTGGCTACGAAGACCTCTTCACCTGTCTTTAAGGTTGCTAAAGTTGCATCTTGAAAGGCGTCTCTAGGCTCGCGTCTTGAAGCTCGCATTCTAGAACACGTCTCGAAATGTGTCTTTAGGCTTGTGTCTTAAAGCTTGAAATGCGCCTCGAAGCTCGCGTGTTTCTAAGCTAGAGTCTTGCAACGCGGTTAGAAGTTTGTGTGTAGAAACACGTCTCTTGAAACGTGTGTTTTAAGCGTCTTGAAACGTGTCTTCAAGCTTGCGTCTTAAAACTTCAAATGCGTTTCAATGCCTCTGTTTTGAAAGGCGTCTCGAAGCTCGCCTCTTGAAACGTTTCTCGAGGTTCGCATTTTGAAACGCGTATATAAGTTGGCGTCTTGCAACGCTTCATGAAGTGCGCGTTTTGAGACGCTTCTTGAAGCGTTACGTCTTGAAACGTGTTTCGAAGCTTGCGCCTTGCAACGCGTCTCGAGTCGTGTCTTTAGGCTTGTATTTTGAAACGCGTCGAATTTGGCGTTTTAAAATTCGTCTCGAAGTTCACGCTTTCAAATACCCCTCGAAGATCGTGACTCGAAGTGAGGCTCGCGTTTTGAAATGCGTCTCGAAAACACGTAGATACAATAAATCAGCGAATTGATTCTGTGAATTCTTCAATTCTCACGCGGTGACGGAAGATATTCCAGTGTAACATAATTTCTAAATAATTTTTAAATAAAAATTCAAATAAAAAATGAAAAAGTTTAAGCCTCGCGCTTGGCATAGATATGAGGGATATAAAGTAAAAACTTCGTCTTTTCTGGACGAGAATATTTATCATAAATACAAACTAGGGTGGCGATTGGACTTGTGTCCTGGTTTCCCAATTGCCTACAAGGGTCTTGTCGGGATCGTACTATTTAGCTCTGTTGGGGACAAATCCGGCTCGCCATTGAACTAAAACTTTACTGAACAGGTTTTATTGTTGGGTAAAACATATTCTCTTTCAGATAACTCGTCTCCCTCAAACGTTTGTAGGGGTAGCCATCATCATCATCATCATCATATTTATGATATTTTGTGATTAATCACGCGTAAAATGGTCTTTAATATTTCTCAAATTTCAACACGCGGCGGCGGAAAGTTTACTGAGAGAGCCCTCCTATTGTCGATATTTCTAAAATTCGTATTCTATATAAGCCGGCGATATATCCCGCGTTGCATTTACGATCACTAGTATTTTCCGACACGCGGCGGCGAAAATTATTCCCGCACAAGCTGGGATCTCTACTTTCGATAATTATAAACGACTTTTAGAAAAAAAACAACGATTTGTCATCACGCGAAGAAATTACTCATTTAAAAAAATGTAGCTTTTAAATACCTGGACCGAACATAGATTTTTTTCAACAAATGAAGGATATTCTAAGCGAACAATTAAAATTGTTTGTTTTTTTTGCGGTTTCTGAGGTATTGGACTAGAGAAGACTCTAGCCGTTTAAGTCATTTTTATCAAATCGATATATTGTTTAGCTTTTTTTTCGATAATATTCATTTATTAAAGTTCGTAGCTTTCAATCGATTTCTGATATTTTATCTAGCAAATGAAATATATTGAAGCGAACTTTCTTCAAAAAGAACTTGGTACTGCGATGTAGTATTTTAAAAAATTATCTTTTTGGTTTTACAGGCGAGGTAAATACATGAATACAACCATATCTAGCTGACTGTGACTGGCTTCAAAGTAACATTTTATTTTTTTTATTGTTTTATTACCTCTATTTTCAGTAACAATTTTTTTATTTTTCCCTTTTCGTCACTTTACTTGTGTTTGAAGTCAATGTATTCTATTTTCTTCAAATTTTCCAGGCTTTTCGGACCTTTCCAGGACCTGACATATATATATATGGAGGCGATCTGGCGTAGTGGTAACATCCATGCCTCTCACGCTGAAGGTCACGAGTTCAATTCTCACTCCCGACATTCTTCCAAAAATGGAAGTAAAAAGTGACGAACCAGCCAAATGAGTTGAAAATCACTATAATACAGATAAAAAAAAAATATATATATATATTTTTTGTGCTCCCGTGGCCGAGTGGTTAGCGTCATAACTAACATGCCGGGTGTTCGGGTTCGATTCCCGTTCTGGTCGGGGGAATTTTTCGTCAAAGAAATTTCCTCCGACTTGCACTGTGATCACGCGTATTCTAGAGCTTACCACTCAGAATGCATTCAAGGCGTGTTATTTGGCATAGAAATCTCAACTAAGTACTAATAAAAATGACGCAAGTAATACTACGTTGAGACGGCAAAGTTCCTCTAGGAACGTTAGTGCAATTGAAGAAGAAGAAGAACATATATTTTTTATAATTTTTTTACGTCTTACACTCTGGCATATGTTGTTGTACAGCTTTTTCTTCAAATTTCTTCGGTCACGTAAATCTTGGCCTGGAGAGGGTCACTTCCTATGGCATTCAAATAGTTGAACACAATTAAAAAATAAGCTACAGCACAATTTTTATGAAAAATTACCACCGATTTACACTCTTCGCGCTGTGGGCGATTTTTCAACTCACATTATTTTGGCTACTCGAGATACACAAAAATAAGTGCAAATTTAAAGTCACAAAAGCTATCGCAAAAAATGTATCACATCTTGAGCTGGAACTTCAATAATTGACTAAATAAAAGACTCCACTACTGCCTCTTACACGGACCGATTTTGGGAATCGAGAAGTCGCTCAAAATAACTCATATGTATTGGTTCTGAACTTATTAAAGGGACCTTCAACAGAAAAAGATGGTATCTGCTATAAATGAAAAAGCAAGAAAAATTTCCGTAAGCACCGTGAATACGGCTGATCAATAGAATTGGCAGAAATGTTTAAAATCTTTGTTTTCCGCTTAATTCTCATGTTTTGTTCAATAATTCACGGAGAATTGAACTTTTCACATTTTTTTTAAGTTTCGAAAAACGTGATATGAGCGAAACATTTACAGTGATAAATTCGAGAGTGTTATAAACGAGACGTGATAAAAACGCAAAGTGGTAAAATCGAGACGTCACTGTATATATGCTACTAGCTGACTCGGCAAACTTCGTCCCGCCTAAAATTTGTTTTTTGTTATCAATACCTTCAAACATTCACGTTTTCTTACTATGAGCAAGTTCATGGGTGCAATCGCAGAACCGTTCATTGATTGATCTTCTAATCGACCCCATTGAATTTACCTTTTACTATAAAATTCCTAGTATTTTTACCAAAACTCGTCATTATAATGTCAGATTATTTTCAGACACAATTCTCTGAAACATGTTTCTCCGTTACATGGAATAAATGTTTGATAAAGAAAATATGATAGAATAAAGACAGCCCTAAATCGGACAATTCCTTCCTCGAGTTCTGCTCTCATCAACACATTCGGTGATACTTTTATATTGATATAGAAGAAGATATAGGAGTGTGTTTCATCACATTAAAATCCATTTCCAGTTTCGAACAAAGATCAATTTCGCTAGCGCAAACATCAAATGGACTAACAGCATTTGCCACTATGTAATTGTAGAACACATGAGAATTTAATTTTTCGAATTTTCCATTTTTCCTTCAGAGTTTTCCGAAAATTTTCAATGTTTGTCATGTTTGGTTGGAATATTTTTGGTTGAAATATGTGCAATATTTTTATGGGAGCCCCTTTCCATTCCAGAGGAAAGAGGGGTGTCATACCATCATAGAAACATTTCTCATACCCAAAAATCCTCGCATCCCAAATTTGGCTCCATTCGCTTGATTAGTTCTCGAGTTATGCAGAAGTTTGTGTTTGTGTGCCCCCTGTAATTTGTGTTTCATTTATATAGCAGCTCCCCCTTAGAGAGGGGGAGGAGTATCTAACCACCATAGAATCATTTATTGCACCCTAAAACCTTCACATGCAAAATTTGGTTCCATTTGCTTGATTAATTCTCGAGTAATGCAGAAATTTGTGTTTCATTTATATTGCAGACCCCCCCCCCCCCCCTTAGAGGAGTCTAACCATCATAGAAGCATTTATTGCACCCTAAAACCTCAATATGCTCAATTCGGTTTAATTTGGTTGATTAATTTTCGTGTAATGCAGAAATTTGTGTTTCATTTGTTTGGCAGATGCAATAAATGTTTTTACGGTTTCTTACAACCGTAAAAACATTTATTGCACCCTAAAACCTCCACATGCCAAATTTGGTTTCATTTGCTTGATTAATTCTCGAGTAATGCAGAAATTTGTGTTTCATTCGTATGGCAGCCCCCCCTTAGAGAGGGGGGTGGAGAGTCTAACCACCATAGAAACATTTATTGCACCCTAAAACTTCCATATGCCAAATTTCGTTTAATTTTCTTGCTTAATTCCCGAATAATGTTGAAATTTGTGTTTAATTTGTATAGCAGTCCCAAAGCGTCGATTTTCGACAAAAATTGTTTTTTTCAGGTAGATCTCGACGTTTCATGTTATTTTAAGTCACCTCAGAAGTACAATTCAATAAGTGCGCACTTTTGCCCCGCACGGTGCGCACCTTTGCCGTCTATGTTTGCCCCATAGTGGACGTAGAGGGCTGTGAGACACTAGTAAATGAAGTCCGATTGAGCTGAAATTTTGCATAGAGTAGTTTTTGTGGCAACCGACATTCTTAATTAAGTCCCATTTGAAAATTCGAAGGTAACTTTTTTCAAAATTTGCAAAATGTTGAAGGAAAACAGGAAAAATATTATTATGTATTCTATGTAAAGGCAGCACATGGCAATGGTACTTTTTTTGTTGCAAAAATCTTAAAACTAAAATGGTTATTAGGCACCATTAGGCATCACGACACTGTACATTTGTCATCACGAATTTATGGTTTTTCCTCTCCAAAAAGACCAATAAAAAGACCAATCAATGAATGGTTCTGGGATCGAACCCAAAATCAATTTTGGTCAGGGCGAAGTTCACCGGGTCTGCTATATAAGTCATTTTGTTTATTTAATAAAAATACATCTCAATGAGACAATTTTATATTATTTTCTGACTTGTTTATGCGTTAAGTCTCAGCTTTCCAAAAATAATATAAACAGCTAAGGTCTCTGATCTCGAAAACCATATAAACCAATTCCCTAAAAAAGTCGATTTTCAATCTAGTTCTTTTCATGTATCCGCTATATAAGTAATACAGCCTCAGTACCGCGAATATCCGAAACTTGAAACCATAATTCAACATAAACACGTTGCTTGTGTTGCTAAATTATGTTGACTCATATGGGACACATACAACGCGCGTTATGGGTTCCAACGATTACATCAAAGGTCGCTGGTCCAAGTTTGTCAACGCGATTGCTAGGCGTGTTCTATCACAAATTAGGGAAAAGCGCAACAACGACAACATCAACAACACCATCTTACCAATCACCAAAGTCGTGTGTGCATGCGTCAATCACGATGACATGCGTCTGATTAATATGTTTCGTCGAACGTGTCGAGTTGTTCGAAAGACCACCGAACGTGTCGGAAGATGTCAACAAACGGTAGACTGCAGCAGATTGTCTGTGTATGTAACACACGCATGTCACTGATAAGACAGGTTCCCGCCACCGATTATGCGGCTAACAAATTATGCTTTGCTACTTTTGGAATGGATTTTGAATGTATTACTCCAGCAATGGATGATTAATTGGAAGAACGGGGCGGGAATATGAAGTCGAAACGTAACGAAAATCGTTGGTTTCAAACGTCAGAACTCACCCTGACGACCATCAATTATTTATGGCTTAGGAGAGCATGAGCTATTGCGCGCTCGGGTTTTTGAAAAGACCTGTTCTAAAACCCCGCGTGCGCACTCATTCTGTGTAAAATGATATGTTTCGTTTCGCCACGAGCCTCGAGGTTCGTATTCTCAAAGTCAAGATCAAGGATACTGCTGTGGTTCGAGAATGTACGCAATTCGGGTTAAACTTATGATCATAATAATTTTACGGGGAGCTGAACCTGTCCGTCATCAACCGAATGTTTGGCTTAATCGTTAGGAACGCCTGAGTTGACAAGGCTGGAGTGTTCAAGTTCCGAAATGCAAATGTTACGTCAACACACACAAAAAAGCTTTTAGTTTGAATTTGGTCGGCATTATTCCCGCACTCAAGCAGACTCATGCTTAATTGTCCAATTGACCGAGGTGATCAGGCAGAACTGCTCAGAAATTTCATCAAAAGTGGTTTTTTTGCAAATGATGAATGATCAACCCCTTGAAGTTTTGTTTTCTATTTTTTTGTTTACACACGACAATGTACTGTCAGAGACCAACCGGTTCTCTACAACCCAATTAATGCAAACAGACATTCCCACATCACGCGGTTTTGGATCTGCTCGTACACAGCAGGACAATGAACTCCCGCGCTCTCAACATCCAGCAGTTGATTCATCATCGACATCGGCCGAAATTGACAAGTGATTTACGGAATTACGTAACCCCAAACTGCGGCCGCTTTCTTCCACTTTCGATGACCTGAAACAAAAGCAAATGGTGTAACGGCTTTGTAACTACTCCCCGGCGCTCGCGCTTCACACGCGCATTTTACGACCAAAATTCTGTTTCCAATCTTCCACGCGATCGTGTCACGACATAACAACAACAACTCCATACTCCCATCATCATCACCGGGTCGAATGACGAAATGCGACCCCGTCCACACCACGGTGGTTACGGTAATGCCGCCATAAGTCGATTTGCGCTTCGTCATCGACCGGAAAGTGCCAACGCCAGGGTAAAATGGGGGGTAGCATTAAAATTTCCCTTCCCCCGATCGTAACCGTAATGCGGGGAATGACTGTCCGAAAGTTGGTTGGTATATTGGGTAAGACCGGAGGAAATGACAATTATGTGCACGAAATGGACGGGGGGTATACGAATGTGTGATAGCGGCAAGTGCACGCAAATGACAGCTTTGTGACCATCATTGTGGTCTGTCTGGGGCTGTGGCATAACCGAACTGGAGCGTTTTATAATCGAGAGCGTACGCAGTATGGTATGTAGAGTAAGTGCGAGGTTTTGAAGATTCCATAAAGATACAGCTATGGGGCAATGGTCGTGAGGTAATCACCGCTCGGAACCGACCCGGAATATGATGCGTCAACAACAAAAGTTGTGAAATAAAATCCCGCCCAACAAAAACAAAACAAATACTTTCTCAATCTCAATGATGTCCCTGAACTGTAAACCCTACCGAATGGCAGTTTGCTGCCCCCGAAGGGGGGCAACGCTTTCGTAATGTAATCAAATCAAGCAGATCTCTGAGAATTCTTCTCCCTGTTGGCCTCCCTCGCTGAGTGTCTCGGTCGTCATTCAAACCGAGATAGAATGTGAAATTGTTGCACGTTTCTTGCTAGCCACGGGAAAGGACACGGCACTGAAAAAAAAAAGAATAAAACCTATACACAATGTCGCCGTAATCATAATAATAATATCCCTTAATGACGAATGAGGCTGTGTTCGCGATGGCGGATCTGCACGTATGTCTCTAGACTCGCTTCGGACCGCGATCTTGTACGGATAATAATTTTGTGCGCCACACTTCAAATGGCCCGAGAGACTTATGCTATGCAAATCCGCGGCTCACAGAGGCCTCTCATTTGGTATTCAACGACGACGACGACGATCGGCAGCCCAAGTGAGCTGCGAGGTTAATGCTTGGAAGATGCCCGACCGTCTTTGTGGTGTGCGTTCGGAACACTAGCGTGCGATGAGATGGGAATGTCCTTGGAAGCATGGTTTGACCGCTGGGAGCCCCGGCTAATAGTGTCTGCCATATATATAAAAACCATGAAGCATGTGTACACGGTCATGTTCTCGTCAACGAGAATGCGAAATTTTCTAGATAAATCACCAAATATACAGCCATTCCATGCTAAACCGATATAGTGGTTCTCAGATTTTCGTGAAAATTGATACACCCAAAATTGATTTTTAGCTCATGTTTTGTCATCCCGATTTATGACATTAAATGAGACATAACATAACAGAAAATGTCACGACTCACAAATACTGGTAAGCATTTGTATAATATACATTGTACAGCAATATAAGATTAATACGAGCGAGCGAAACAAAAGACAAATAAGCTTTCCGCATACTTTGCCACATACACGGCCCAGACCGAGATAGATATTGTTCTCCTTCTTGCGCTCCTTTTTTACTCTTAGAAAACACTTTCCAACTTCATTATATAATCAGGTGCAATATTATCACGTATTTGCTGAAGCATCATTAGCTATGTGGATAGCGTGGTCGTGTAAAATAGTTCTTCATTCCAGCCTGCCTTGGTACGATCTCCATTGACGTCGTATGGACTTTTTTTTTGGCACAATCCCAAATGAAATGAGAAAAGAAAACAGAATGAGATGTCTGCACGCATACATACAAACCATTTTTAAGCTTTTAAAACAGCTCATTATTTGCGCATTTGACTCTCCAGCACACGGAATGGCATCATTTCTGCTAAAGATGAAAATGTTTTCTGCCAACGCTAGTTTGGGTGTAGTTTTGGTCCTTTTCGCAAAACATTAGACCCGTATTTTTCTTAATTTTTTCATTAGGATGACCATTTCCATTTTAAGGTTGTTCGAAAAATCAACTTTTTCCTCTTTTTTCCAAAAATGACTTTTTTCAAAAATTCATAACTTTTGAACTACCACACCGATTCAGATGATCGACGTCTCAAATTAAAGCCAAAAAAAAATACTATAACTGCAGAAAATTTTAATTCTGCTCTCGTTATTATTGATTGTATTCGTTTTTTATTGTTTGCATAGTCTCGCGACCAAAGGCGATATTTTTTTAAATTTTTTTTTGAAAGCTAAGGATTTTTCACATAACATATGTCGAAACCAGAGAGGCGTTTTTTTCGTTTCTGAGTTATGATTTTTCAAAGTTAACCGATGGTCCGAAAAATCATTTTTTTCTAATTTTTTTCACTACAAAAAATTATAACTTTTGATCTACTGGACCGATTCAGATGATCGACAAAAAATATTACACTCTGAATAAAAAAAGGGTTTTGTTTTCGTAATTATTGATTATATATGTTCTTAATAGCTTACATCGTTTCGGGACCACGGACGCCATATTGTTTTATATTTTTTTCTGAAAGCTGAGGTTTTTTCACATGATATATTCAAATACCAGAGAGGTGTTATTTTTCGTTTTTAAGTTATTTTGTAAGTTAACATGTTTTCGAGTTTCGTTCAATATTTCTATGCGACTAGACTGGATGCATGTGACTATAATCCAATCAATTGACAAGTGTGTCATTTTTTTAAAAAAAGGCTAGCTATAAAGCTTTAATTTTATACGTCGATCATCTGAATCGGTCCAGTAGTTCAAAAGTAATAATTTTTTGAAAAAAGTCATTTTTGGGAAAATAGGGAAAAATTATTATTTGGATTATTAAATCATAACTCAAAAACGAAAAAAAACGCTTCCCTGGTTTCGAGGTATGTTATTTGAAAAATCCTCAGCTTTCCAGAAAAAAATATAAAAAATATAGCGTATTTGATCCCGAGACCATGAAAACTATAAAAAAACAAATACAATCAAGAATAACGAAAACATAAATAAAATTTTCTGCAACTGCTGTATTTTTCCAAAAAAGGATCAGCTAATTGGCTTTAATTTAATATGTCGAACATCTTAATTGGTCCAGTGGTTCAAAAGTTATGAATTTTTGAAAAAAGTCATTTTTTGGCAAAAATGCGAAAAAATGGATTTTTCGGACCACCCTAAAAAGGAAATGGGCTCCCTACTGACAAAATAAAAAAATACGGGTCCAATGTTTTGCGATAAAGAACAAAACTACCACATTTCACGAAAATCTGAGAACCACTATATTGGTTTGGCATGGAATGGCTGTATATACAGCAATTCCGTGAAAAAAGAATCTACTTAAAAATGCTCTAATTTTGCTCAAAGAAACCCTGCGTTAATGTGTTTCATTCCATAAGTTTTCAATATGTTTTTTTTAAATATCATATGTTTTTTAATTGATTCAATATGTTTTCCAATAAAATATATTAGGTTGGGGAAAAAGAAATCTATTATTTTCTCGGTAGATGGCTGTAGTGATCGATATTTCGCGGAATGTCGATCATAACATTTCAAGTTTATGATCGTTGTATAAGTGACATTCAATACTGAATTTGCTATTTTTTGTTTGTTCCATTCAGTTGTGAGTGACATGGTGTTAACAATGGAAGTCAATAAAAGGAAAATTCGGTACATTCTATAGTGTTTCTTATATAATGGATATGCAAGCCAGGTCGCTGGAACGTGAATGATGTTTATGGTGCCGATACAGTAACAGCTAATTTCGCGCAACTGAATATTATAATTGAATGTTTTAATTAATTTATTTTTATTTTTTTTATTTTTTAGTGCAATATATTGAATATAGGTCTCTACTGGCAACAACTAGATCATTCGAAACCAGCGATTGACCGGAAACGGTCAGAATTTTTCAAAAGAAGGGGTGTTGTGTTGCATCAGGACAATGCAAAACTTCATGAGTGATCAGAAATAGGGATCAAAGGAAGATTGTAAAAATCGGTTACTGAAGTTATCCGCCAATAAGGACCAAGACTTTTATGAGAAAGACATTATCAAGCCTTCAGAACGTTCAGAATGGCAACATATTTTAGGCATTATTTAGCCTTTAGAACCTTCAGAATGGCAACAGATTTTACAACAAAACGGTGCATGTTTCACCCAAATCGGACAATCCGAAGCATATTAAGTAATGTTTTGAATTTCACACAAAAATAATGGATTTCTTTTTGCCCAACCTAGTATTTAATATTGGTTCAATAATAAAGACCGTACTCGAAAAAAAAAGCAACAGACAGAAACGATCACAAAAAGTTAGTTATTTTTGAAACTCTCAGGGAACAAATGAACACATATTAGTTATGTTTTTGCAAAGTTGGTTTATTCAACCTCCTCTCCTAGGCTAAATGCCCGCACTTTGGATTAAACGCTACCCATCAAATCCTGTGCAACACTTGCGCCATCTTTCTTACACACTTTCATTCACAATTTTTTTCAAATCCCGGTCGTTTCTGAAGATCTTCACTGTATTCCTGGGCTTGTCCTTCATGATCGCTCAGAATTTTTCTATTGAGAGGCATGGGTTTTTTTTGAGTGAAACATAGCACTTGACATTTTCAAAAAATGTATATCTGTACCTGAAGTTTTAATTTTTTGCGTCTAAAAGTCTTAACTCTAAAAAATATATAAAAAGCTAGGGTGCTTTGGGCCCGACATCTCAAGAACTGCAAAAAACTAATATTTTTGACGTTTTCACCTAAAGGTAGGTATTCAAGGTGCTGTATAATAATTTTCCTGGGAAGTTTATCAAAGTACCTTTCATTTGCACCCAAATTGGTCAAGCGGTTCAAAATGTTCGAATTTTATTTCATTCATTTGATTTTTTTTGGTCTGAAAAATCTGCTTTTCGGCCAATTTTTTTTCTTAATTTTTACAAAAAATTATTACTCAAAAACTATAATATCTAGAACATCTTGGTCAAAGGCAGATGTAGAAGAAATGTTTCAATTTTCATTAAAAAAATACCATAATTTCATTTAAAAAAAATTTCGCTGTAAAAAAGGTTATTTTAAAAATTAAAACTCATTTTTCTCAAAAACGTATTGTTTTCTAAATTCTCTTTTTACTCCTAAGACGAGTTGGCATAAAATTCGTCATTCTTGAACATCCAACTCCGATCTTTAGTAATTTCGATGCAGTATCATTTTAAACAATTTCTGCCGAGCCTTCTTTTAGAATCTTCAAAAATCAAGATTTTTACTTCACTGTACTCATAATAACCAGTTAATATTCACCGTATCGTTAAATTATTTCATATCCGTTTGAAATAAGTCATATTCGAAAAATAAAAAATAAATCGACTGTATATAATCGAGTCTAAAATTGTGTATAATCGAGTCATATATAATCGAGTCTGTATATAATTGAATCCGACCTGTATATGGTTTCGAAAATCAGCACAAAATGGTGAAACGAAAACGAAGAATTGAGTGCTCCCTGAGATTCTAAAATTTTATGTAAGGAATTCTTTGCTTTCTGAAAATGATATAAAAAACAAAGGTCTCTTAGGTGTCTGTAAAACCACAAAATTCCAAGAGTTTTACTCTGAGATTTCAATTTCGACTCCAAAATTTTGCTCCCGAGATTGATTCCACCTCATAGATTTTAATCTCAAGATTTCAAGATTTAGATTCCGAGATTTCAATTTCAATCGCTGGATTTCGAAATTTTAAATTCAAAGGTTTCAATTCCAATATTGAGATTCCAAGGTTCCGATTCCATAGTTGATTCCAAAATATCAATTTCCAGTTTTCGATTCCGAAATTTCATCTCTCAAATCTCAATGTCAAGAGTCCTATTTCGATGCCAGAATTTCGTTTCCGATATTTGAATTCCGAATTCCGAAATTCTAGAATTCCGATTCCGAGATTTAGATTCCAAGTTTTAGATTCCGAAATTTCAATTTGGATTCCAAGATTTAGATTCCGAAATTTGAATTCAAAGATTTCAATTTCAAGATTTCTATTCCAAGGTTTCGATTCCGTAGTTGATTTCAAATTTCAGATTTTTTAGATTTCGGGATTTATATCCCATGATTTACATTTTGTGATCGCAATGGCGCGATTTTAATTCAATGATTCCAATCTCGGGATTACGGTTCCGAGAATTTAACTATGAGATTCCAATTTCGATTCCAAGATTTAATCCAGCAGATTGCGTTCCCGATATTTCGATTTCAGTTTTGACTGTTTATGTGGATTTTGATTTCTATTTCGATTTTGATTCTTAGATGTCGATTCCGAAGTTTCAATTTCAAAATCTCGGTTCCGAAATTTAGATTACAAGATTTAGATACTGAGAAATAAACTTTAAAACTGCAATACCAAATTCAAATTTAATTCTGAGCTTTTGCTGCCGAGATTTCGATTTCGAGTTTGTTTCACACCGAGATTTCGATTCCGGAATGTCAACTTCGAGGTTTCAATTCTATAATTTCAATTTCAAAGTTTCGGTTCCAGAGAGGATTCCAAAATTTAGTTTTTTTAGAATCCGAGATTTCAACTGCCGAGATTTACGTTTCGATTATAAGGTTTCGTTTCCGAAATTTGAATCGCGATCCCGATATTTAAATTCATAGATTCCAGTTCCCAGATTCCAAATCCGAGAATAAGATTCCACGATTTCAACCCAATGACTTCAACTTGAATTTCACAATTCTGATTCCGAAATGTCAATTCCAAGATTCCGATTTCGATTCCGTATCTGATTTTAAAACTTACGATTCATTGATTCAGAGATTTCAACTCTGAGATCTCAATGCCATGATTTCAGTTACAATTTTGACATTAAATTTCAAAAGATTCCGATCCCAGAATTCCAATTTCGAGATTTCGAGTTTTTGATCCCGAGGATTGAACTCTGAGATTTCAAGATTTCGCTCGCGGGATTTCAATTTCGACTTTTCATTTCGATTTTGATTCTGGTAGACTAGATCAACAGATCTCAATTCTGGGATTTTGATTCCAAGATTCCGATTCTGAGATTTAAATTCCAGGATTTTGATTCCGAGATTTCAATGTTTAGATTCCGATTCCGATTTTTTATTCGAGGATTTCGATTCTGAGATATTAATTCAATTCCAAAATTTTGTTCAGGTGAGGTTCACTGTTCCTGATATTTCGATTCCAATTTAAGGTTCTCAGATTTTTCTCCAAAGATCTCGATTCCGGTTTCGAATTTTTATTTAGATTTCGAGTTTGTTTTATTCCGAGGTTTCGATTCCAAGGTTCCAATTTCTAGGCTGATTCAAAAATTCAGATTCATAGATTTTAACTCTAAGATCTGAATGCCAACATTGGGATTCCGATTCGATTATGATTTGAGATTAATTTTCGAGATTTATGGTTTGAGTAAATTTCGATCAAAACATTTCGTATCCATATTTGAGATTTCATTTTTAACATTCCTATTCAAATGCCGAATTGTACTTCTTTTTTGAGTCCGAATTCGATTCCGATTATGATTTCGATTTCGATTTCGATTTCGATTTCGATTTCGATTATGATTTCGAGTTCGAGATTTCGGGTTACATGATTTCGATTCCATTTCCAGCTTAGGAATCGTATTGCATGTGATTTTTTCTGATGTCTTGATTCCGGACTAGAAATTATGATCATGATCAATGCTTTCATTTGATATTGCTTGCCATAGATTTTTGGTTTATTATACAGATTCCTACAGATTCTGGTTTCCATATTGTAGGTTCAATTTCTCCATACAGATTCCAGGTTCTGAACATGCTGAATATTGGGTTGGGGAAAAAGAAATGTCGTATATTGTCAATATATGGTAACACTTAAACATATCTTGTGTCGTACTTATCGCATCGGGTCATACTATACGGCTATTTAAAGACGATAATCTGTGCTACAAGTTTCATTTTGACAGTGTTGTGATTGTCCTTTTCAGTCTCAAGTTATAGCGAGTCAAAGATGGAGTCCACCAAGCTAGAAATTCGTCATATTTTACGTTTTTTACTTTTAATCGTGTAGTTTATGGACCCGATACTGTAACGATTTGCACAGCACAGCGTTGGTTTGATCGATTTCGTTCTGGTGTAGTGGCTGTCGAAGATACACCCCGTACTGGTAGGCCAATCGTCGTGGAAACCGATAAAATCGTTGAAATCAACCAAGTAGACCGGCATGTGAGCACGCGCTCGATTGGCCAGGAACTGGGTATAGACCATAAAACCGCTTGGAACCATTTGCAGAAGATTGGAATCCAAAAAAAGCGGGATGTATGGTTGCCACACGAGTTGACGCAAAAAAATCTTTTAGACCGAATCAACGCCTGCGATGCACTGCTGAAACGGAACGAACTCGACCCATTTTTGAAGAAGATGGTGACTGGTGATGAAAAGTGGATCACGTACGACAACCTAAAGCGAAAAAAGTCGTGATCGAAGCGCGGTGAGCCGGTCCAAACCATCGCCAAGCCCGGATTGACGGCCAGGAAGGTTTTGCTGTGTGTTTGGTGGGATTTGAAGGAAATCATCTACTATGAGCTGCTCAACTATGGTCAGACCCTCAACTCGGTTCTTTACTGTGAGCAACTTGACTGTTTGAAACAGGCGATTGACCAGAAGCGGCCAGAAATGATCAATAGGAATGGTGTTGTATTCCACCAGGACAACGCTCGGCCTCACACATCTTTGATGACCCGCCAGAAGCTCCTGGAGCTCGGATGGGATGTCCTATTGTACCCACCGTATAGTCCGGACCTGGCTCCAAGCGACGATCATCTCTTCCGTTCCATGCAAAACGCTCTTGGTGATACTAAGTTGGCCTCAAAAGAGGCTGGCTGTCTGAGTTTTTTGCAAATAAGGAGGGGGTTTTATAAGCGGGGGATAATGAAGTTGCCTTCTAAATGGCAACAAGTTTGCGAACAGAACGGCGCATATTTGACTTCAATTGGATAATTTTAAGTATGTTAAATAAAGCGTCAAATTTCGATCAGAAATACTACATTTCTTTTTCCCCAACCCTATATAAATATAGTTTTCTAACACCAAACACTATCAGATTCATCTGATTTCAACTCAAGATTCCATTTAGGTTCAAAATTCATATTACATATAGCAAAGTTCATGTTGTCGATGTTCTAAATCCAGATTAATGTTACATAAACGAACTCCAGGATTAGATTGCGTTGGGTAGTTCCAATCTTGAGATTCAAGAGGAGTCGGATTTCCGAACTCTTCAAGAAATCATGACGACATATTTCACCCGTTCTCTTCTACGGCGACAGGTTATGTTCTCCCAAAAACAAACGAACAAAAATGCCCACCTGACGACATGTTGTTTTGAGACATTTTTTTGTTTGCTTCTCCCCCGAATTCGACGGTTTGAAACATAACATTCACCCGCGAGCAATTGCTGCCGATTTTGGGTGCGTGGGAATGGGTTACCGACACCGCGCTGAAGTGCTAATTAACAACACATAATTTCCATGCCAACTGGATTCCAAACTTAGATTGAAGGAATCGTCGCCACCGCCGCCGGCCAGCGTTGACATTGACTAAGTTGTGTGCATACAAACCCCCCACAAATAGGTATTTGAACTTGCGCCTTGCGTGTGGAAATATTTAAATAACACGAATCAGCGGCTCGATTATATTCAAGTGCGCAAAATAAATTGTAATCGGTTGAGTGCTGTCGGTTTGGAGTTTAGAGCAATGGAGGTGTAGCGCGGTAGGCAGTCAGGCGGTAGACCGAGCAATAACCGCATCGATATTTGCGTGACTCCTTTCCGACGGCAACCGGCAAAGGTTTGAAAACCTGTGGCGAGGTCACCTGCTGCGTTTTGTGTGCGCAGTATGATGTCCTCCTGCGGAGGAAGGTAGGATGAGGCGGAGACATTTAGGAGAAACATTGCAATTGAAGGCAGTAACCACTGATAAGTGTGTCTCATCATCGCACAGAACTGCGCCGAGATGTTCTGATTGTTAATCTCGGAGTAGTTGTCGTTATACCGAATGGTGGGGGTATTACAGTAGTTTACGAATGGGAGGGAGCTATTTCCGAGAGTGACGCGATTACCGCAAAGTCCGCAAATTCGCCGGCATTTGCGCGAGCTACGATCGCTCCGCTAATTAGCAGATATATAAAATAAATAAACAGGGAAATGCCACTCCTGGATGTAATGCCGAAACATCTGTTGACATTTAACTATCCCACTCGGTGCCGCAACTGCCGGCGACCGCGCAAGGCAAAGACGATATCAACACGACGACGAACGCTTAGTTATTACTTAAATACCCCAACGATATCAAACCCAGCGCGCGCAATGCTGTTTGCTAATGAATCACCAAGGTTTCCTCGAAAAAATAGTGCAGGTGTCTAATTATTGAACTGAACAGACGACGGCCTTATTATTGAATTAGTAACGGCAGTAACCTCCAAACGCCCGCCGGCAAGCGTTCGAGTTTAGTTTCGATCGAACACACAATGGGTCGTATTTTGAGCAGAAAAAAATGAGGTCAGCATTCGGCTGGCGTTTTACACACATCAAACCGTACAAGTTTATGCTAGTAGTTGGTGATTGTAAGCGTGAGTTAGACCCCGGGTATTCGTTATGCCAACGAGCATTAGGTCAACTGATCATAAGGTTTTTGTTGTTCAAATTTTATTGCGCGGAGGCGGATATTGTAGTCTGACGGGACCTGATGAGAGAAGACAACTGAGAAACACATGAAAGTCAACTTCGGAGACTGAAATCTAAATCAGTAATTCGTATCAGGAATCTAAAATAAGGAGCCCGCTATCTAAAAAAATTTCCAAAATTTTTCATCCAAATAGAGATTCGAACTTTTGGATTCAAATCCACATCCAAACCAACAACCAAGTTCCACATCTAGATGTACAGCTCAAATTTCAGATCTAAATCTGGTATTTTGGTTATAAACTACGATTCCGGAGGCGATCTGGTGTAATGCTTAGACGAATTTCATGCCAACTCGACTGGCCATTGGAAGCAACATTGCAGTAAAACGTTGTTGGTGTAAAGGTATTGGTCATTTAACTTTCCTATAATCGCGCATAGGTCTGACAGACCGAGAATAAATGAGGTGGCTGAATTAAATGACTATTAAAACTGAATAAAGTTAAAGAAAAAATACTTTTTGGAGTTTTCGCATCCAATTATATATTTTTCTTTGGAAAGCCTAAAAATACACAAACAGATTGTGTTATGGTTGCTCACGCGAGTACAGGAGTTTTTAGCAAATTTTCCTTACTTGTAATCTCGGAAAAAAATACACTACTTTTTGATGGGGGTCATAGTTTTTTTTTACTCAAATTATTTTAAAAATTTTTAAATCAAAAACAATTTTTTTATTTCCATTTTTTTCTAACTTTTTTAGAAAAACAATTTTTAGAAAAAGAATGAAATATTCATTCGAAAATATCAAACAAATTTTCAAAGAAAATTTAACGGATTTTTTTTTTAATTTCAATTCATTTTTCCTAAATCATCTGTTTTTTCCAAAACTCTAAAAAAATTATATGAACGAAATATCGCGAGAATTTATACATAAAAATTTTACCAGTAGAAAATTAGTAGTAATTTTTCAAAGCAAATAATGAAAACATTGTTGTTAGAAAAACAGTTTTTCTGTAGAAGTGTCCTCCCTTCCGACGTGATTTGTTGGTTATTGTATAAGTTTTATTTTTTAGAAATTAAAAAAAAACGTTTTTGAGAAAAACCTATTTCAATTTCTAAATATTTTTTTTCAGCGCAACTTAAATTTTTTTTTCGGGTTTCGGATTTCGACTTCGGACTCGCCAGTCAGTTTCCGGATTCGAAATAAATATGTATATGGATTTCTCATTCGGATTTAAGATTCAGAATCCAGACATATGATCAGGATTCAGATTTCAGGTCTCATATTCGAATTCGCGATTGAATCAATAACAATTTTCAAATTACCGATCCATATCATGAGCTTTCGATGGAATATGCCAATCTAGTTTCCAAGTTTCAGATCCATATCCAGATAAGATTTGGTTTGGTTTTGATTTCGTATTCAGATTCAGATTCAAAATCCAGAATTCCAAAATCCAGATTTCAGAAGAAAGATTCATGTTTCGGATTCAAATTCTAATTACAGGTTCACAAATATTACCATTCCAGATATAGGTTTATTCTCGTTGAGTGGGTCCAAGGTATTTCAAATCTGGGAATCTGAGTCCAAAAGAATTTTAGAATCCTTAGATTCCTGATTCTTAATTTGCAGATGTTTGTTTAAATTTGTTGTTAAATAGATGCAGATTCAAAAAAACAGATTCATGTTCCGAATGCAGATTACAAAAACATATTCAATTTAAGATTCACATTTCCTGTTATTCAAGATTAGGATCTCCGAACGCTGAATCCAGATTGTAACAGATTTCAGATTTTTAATTTCCGACAATCAGTTAATTGCACACTCTATACTCTTGAAATTTTCTTTTTCAGTAAGGTTGGTTTCATTATAGAATGCTGATGAAGAGTCCGATTTACAGATTAAAAATTCAAGATTCACATTTATAGATTCAGATAGAAATTCTCATAGATTTAATAGAGTTCAGATAGCAGATTTCTGCTTTTTAGTCTTGATATAGATACCATATGCATATTTCATATTCCTGATTTGAGATTCCAGAGCACTGAACAGGGAACCTGAATCTGAATACAAATAATTAAGGATTTAAATTCCGGATTTCTCATTTCTATTACTTAGTCGGCTTCGAATTCCGATTCCGGACTTTGATTCGATATTTGAGCACCTTTCAAGACTCAGAATTCCGAGCCATCCCTTATTCCCGGCTCAGATTTCCAAATTGGAACTTTTAAATTTTTGATTTTCATATTCAAGATTCGGACTCGGGACTAGAAGCAAGATTCCAGAATCATATTCTATTCTTCGATTACAGATTCAGATTTCAAATACTGAAGCGCTCCTCTTAGGAATAAATATTTTTTTTTTTTTTTTTTTTTTCCAAAATATATTTTTTATTAAGGCACATGTGGCGTTAGCCTGACGGGGCCGGGAGTCCAATATTTTGACAATTTTTGTCTTACAACTATGTTAGTAATATGTAACCGATTACTCGCGGTTGGCTCGAGGTTAGTATTACAAGTGTTTTCGTAATTGTGATGTTGCTGTCTTCAATGATCTGTACCTGTGCCCGACACGGGATACTTCCTATTGGGATGCAGCTGACCATTAATCAGCAACGCCCCCCTAGTCTGTACCCCATATCTAGCGTGGTGCGTCTTCTCGAGGAATCCAGGATAGAATGGTCACTAGCCGGCGCAATCATCAGCTCGTGTAGAGTTGTCATGAGCGGTACAACCTTTGGCTTTTGTTGAATCATCAGTGGACTGCACAACCTTTGGCCCGTGTATCTGTAAAGAGTGTGTGTATGTATTGTCGCAACTATGTAAAAGTTTATCGATCGGATAGGAGGGATATGAAACGGGGACACAACGAAGGAAACATCATTAAACGTTGACATCGGCGTTTCTGAGGAACAGGTATAGATGAAGCAGAAGATCAGGATCCCGGCTACCTAAGATATCCCGGACGGGGATATCCGATTGTCTGCCTTGTGCTCTCAGTGCTCTAGAGAGCTGAGAGCGAGCAGCATGGAACCGGATACACGACCAAACAACATGCTCGATGTCGTGGTAGCCATCGCCACAATCACAAAGATTGTTTGCTGCGAGCCCAATGCGATAGAGATGCGCGTTTAGGTTGTAGTGATTGGACATGAGCCGAGATATCACGCGAATGAAATCACGACCTACATTCAATCCCTTAAACCAAGCACTCGTCGAAACCTTAGGGATAATCGTGTGTAACCAACGACCGAACTCATCTTCACTCCACATGCGCTGCCAACTAACGAGTGTGTCCTGACGAGGAATGTGAAAAAATTCGTTATAAGCAATTTGCCTTTCAAAAAGTGTGCCTTCTGAAGCGCCCACCTTAGCTAGCGAGTCCGCTTTCTCATTCCCCGGAATCGAGCAATGAGAGGGAACCCATGCTAAGGTAATCTTGAATAATTTTTCGACCAAAACACTCAATAGATGTCTTATTCTTGTTAGGAAATAAGATGAGCGTTTATCAACCTTCATTGAGCGGATTGCCTCTATTGAGCTGAGACTGTCTGAAAAAATAAAATAATGGTCGATGGGCAGTGTTTCAATGATCCCTAGAGCATAGTATATCGCACCCATTTCTGCGACATACACGGAACAAGGATCTTTGAGTTTGAAAGAGGCACTGGAATTTTCATTGAAGATGCCGAAGCCAGTGGACCCGTTTATGTATGAACCGTCAGTAAAGAACATTTTATCAGATCCAACTTTCCCATATTTTTCCGAAAATATCGACGGAATAACATTGGAGCGTAGGTGATCTGGTATTCCATGGATTTTTTGTCGCATGGACAGATCAAAAATGACAGAGGAATTGCAAAAGTATGGGAAGCAAACTTGGTTGGAGATGCCCGGTGAAGGGTGCACTTCATGGGTAAGGTACTCATGGTATAAAGACATAAAACTTGACTGAGGAGTCAGTTGGAGTAGATTTTCGAAGTTATCAATCACCAATGGATTCATGATCTTGCAACGGATGAGAAATCTGTAGGATAATTCTGTGAACCGAAGAGTAAGCGGGGGTACTCCTGCCAAAACTTCGAGACTCATCGTATGTGTCGAATGCAAACACCCCATTGCTATACGCAAGCAACGATATTGTATCCTCTCCAGCTTGAGAATATGAATCCTGGCAGCTGATCGGAAGCAAAAACTGCCATATTCTAACACTGATAATATCGTTGTTTTGTACAACTGAATGAGGTCTCCTGGATGGGCGCCCCACCATGTTCCGGTTATTGTTTGAAGAAAATTGATTCTTTGCTGGCATTTCTGTTTCAAATCCGCAATGTGTATTCCCCAGGTACATTTAGAATCAAAATATACACCCAGGTATTTGAAAAACATAGAGTGTTGGATCGTTTTGCCGGATAGGTAAAGCTGGAATTGGGCGGGTTCGTGCTTCCTAGAAAAAACGACCATTTCAGTTTTCTCCGTAGAGAATTCGATACCCAGCTTGAGGGCCCACGTGAACAGATTGTTCAGGGTATCTTACAACGACTTTTGCAGAGCGACGGGATTAGTACCCATGATGGAAATAACTCCATCGTCTGCAAGTTGTCTCAGCGTGCATTCTCTAGTGAGACAATCATCCATATCATTGACGTAAAAACTGTACAAGAGGGGGCTTAGGCAGGAGCCTTGCGGTAGGCCCATAAAACTGTAACGAGAAGATTTTGAGTTGCCATGAGAGAAATTCATGTGCTTTTCTGACAGTAAATTGTACAGGAAATTATTCAGAATTGGTGAAAGTCCACGATTATGAAGCTTCTCTGAGAGAATTTCCATGGAAACTGAATCAAATGCCCCTTTGATATCGAGAAAAACGGAAGTCATTTGTTCTTTGCGAGCAAATGCGATTTGGATTTCAGAAGATAGCAGCGCGAGACAATCATTCGTCCCTTTACCTCGGCGGAAGCCAAACTGCGTATTTGACAGCAAATTGTTCGCTTCAACCCACTTGTCCAAACGAAGTAGAATCATTTTCTCTAACAATTTGCGAATACAGGATAACATTGCAATCGGCCTATACGAGTTGTGATCGCAAGCCGGCTTGTTGGGTTTCCGTATGGCTATCACTCTCACTTGTCTCCAGTCATGCGGGACAATATTCAGCTCCAGAAACTTGTTGAACAAGTTCAGCAAACGCTGTTTTGCCAAGTCGGGAAGATTCTTCAACAAGTTGAATTTAATCTTGTCCGACCCCGGAGCTGAATTGTTACATGAGAGGAGGGCAATTGAGAATTCCACCATCGAAAAATTCTCATAATCGCATTGGAGCGGAATATCGCGTACGACGCTTTGTGCAGGAACAGAATCGGGACAAACCTTCCTTGCAAATTTGAAAATCCAACGGTCAGAGTATTCCTCACTTTCATTGGTATGGTTCCAGCCACGCATTCTCCTAGCCGTATTCCAAAGAGTACTCATAGCGGTCTCCCTTGACAAACCATTGACGAATTTCCGCCAATATCCACGCTTTTTTGCTTTAATCAGACCTTTTAGTTTGGCTTCTAGAGCTTGGTACTTTCGAAACCATTCCACTGATCCAGTTTTCCTGAATTTTTTGAAAGCGGATGATTTTTCAAGGTAGACCTTTGAACACTCCTTGTCCCACCAAAGTGATGGAGGACGACGTCGGAAAGTGGTAGCCGGTACACGTTTCTTTTGAGCTTGAAGTGCGCTATCGTAAATCAAACTTGATATAAAATTATACTCTTCAAGGGGAGGAAGTTCATGCATCGAAATGATTGCTTCAGATATTAATTCTGCAAATTTTCTCCAGTCAATATTCTTCGTGAGGTCATACGCAATATCGACTGACTCACTAGATTTTGATTCATTAGCGATCGATAAAATTATTGGTAGGTGATCACTACCGTGGGGATCTTGGATTACCTTCCATGTGCAATCCAGGGATAATGAAGAAGAGCAGAGAGATATGTCTAGCATGCTTGCCCGTGCAGGAGGGTTGGCTATCCTAGTTGCTTCCCCAGTATTTAAAACTGTCATGTTGAAGTTGTCGCACAGATCATAAATCAACGTGGCACGGTTGTCATCGTAGAGTGACCCCCATGCTGTTCCATGGGAGTTGAAGTCACCTAAGATTAACTGCGGCTCCGGCAATGCCTCGATAATATCAAAGAACTGATGGCGGCCTACAGTAGTCCTGGGAGGAATATATATCGAAGCAATGCAGAGTTCTTTGCCATTGATTTGTATCTGGCAAGCGACAACTTCAATGCCTGTAATCGATGGGATAGTGACTCTATAGAAGGAGTGACGTTTTTTGATCCCCAATAGTACGCCACCAAACGAGTCGTTACGATCTAGGCGAATAATGTTGAAATCGTGAAAATTCAGCTCGTCGGCTGAACAAAGCCATGTTTCACAGAGAGAAAATACATCACAGTTAGAACTGTGAACTAAAAATTTTAATTGGTCTAGTTTAGAGATGATGCTTCTGCAATTCCACTGTATGACAGTGGTCAAATCCTTGACCTCTTGCGCTGAATTAGGCATCGAGGGAAATGAACGCTGCTAAAAAACCACATTTTTCTTTCAAAAATGTTCTCACAACCGGAAGCAAACATAATACTATGCTTTTAAGAGGATCATTTATATTTAAAGCATTTAAAATGTTATCCACAAGGTCTGAAAGCGCAAGCAGGCCAGGTAGTGGCTGTTGCTTCGACCGCGAAAATGGAACAGACGTGTTCATTGTTGTTCCGGGAAGTGCTGAGGACCCCTGGTTGGTAGCATGACCACGTAAACCGGGAGGTACTTGCTTCGGCCTATTCTCAGCACATTCAGTTCGAGGCTTCATTCCAACTTGGGAAGTTTCGGTATTCTTTCTGGGGAGTGATGGAAAAGAAGTAATTTTTCTTTTCCTGATGGCACCCTGCGATGTACCGGAACATCCGGCATTGGGAGCGTCAGCAACAGGCTCGTCGTTCTGCAGAATGGAGTAGGGATTGTCCTGTGTCGTTGGCACGGAACTCTTAAGCATTTCTGCAAAAGTCCGCTTGGAACGTTCCTTTAAGGAACGCTTGAGTTTTTCCCCTCGTTGTTTGTACACCGGGCATTGAATAAGATCATGAGGAGTCCCGCCGCAATGAAGACACTTGTGCTCTTTCGCGCAAGGATTCTCATCATGGCTCTCTCCACAATCTGCGCAACGTTTTTTATTGCAACAATAGGCGGCCGTGTGACCGAGTTGCATACATTTGTTGCATTTCATTACCCGGGGTACAAACAATCGAACAGGTAAACGAAGTGCCCCTATTGCAACGTAATTTGGAAGGGCGGAACCCTCAAAAGTCACACGAAAAGAGTTTGTCCGATTGAGAATTCTTTTGTCATTTTTATGTGACACAGATTTCAGTCGATCGCATGCAAGAATCTTCACAGTTTTTAGTGTGGAGTTCTTGAAGCGACCGACACCATCAATTATCTCTTTTCGGGTCAAACCCTTTTCGGTTATTACGCCGTCTATTTCGACGTTGCAACAGGGTACGTATACACGATACTCAATCGCAAAGAGGTCGCAGCGCGTTATTTTGTTCGCTTGGGTCCTGCTTGAGACGACAACTCGTAGTTTGTCTGGCCCCATCCGTGTAATTTCGGTAACGTCAGAAAAATGTTGAGTTAGTTCCTTCGAGATACGAATGACATTGAGAGGTTTGGATTTTCGTCTAAAGTACACAATGAATGGGCCTTTGGAGCCTTCAGGGTATTCTTTAGGACGAAAATCTTGTTTCTCGTCGATTTCCTCATCTTCGGAACTATCAACTTCGTAAACAGAATTTTCTACCTCAATTTCTGCTTCATCCTCCTGCTCTTCAGGAGGAGGTTCGGTATCAGAAATATTCAATTGCGTCAACGGGGGGTCCTTTCCGCCCTCAGCCATATTAGAAAAATCGGCCAACTGTTCGATATGAACAGAAAATAATAATTATCAAAATGAATAAGTAAAAAAAAATATATTATAAGGTTATGCTGCGGATAATATTTATATTAATTTATTTTATTTATATAAAATTCTAAAATGAAAAAAAGGTCCAATAAAATTTCAACGGTAATGTAACCAAGAAAAAATAGACACCCCTAATGCCAACGTTTGCCGATTTGGTAAACACACAGATGAACAATGGTGTAAATCGAGCACAGATGGTAGAAGGAATGATAGGAGGACAAAAGAAAAATAAACTTATACTTGCCGCTGCTGTGTGGCGTGTGTGATAAATCTGTCTGAATTGTATCCTCTGCGTCTCGGTCGCGCACCACTTTGAGCTTCGCTCTACTCGCAAGCGCAACCGATGAAAAAAAACACAGTCTGATTCGCTGTGGAAAAAAACACCTTTGTTGGATCGTTTCGAAAACCTATCCGATCTACTTGCGAGTTATCGAACGAATGACTAAATATTGGAATAAATATTGTCAATTTAGAAATATTTATAATAGGAAAAAGCTTATTAGAATTGTAGAAGAATTTCGACTTTTATATATCAATGTGGTACCTCCCACATTCACATTTAATGAGTAGAATACGAAAAAAATAAATAAACAGTAGGAAGCAGACTAGAAAAAACTCCGCCTCCGCAGTTCAGGCGGCGATGAGTAGGATAGTATTAGTTACGGAATTAGATTCCTCATCCTTAGTGATGAGGAAAATAAACGGGGAGTCTGGATTGTGTAACCGAGTAGAACGTTTGTGTTATTTTATTCGAAAAGAAAAAAACCCGCTCGGTGCGCGTGCAATACATATTTCAGATTAAAATTCCAAATTCAGATTCCAGATTCCAGATTCTGATTCAATGCCATTTGTCATTCGGGCTATTATCAATTATAGAATATTCATATTTCATGTATCATATTTTTGATTACAGATTTTAACACAAAACCACAGTTTTCGCATTACATGTGCAGATGTAGTTCCACATTGTGAGATTCCCGATTTGGAGTTGAAGTTTCTATATTTTTAGATTCAAAACAACAGATTCCAGGACTTCGAATGCGGTTTTGAAAATTCGGAGCTCATGTAAATATTCGAGATTTATGATTTTCAGATGTCATTCTTTCTCAATTTTCGTATTTTCATCCTAAACCCAAGTTCGATCTTTAGAATTTGTATTCCAGAATTGCAATGCAAATTTTCGATTTCAAATCAGGCCATACAGAATAATTATCGGTTTCTGGATTCTATGTTCCAGAATTCCGAGTAAGATTTGCAGATATTTGATTCTACAACCAGAATTCAGAACTAAATTATAAATTCGAAATCACATTTTGGATTACTAACATTAGATGTAATTTTCAGATTGTTTTTTTTCGATTCAAATCTTAGACTCAGAGATTCAGATATTCAGATATTGAGATATTCAGAGACTCAGTGATTCAGAAATTCAGAGATTTGGAGATTCAGACAGTTGAATATTCAGAGGTTCAGAGATTCGGAGATTCAGAGCTTGTGTCATTCAAAGGTTCAAAGATTCAAAGATTCAGAGATTCAGAGATTCAGAGATTCAAAGATTCAAAGATTCAAAGATTCAAAGATTCAAAGATTAAAAAAAGAATCAAAGATTCAAATATTCAAAGATTCAAAGATTCAAAGATTCAAAGATTCAAAGATTCAAAGATTCAAAGATTCAAAGATTCAAAGATTCAAAGATTCAAAGATTCAAAGATTCAAAGATTCAAAGATTCAAAGATTCAAAGATTCAAAGATTCAAAGATTCAAAGATTCAAAGATTCAAAGATTCAAAGATTCAAAGATTCAAAGATTCAAAGATTCAAAGATTCAAAGATTCAAAGATTAAAAGATTCGAAGATTCGAAAAATACGAGGTTCAGGGATTCAATTATTCAGATATTTAGAGATCCAGAGATTCAGATATTCAGAGATTCAGATATTCAGAGATTCAGATATTCAGAGATTCAGATTCCCAAACATCGGATTCGAAATTACAGAGGTAGAAAATAATTGTGGCTGCTTTTCCATTAGCGGCATCAAACGAGTTGTAGTGGAAGTTTCAAATTCGATAACTTTTTGAAGTCAGGGATGTCTTTTCCTTAAATTCTTTAGGCCTGCACTGTTATCAGCGAATTCTTGGACTTTACACTGAAAAATATAACCTAGATGCGATATTTGATAATGGAATCTCAATCGGATTCCTGAAAATGCGTAACGTTGTATACTTTCTAAATACATTTGTTTACGTTGGAAAAGTGGAAATTCGCAGGAATGTTAAAACTATTGAAGCAGATGAAATTCCTGAGGTCATGGGGAAGATTTTAGATTCAGATTCATCTAGATCGCTCATTTTCAGATAACAGACTCCATTTTCCAGATAAAGATTCCAGATTCGCACTGCATTGGATATTTAAAGAAGGCCATATTTAAAATTAGTGTTCATACTAATGCTTCCTTAGTCAGATTCCCGATTCGAGATTTATCGTTCACATTCTGGTATTCCAGAATTCCATTTTTATTCATGATTCAATCAAGATTCGAGAGTTTCAGATCTTATATTCCTGATTTTGTAATCAAGTTAAGCGTCAATATTCAAGATTTTCATCAAAATCCATCATGTATGATGCTTAATGTCAGTCTGACAAGACTTAATGACAATATTGCATCGGGATTTTTGTGATTCAAAACTTATTCCCACCATGGGGAAGATACAGTTGTTTTTCATGCAGATTGTTAAGTTTCCTCATTCTCATTTCATGCGTCTAATATTCGTACGAATCGATGAATTATTTATTAATTTATCGACTCGCTGATATGGTTGTCGAACCATTCCATACACACGCATAATATTTTGAACAGTTCTTGAGCCTTGCTGACCTTCAAAAGGCACTGGCGATTGTTGCGGTTCGTGTAGATGTACGTTTCGCCTCGAGGGAGGAGCAACATATGAGTTGATTTCTTGATGACACCACTGGTGATTGTACTAACGAGTGTCCGATGATCGATGAATGTTTTCCCAATTTCTACCGTGAGAATCCATCGCCATCATGCAGGTTTGGTTTGTACTGATGAGATATAGATACAAGTTCACGATCATCAGGCCAAAATCTGATTTGATTAGAGGTCGTGATGTTTTTCGAAGCCATGAGACCCGCTATGCCATTCCATACTACGTTTAACTGGAAACTTTCAAAGGATCGCTTCGCCATTTCACTCTTGGAACCGATGATTGATTGATGATTAATTGCACGGTACTCTTCAAACCGAAACCATTTCCCCAGAGACATCATTTATCATGCACAGGAATAGAATGCAAAGTTCAACGTACACTCCGCTCATATCTGATTCAATTATTTACATACTAATCCGCGCTAGGCCGCCACTTTGAAATTGATGATCGTTACCGAAGATCGCTTTGTGTCGGTCGGTTCTATTGTTAACTTTCGGCGTGTGAGAAGTCAAATTGAAGCACCCTTTCCTGACCTCCCCCATCAGTCAGTCGGGGGAGTCGTTAAGAATTGGCGAATACAATGGGCGCTGTTCATAACGTCGAGCGAGAAACCCCAAATACATAAATTGGCCACGGCCGCAGTCCAACGTGGTGGCACCGATAAATTCGTTTGAATGACACTTCTTCAAGTCTTCGGATTGTTTCAATGTTAGATATCTTGAGGCTGTCAGCACTTCCTGCGGCTGTCATCAAATTTATTGATTCAATTGATCGCCTCTTTCGGACCCTACCGTACCGACCTGTCCGTCTTCGAGTAAGTGATTCTCTTCGAACAATGTTCCACCAGAGGCGGATGATGGCTTTAGAGATCCCATCTCTAAATCGGCCGGTCACCCGTCAAACAAGATTAGCAAGACGCGCACGTGTGTTTCTTCTCGCTGATGATGTCCAAGAAAACTATCTCTATTCTCATGTTAATATATCCACAGAAGGTTCTTCTTCGTCGCATAAATTCCGCACGCCACTTTGTGTTGCCATTCGAAGCTGTCTGACGCTTTCAGAAAACAGAAACAAACGTCTCCATCCTTGAGCGGGATCCCCTTTCGTTGGAGATCCGATTTCAGCGTATTGACCGCGAACAAATAGAGGCAGCAAACGTCAAACGGTCGGACGGAGGCGCGAAAAAGAAAACAACAATTGGTCAAAACATAAATGCTGTAATCCAGTGGAATGAAGTCTGGGCCTGTAGACGACCATTCATTGGGTTGATATAGAATGTGAAACATGTTGGCTGTGAAGATTTCGCTATGAATAATGCCGCTCAGTCAGCCCGCACCACGCGAAATGGGTGTCATTACTGCCGGAAAACCACAAATCAACTATGCAGGTGACGCGGTAATTTTAGTAACTTCTTGTGTCTAAACAAACGGTGTGTTGGCCTGAGGGTTGGGCGACTATTTTGACTGATTGATGTGGGTTTAGTAAATAGGCGCTGATTCATCATCTTTTGTTCGTTATCGGGGGATATTTACAGGTTCGGATGACACATCGTTTTATTGCTGGAATGATTTGCAATTTATCCATAAAGGATAAATGTTATTCCAAAATATCTTAAAAAAAAAAAGGATGCTTCGACCATTCGAATCAAAATGTCAAAAATGCCAAGAACGTTAAGAATGTCAAAAATTCCAAAAATGTCAAAAATGACGAATTTTATGCCAACTCGTCTTGGGAGTCAAGGGGTAAAAATGTAGGAAACTGTTTGAATTTTCATATTTTTTTTTAATTTGCTGGAAAAAAAATTATTTTAAAAATTAAAAGATAGCGATATAGCGTATTCGACAAAGTTTTAGATGTTATCTCTTTCGAAAATATGAACTTTCGTCGAAGACGTCAACTATAGTTTCTGGAATATAATCTTTAAAATATAATACTTTACTCGTAACATTTTTGTGTGTAAATCCTCGCGTTTGACATGTAAAAAATAGTGTAAAATTAGTGTTTTTTAGTTTTTGTTTAGTGTTCGGCTCCTCAAGCCTATGCAACTGAGCCTGTACAAACAAACTAGTTAAATAAAAAAATAAAATTGGAAAAAAAAAATTTAATTTCTAAAATTCAAAGATCAGGCGATCAATTTTAATTTTTTTCATTGTCCCTTCAACTTTGAATTTTTTTCTTTTTTTAAAACTTTTTTCAAATTGATTTTTCAATTTGTGAAATTTCTTTCTTAAAAAAAATAAAAATTGAATAATTTGAGAAATAAAAAATGCGAAAAATTGGAACACTATAAAATTGAAAAATTGAAATATAAAAAAATTTAAAAATTGCAAAATTGAAAAAGCGAAAAGTTGAAAATTACAAAATTGAAAAATTAAAAAAGCAAAAAATTGAAAAACTATAAAATTAAAAAATCGAAAGATTAAAAAAATTCAAAAATTGAAAAATTTGGAGGGGGGGGATTTGAGATATAAGAGTTTTTAATAATAATATTTAAAATATGATAATGATAAAAATGTCAAAAATACTCAAAATGTAAAAATGAAAATCAAAAATTTACAAATGTGAGAAATATAGAAAAAAAACATTAAAAAATGCAAAAGATGTAGAAATTTAAAAAAAATGTAAAATGTAAAAAAATGAAAAATAGAAAAATCGCTTTGTCCGATGATCGATGAATGTTTTCCCAATTTCTACCGTGAGAATCCATCGCCATCATGCAGGTTATGGTTTTGTAAAAAATTAAAAATCGAAAAATTTAAAATTTGGTGGGGAGGGGTTGAGATATAAGGGTTTTTAATATTGAATTCAATGTTTGAGTGAGATTTTTTGTGTCTAAATTTTTTTTTTCCTAAATAGCTAATTAATTTTCCGACACCTTCGTCAACCATCATGTTTTAATCAGACATCTGGATATTGAGTTAGAGTTTTTTGGAAACAAGATCAATGATTTTGAATACGCTTTTTTCAAAAATCAGTCGTAATTTAAATTGGTCATGTTATAATAAAAAATGCGATTTTGGGTAGCTTTCATCATAAGTACCAAGTTTCAAAAAAAAAAATCGGAGAGCGTCGGGTCAAAATTTGCTGATTTTTGACCGATTTGACATGGAATTGCTCTATACGGACATTTGTCTACCTGATTTATGGCCTTTTTTGTTTTGTGAACTGAATATGTTGACTGGAATTTATTTTATTTAATCCAGTGGATTTTTGGCTTTTTGTGTACGAAACAGGGATTTTATTTGTTTTGTTTGAATAGAGTATTAACACTTTACCAACCGGCCGTCGATTATTCGACTTTTGCTCCACAGCGCTTACCGACCGGTTGTCGATTAATCGACTTTCGATCTTTCTGTTAGATTTGGTGAGGTTAGGCTGACAAGTAGCAAATAGCAAGCATTTCGAATTCTTTATTCAGATAATCGGTGCTTTTCTCAAAACTTTAGCTTTAGCAAACACTTAGTAGTGTTTCGGACGATCTGCGGCTGAATGGGCGGTGAAAAGGGCATAGTATGTTCGAACCGCTACCGGTCGGTAAAGTGTTAAAAATAAACAAGGCCCAAAATTTCCAAAATAAATTAAAAATTACAAATAATGAAAAATATAAAAAAAACCTTTCAAAAATGCAAATGAAGTAGAAATAAAAACATAGTGTAAAATGAGTGTTTATTAGTTTTTGTATAGTGTTTTGCTTATATATTTTAATATTTAAAAATTCAGAAATTGAAATGTGAGAAGGTTAGTTTTTAATATTACTAATTTTTGCTTCAACTTTTTCCTTTTTTAATTTTTTTAAAACATTTTAAATTTTTCTTTTTTTCCATTTTTTTTATTGAAAAAAAAATTGAAAAAGAAAAAAAATGGAAAATTGAAAAAGCCAAAAATATTAAAATTGAAAAACTATAAAATTGAAAAATCAATAAATTAAAAAATTGAAAATTTTAAAAATTTAAAAAAATAAAAATTTTGAGATTTAAAAATTCAAAAATTAAAAAAAAAATAATTTTAATATATCGTGAAATCTAACAAAAATTTGAAAATTCCGTCCATTACCGTTTTGTGTTATTGCTCCTAATTATCTGCTTTCAATGAGGGACATTAAATCAACACAAAATGTCTCGCATTTCAGTTGGCAAAGTATTACAGGAGTAAAAAAAAACAAAACCGGTGGCTACCGTGTTTCAAGTTACTCAATTTTGAGAGTGACAGAACTAGCTCGAACCGAATTGGGACAAGCTGACACTCTTGCAGGTCAAATCAAGTGTCCACGGTGTGTTTGTGATAAACTTGTTTCGCAACGAAAATTAGCAAAGCAATGCTGATGAGGAAAACAGGCGGATAAAAAAAAATCCACAAATAGAAAAATCAACTATCTTAACAGCGATTTAGGCGACGCGGCTGAAATATGGTCAATAAATAACACACAATAAAAATTCAATTTTCATATTAACGTTTCCCCCTTTGTGTTCAAAATCGAATGACCAAACTGGACGAATTCAACCATTTGACACGGACAAACAACAAATGCCGGAATAGCATCGAAATTAACCCATTTCTTAAGAAGCAAATTTGCTAGCATTAATTTAAATGGCGTTACTTGTCCCGTATAGCGACAAAAGATTATAGGCAATCACCAGAAGAAAGTGAATTTTTATCGCAATGAGTTTTGTTGGCTTTAAGAGATGAGAAGTTGCTGAATCGGTAATAGCATAAGTTCGATTTGTGATCGATTCTGTGCCGCTGATTTCAACTAATTATAGCCTTTTTCGATGTTTGCAGTGTTCGAAAACGCGATGCCAATTAAATCCCATTCCCATTCTCAGAATCCAATTTGACCACTTACTTCGGCGATGGTCTTGTTGATGTGGAGCCAAAAGCAAATGAAATCCCTTCACTTCTTAAAGCATTGGAAGCAAAGTACGCACGTGCTCCAGTAACCAATCCATATTTAGAATCACATTCCACTTCTTGTTTCTCAATTCTACTTTTTTTTTTCACCAGCGACGTAATCGTAGCAACGATTAATTAACTTTTCAATCTTTTCCTTTGCCTCGGTTCTTGCTTCCAGCGACCAGTTTCGGAAACGTATGCCAAAATCAATCAAACGATCGTTTGTTGCTTGTTGCGAATCGTATAGGACTTGTACGGCTACGAAGAGTACAAGAATATTCCTCTGGTCGTCGATCAATCGTCTCAACTGACAACACTATGGGAGTTTATTAGTGCCAAATAGCCTCCGTTTGCCACTTTGTTATTGAATGCAAAACATCGCACGGATCTTCCTGGAAAGGTACAATGAAACCCGGACTCACACCTACCGCCCAATGGATGGGCAAGCGAGATCCTGATTCCAAGCTGTGAATGTCAATCCAATATCGCACTATAAATCGTTGCAAAACGTAGCGCGTGGAATGTGCATCCACCAACTGTGATCAGAGACAGCTTAATTGATGGACTTTAGAACGCGGTTTGACTTCTACGATTTATGAAACACTTTACGGGACTGACACGGGAGAGTCAGTCCGACAATCGGAGAAACACAAATGGGTCCGACAGACGGACAGAACTAGAGTTGTATGCAGCAGCCATACCAAAAGGTTGGATTCGTCTTGCATTCTGGTCAGATCCACGAGATCATCTACTTTGTATTTAACCGATTCTGATAAATTGTTCATTTCGTCCGTTTTTTTTTTTTTTATTAAATCGTTTATTTTTACAGGCTCAGTTACATAAGTTTAAAGGAGCCAAACTCCTATCTGTATAGTTACAAGTATATATAAACATTTTTTATTAATTCTAATGTTAATGAAGTAGAGAACCGATTACTCGCGGCCTGCTCGAGTTTAGAAGGGTGACATTTTGTTTCAGGAAAAGGATGGGATATAAGGATATGTTGACAATGTTCACACTCACATTCGCACTCACATTCATCATACTCAATTCTTAAGCCTATCTTATATCTAACATGTATTTACATTTCACCTTATTCTATTGTTAGTAAGAAGGGTTTTTATTTCTCGCGAAGGAAAAGGAAAAGGAGAATAGAAGGATATAAGGACAATCACACACGAAGATCGATAGCTTTTAGGAAGACATATATTTGGGACATGTAATCAAGGTCTAACCGAGCCAACACATCTCTCACCGGCACATTGGGCTGCCTTCCTCTAGCCCGAAGAGAGTTTTCTAAATTCGATCTGGCAACAAGATACTCCTCGCACGACCAAACAACGTGTTCGATGTCGTGGTAACCTTGGCCACAAGCACAGATATTGCCATCGGCAAGATTAAAACGAAAGAGTAGCGCGTCTAACGAACAGTGATTGGACATGAGTCGAGAGAAGGTGCGAATAAAGTCCAGACTTTTGAACCATGGTTTGAGGCTAACCTTAGGGATAATCGAGTGAAGCCACCGACCCAATTCATCTTCGTTCCACTTACGTTGCCAGTTAGCGATGGTATTTTTACGGACTAAAGAATAAAATTCATTGAAAGCGATTTGACGCTGATAAATATCGCCTTCAATTGCACCTACCTTTGCCAATGAGTCAGCCCTCTCATTACCCGGAATTGAGCAATGTGAAGGGACCCAGACAAAGGTAATGACATAACAGCGTCTGGTTAAAGCACTCAAATTTTCTCGTATTCTCTCAAGGAAGTACGGCGAGTGCTTTTCCGGCCTCACTGTACGGATAGCTTCGACAGAGCTAAGACTATCCGTTACAATGTAATAGTGTTCAACAGGTCGTGAGGCGACGCTGTCCAGCGCCCAATGTATTGCTGCCAATTCAGCAATATACACAGAGCAAGGATTCTGAAGACTGTGGGAGGCGCTAAAAATTTCGTTGAACACTCCAAATCCTGTGGACTCATTCATAGAGGACCCATCAGTAAAGTACATATTATTACAATTGACACGCCCATACTTTGCATTGAAGATCGTAGGAACGATCCCCGATCGATGATAATCTGGAATTCCATGGATTTTCTCCTTCATGAACAGATCAAAATGTACAGAGGAATTGATGTAGTCAGGAAAACAAACACGGTTGGGAGTATACGAAGAAGGATCAACCTGCATGGAGATGAATTCATGATATGAGCTCATGAATCCTGAATGAAAATTTAGCTCAATAAGCTGCTCAAAATTTCCGATCACCAATGGGTTCATAACCTTACACCGGATGAGGAACCGAAGAGATAATAAATTGAAGCGATCTTTTAGTGGGATTACGCCTGCCAAAACCTCGAGACTCATGGTATGCGTTGAGGGCATACATCCCAACGCAATACGGAGACAAAGATACTGAATTCGCTCGAGTTTAATGAGATGTGTTTTGGCAGCTGATTGAAAACAGAAACTGTCATACTCCATCACTGAGAGAATAGTTGTTCGATACAACATTATAAGATCTTCGGGATGGGCTCCACACCATGTGCCGGTAATTGTACGGAGAAAGTTTATTCTTTGTTGGCATTTTTTACTCAGATACCTAATATGGACCCCCCAAGTACATTTGGAGTCGAACCAGACCCCAAGATACATGAAGGACATAGCATGAGTGATCGGTTTACCCAAAAGTTGAAGCTTTGGTTTTGCTGGTCTATGCTTCCTAGAAAAAGCCACCATCTCTGTTTTCTCCGTGGAGAATTCGATCCCTAGCCCAATGGCCCAGGTTGAAAAATTGTTCAAAGTATCTTGTAAGGGTCCTTGCAGGTCGGATTCGTTTGATCCTACGACAGACACCACTCCGTCATCTGCAAGTTGTCTTAGGCTGCAATTTTGTGTAAGACAATTGTCGATGTCGCTTACATAGAAGTTGTACAAAAGGGGGCTTAAACATGAGCCCTGGGGGAGGCCCATGTAGGAGACCCGATTTACTTTCGAATCCCCGTGAGAAAAATTCAACTGTTTCTCACAAAGCAAGTTATATAACATATTATTCAACAGAGGCGGTAGACCCCGAGAGTGTAATTTGTCTGACAAAACCTCTATTGAAACAGAGTCAAAGGCCCCCTTTATGTCCAAGAATACTGAAGCCATTTGTTTTTTTTCGGCGTAAGCCATTTGAATTTCTGAAGAAAGCAACGCAAGACAATCATTCGTCCCCTTGCCCCTGCGGAACCCATATTGTGTATCTGAGATTAAGCCATTCGTTTCAACCCATCGATCAAGGCGAAACAAGATCATTTTCTCCAACAATTTCCGTATACAAGACAGCATTGCTATTGGGCGGTACGAATTGAAGTCGGACGCGGGTTTTCCGGGTTTTTGAATAGCTATAACTCGTACTTGTCTCCAATCATCTGGAACAATATTATGCTCCAGGAACCGATTGAATAAATTCAACAAGCGATGTTTCGCCACATCAGGGAGGTTTTTCAGCAAGTTGAACTTAATTCTATCCGATCCCGGAGCAGAATTGTTACATGAAAGGAGAGCAAGAGAGAATTCTACCATCGAAAACTCGGAATCAAGATCGCACCTATCTTGTGGTATATCTCGAACAATTTTTTGCACAGGAGCGGAATCGGGACAAACCTTCCGTGCAAAATTAAAAATCCATCGATGTGAATATTCTTCGCTTTCATTCGTTGAAGAGCGATTTCTCATGTTTCGAGCCACTTTCCATAATTTTTTCATTGACGTTTCTCGTGACAAACCTCCCACGAAATTTCGCCAATAAGCACGTTTTTTCCCTTTGATCAAGTTTTTAAATTGATTTTCAAGGTCCAAATACGTTTGAAAATTCTCAATGGTTCCACGTTTCCGAAAAGCTTTAAATGCGTTCGATTTATCCTGATAAAGCTTGGAACATTGGCTATCCCACCATGGATTGGGAGGCCTTTGACGAAAAGTGGAGCCTGGGATGGGTTTCGTTTGAGCGCGAACCGCGCTGTCATAGATCAAACGAGAAATGAAGTTATACTCCTCCAATGGAGGCAAACCATCTCTGGAATTGATGGCTAGAGCAATTGCGTCCGCATATTTTTTCCAGTCAATGTGTCTTGTGAGGTCATATGCCATGTTTATAGATTCAGAAGAATTCGACCCAATGGTGATGGAAATTTTGATTGGCAAGTGGTCACTGCCGTTGGGGTCCTGGATTACATTCCACTTGCAATTTAACGATAGTGAATTCGAGCAAAGCGAGAGGTCAAGAGCACTTGGGTTAGCAGGAGGTTTAGGTACACGTGTTGTTTCCCCAGTGTTCAAAACGGTCATATTGAAGCTGTTACAAAGGTCATATATCAACAATGAACGATTGTCGTCGTACTGTTCCCCCCAGGCAGTTCCGTGAGAGTTGAAGTCTCCCAAGATCAATCGTGGCTCAGGAAGGAGTGAGCACATGTCAACAAGTTGCTTGCGGCTAACCGCAGCTCTCGGAGGCCAATACAAGCTGACAATACAGAGGTCTTTGCCTCTGATGTTTGCATGACAAGCAACAGCTTCGATCCCTCCAATAGGTGGAAGGTCGATTCGAAAAAATGAGTGGCACTTATTGATTCCCAATAGTACCCCTCCGTATCTGTCATCGCGGTCCAAGCGTATAATATTAAAATCGTGGAAAGAGATATCATCTCGCGAAGAAAGCCAAGTTTCGGACAGAGCAAAAACATCACAATTGTAGTTATGAATTAAAAATTTGAATGTATCCAATTTAGGGATAAGACTACGACAAATCCACTGTAAAACAGTGATATCTCCGACCTCTCTATTTAAATTAGACATCAAGAGAAATAATCATTGCAAGGAGGGGCCATGTTTGCATCAATTGTTGCAAAATTGTCTTTAATACTGGAAGCATTGAAATGACAATGGTTCTGATGGAGTCGGAAACATTAAAACACTTGAAGATTTGGTCCAAAAGGTCAGACAACTTTATAAATCCCGATTGGGAAGTTGAACTGGACGGAAAAACAGGGACAGTTGGGGTTTTTGATGTCCCCTCGAGTGCTGGGCCATTCGAAGGTGAATTATTCCCACGGAAACCAGGAGGAACCTGATTTTGCTTGTCCACTGCACTCGATTTTTTAGGCATGCTAACAGGGGGTATCACCGGAGGGGCTTGTCCTTGAACTTTGGGAGTGGTCACATTTTTGCGCCGGGGATTCCCTTGGAAAATGAACGGTGTGCCCCCGTTAGCTGTGTCCGCTTCTATTTCGTCAACGGGCAACGTGGCGAAGACATTTTGTGTGTTGATTGGTTGTTGTTGTTGGGCCAGTGGAGAAGCGCCCTTTAAAATATCCGCAAAAGTGCGTTTCGAGCGTTCCTTCAAAGAGCGCTTCTGTTTCTCCCAGCGACTCTTGTAAGTTTCACAAACTGAGAGCTCGTGTGGGGATCCCCCGCAATATGGACATTTATGCTCAGTCGCACTGCAGGATTTCCCCTCATGTTGCTCTCCGCAAGTGGCACAGCGCTCCTTGTTGGCACAATAATCTGAAGTGTGACCAACCATTTCGTCCGTTGAAGTGTACTCAAATCATACACAGAAATCCTGATCATGCCAAACGGACGCGCCGAAAGAACTCAAGGTGGAAATAAGATCGTTTCCATAGGTTCATCGACACGCTCGGTCACTCCCTAGGAAAGTACCGTTTTTGCCCGCTCGAATCAATTGTTCTTCATCGCGTGATTTCGTGTATCCAATTCTGTGACATGAACCACTTTTTTTCCGAAATAAGGCAACGAGAGACACAGCAACCTTTTACGACCGCCCTGCATCGATTCATATTTTATAGCTCCATTGTTGGTCCCGCGTCTAGCAGCGCATATAAAATTAAGACCCTCGGGGAACGACGTCCTCTTCCTCCGCGTCGGCTCTGCCTCACCCCCAAAAAACGACAACACTGTTGATGAAGATGGATCAAACAACAATAACAATCATAAGGAATAATAATATCTTTTGACAAGTTTTATCGTCGATTCTCGTTGATGATCGCAACGCACGTGGAAAACACTTTTTGTTCGTTCGATGCTTGTGAGGGTATAAGTTATGGAAGGAGTGCCCTTCGTACTGCCTTTTTAGGTGATGCATCGCACGAGCTTTGCTTCCTGAAGCGTCGGTGATAACCGGTTCCACCCAATGGTGGCACAAAAACTCAATGAACCGTGTCATAAACGGCCGATGGTGGAGATCGAACTCAGAGGCGCCGCAGCGCTGTCTCGTCGTATGGAAATCAGAAGACAGCGTTGCAATCGTTTCGACTTTTATGATTTGTGGGCATCATCCGTTCAGTCCCAATTTAGTGGTTCATTTTGTAGTTCAACCGATAATTGCCAGGGCATAATGGTGATCCGCGAGTCTCCAACCATATCAACCAATTTGGAGATGTTTAGGTGCGTTTAGATTTTTTTAGAGATACACATGTTTTTAATATTAATTTGACCTTTCGTTAAAGTTTTTTTACAGTGCATTTATAAACTTTTTTCATAAATAAAGGGTGTGTCACATCAAATTGCATCACGGAAAAAACGCTGTAGAAATTCGCCCAGTAGACCGATCCTTTTGAAAATTTTAGACAGTAAAATAAAAACTATTAAACAACTTTTGGCATTTTCTTTTTATTCATACTTCGAGCCCAAACCTGTATACTCGCACCTTCTTCTTTACCCCGTCCATAAGGTTCTGTACAACGTCAGGTTGTAGTTTTTTTTGAACAGAAATCCATTTTCTCTTGAAGTCCGCCTCCGATTTGACAACTTTTGGGTTCTTCCGGAGGGCCTGCTTCATAATCGCCCAATATTTCTCTATTGGGCGAAGCTTCGGCGCGTTGGGCGGGTTCATTTCCTTTGGCACAGATACACTCTTATCTGATTATAAGCGAAAGCTGAAGATATAATTCCTAAAAATTAAATTTCTACAGCGTTTTTTCCGTGATGCAATTTGATGTGACACACCCTTTAGTTATAATTTTCCAACAACTTTGTGAAACATCATATTTTAATCAGACATCTGAATTTTAGGTCATGATTTTTTGAAATAAAAATCAATGGTTTTGAACCGTCATTATCGGTTCCGAATATTCTGAATTTTCATTTTATTTAAATTGTCTCATTCATCCTTTTTTTTTATTTTCTGTATTTTTTTCAATTTTTATAATTCAAATTTTAGGATTTTTTTTTCATTTTTTGTAATTTTTCCGATTTTCACATTTTTTTATTGCAGTTTTTTTAACTCAATACTATATTACCATTTTTTATTTCGTTTGAATGAATTTTAGAATGCCTCTAGATTTGAAATCATCTGAATTTAGAAATTTGCTTTTTCTAAGCAAACGTTTATAAAATTTCAGAATTTCAAATATTCTAATGTTTTTTTTTATTTTCTATTTCTTTTTATTTCTTCGTTCGTTTTCAGATTTTGATTTAATAAAAATCATTAATGCTTGGTTTTTCATTCCATTTTATGGTGTTTGTGAATTTTCTGAATTTTAATTTTCTTAAAATTCTAATTTTCTTACTGATTCTTTTCGGATCCTGGTGAATCTTCAACTAAAATTGCTTCGCTGTACTCATAATCAATTAACTTTCACTTTGACGTTGAAATATATTTAATTTTCGCTTGAATATCTATATACACTGATGGACATAAATATTCGGCATATGCATGAATCTACCACGAATGTTTTTTTACTAAGCGATATTATTCCAATCCACTTCCGAAGGTTATTCAAGTGAAACAATATAGTCTTATTATAAATTTACTTTATTGGGAAATCAAAATAATGAAAACAATTAGCTTATTTTACAAAAATTATAACTTTATCTTCAAATTCAGCTGGACAAAAGTATTCGGCACTTAGAACATTTCTCCAAAAAAACATTTCTGAACAAATTATCTAGACATTTAATATCTTGTGTTTAATCCTTTCTGTGCAATGACCTCTTTCAATCGATATGTCATTGAGTGTACCAGCTTCTCGCATACTTTAGGCTCGATCTTATACCATTCTTCACGAAAAATATCTTTCAGCTGCTTTTGTGATGTTACATGATGTTCACGTACACGTCGATCTAGAACATCCCACAAATGCTCTATGGGATTCATATCCGGTGATTGGGGTTGCGTTTTGTGCTGATAGGGTGTATTATATAGCAGCCAGAGGCATACCGCTTCCGCAGTATGTTTAGGGTCGTTGTCTTGTTAGAAGTAGACTGCTCTCTATACCCAACTTTTCAGCACTTTTCTTCATATTTTCTTTCAAAATATTTGAATATTGCTCCTTTTTCATGATACCATCTACATATACCAATTCCCCGACAACGGATGCTGCCATACAGCCCCAGACCATGACTGATGCACCTCCTTTTTCACGGTAGCTTGAACATTTTTCTTCTGCAGCTCAGTATCCGGTTTTCGCCATACCAATACCCTTCCATCTGATTTGTAAACATTGAATTTGCCCTCATCGGAAAACAACACATTGTTCCAGAAACTAATCGGGTGATTTTGGTAATCTTTCGCAAAGTTCAACCTTTTAACCTGATTAACCTTGCTAATAAGAGGCTTCTTACGACAAACACGGGCTTTATATTGAGCATTATTCAACACTCTGCGCACCGTTCTGGAAAGAACATCTTGCCCACTGAACTCCAGCAGCTCTCCTCGCACTTTTGACGAAGATGTTTTCAGTTCTTTCTCAATAATTTGTATTATTTTTCGCTTTTCTCTATCCGTTAACTTGCAAGGACTTCCCGTCCTAGGTTTTTTGTCGAAGTTATCGCTGTTCTTATAACGATTGATAATATCCTGTACCGTTGTTCTTGGCCTACCAACACTCCTAGCTATTTCGGAAACTGTGTTATTCATTTTGAACAAATTCAAAACAATTTTTCTTTTCTCCATCGTAGTTTCCTTACCTTTCCAGCCCATTTTGTTACCACGGAATAAAAATTATACGAACGCAGCCGATTTTTATTAAAAATATACAAAAGTGATTAAATGTGTCAGGTTCATTCATTAACAGTGTTTCCAGATCTTTAGGGATCGATAAATTAACATTTTTTTCAAGGTGACAAATACTTCTGTCCAATTAAAAATGTGGAACTCGGCCTTTTTATTTCCTGTAATTTATTAAAGCAGGGTAAATCATTGAAAACTTCTACTGCCTAGATAGAGTACACTTCACAGAATCTACTGCACCTGCACAGAGTTTATTTTTTGTGTATGTGATACAAATGCGATAAATTAATTCATGACGAATACTTATGTCCACCAGTGTATATAAAAATGGAGTGATGTCTGTCTGTCTGATTCTTATAGACTCGGAAACTACTGAACCGATCGACATGAAAATTGGTATGTAGCGGTTTTTGGGGCCGGGGAAGGTTTTCGTGATATTTTGAGACCCCTCCCCCCTCTCTAAGGGGGGGCTGCCATACAAATGAAACACAAATCTCTGCATTACTCGGAAATTAACCAAGCAAACGAAACCAAAGTTGGCATGTGAAAGTTTTAGGATGCAATAAATGTTTCTATGGTGATAAGATACTCCTTCCCCCCCTCTTAGAGGGGGCTGCCATACAAATGAAACACAATTTTTTGCATTACTCGGAAATTAATCAATCAAACGAAACCAAAGTTGGCATTTGAAAGTTTTAGGGTGCAATAAATGTTTCTATGATGGTTAGTCAGTCCTTCCCCCACTCAAAGGGGGGGCTGCCATACAAATGAAACACAAATTTCTGCATTACTCGAGAATTAATCAAGCAAATGAAACCAAATTTGGCATGTGGGGGTTTTAGGATGCAATAAATGTTTCTATGGTGTTAAGATACTCCTTCCCCCTCTCTTAGAGGGGGCTGCCGTACAAATGAAACACAAATTTTTGCATTACCCGAGAATTAATCAAGCAAATTAAACCAAATTAGGCATGTGGAGGTATTAGGGTGCAATGAATGTTTCTATGGTGGTTAGATACCCCTCCCCCCTCTCTTAGGGGTGGCTGCCATACAAATAAAACACAAATTTCTGCATTACTCGAGAATTAATCAAGTAAATGGGCGGGACGAAGTTTGCCGGGTTAGCTAGTGATTTATATATTTGAAATACAATTTTTTTTTCAAGTCTCAATTTCGATATAATCGAATCATATATGATCCCGATTTCGTATATAATCGAGTTTGTATATAGTCAAGTCCAACCTGTAATCTATATAAAAAAAAATGTAAGGCAAAATCTGTTGGTAAGCGGCAAACCCGAAGAAGGGATGGGCCGATTTTAGCCTTCTTTATTTTGTTGTATTCGTCTCTTCCCGTAAATCAATATAGTGGAGAGAAAAACCGGAAAATTTTCGGAAAACTCTGAAGGAAGGTCGGAAAATTTGGAAAATTGAATTCCCACATATTCGCAAATTACATCATAATAAGCGTTGTTAGTTCATTCGATGTTTGCGCTATCGAAATTGATCTTTGTTAGTAAGTGGAAATGGATTTTCAGGCGAAATAACGCATTTCCATATCTTATATCTATATAAATAAAAATGTAAGGCAAAATCTGTTGGTAAGAATTTATATAGTATATAAATTTTTTTGAATTTTAAAATTTCTGAATGAATGTTTTAATTGTATAATGTTATATATATTTTTTTAATACCTACTTTTTTAATTTACAGCATTTTTCTCTGATTTTGTTTAAAATTCTGAAATTTCAAATTCTTCAGTCTTCATTTTACTTAATTTTTGTTTTCAGTTATTTTAAAATTTTAAAATTTTCTGAATTGTCTATGTTTTGGAATTTTTTTATTTTTAATCTTTCTAATATTTTTAGATTTACTTGAAGTTTTTTTTTCAATTTTTGGTTCTTATTATTTTATTTTGATTGGTTCTTAGAAATATGGATTTTCTCAATTTTATGAATTTTCAATGTTTTTTTTCAAACTTCTAAAATCCATATTTTTTTTTCAAATTTTTCAAATGAAATTTCAAAATTTTCTGATTTTTTGGTCTTTGTATTAGAGTTATGAGTTTGTTGAATTTATAGAATTTTATGAATTTTATAAATTTTGTGAATCTTTTAGAATGTCGTCTGTCAATTATGTAAATTTTGTCAATTCTGTCAACGAATTAACAGTTGTGATATTACCGAACATATTTTCCCCAGTCTGTAAAGACATCAATAAATTCCAACGAATAACGGTGTGTCATCCGGATCTGCAGATCTACACCGATAACGAATAAATACGGTGCTGAATCAGCACTTGTGTTCATTGAATAATGTGCCCACATCAATCAGTCAAAATAGCCGCCCCACCCACAGAACACCATTTGTTTGGACATAAGTAGTTACTAACGCATTACTACATCACCTGCATAGCTGATTTGTGGTTTTCCGGCCTTAATGACAATCGGTTTGGCCTGCGGGCCGACCCGAGTGGCAAACTGCTGCTCATAGCCTGTTGTTCGCCCCGTGAAGCCCCCGACGGGAAGAAAATCGTCTCCTCATTGATCATTTGGCTGTTACACACTCCAACGGGTTATTCAATTGGGATTTTCGATCGGGATGGCACGCCAGGGGCGTCCAAAGCTGGCCACGGGTCGCAAATAAACCGCGCGCGTTTGGAATGGTAAATAATGGCGGGCTCTCTTCTACTTACCGTTGCCCATCAGAATATGTTTGGGCCACAATAGTTTTCCGGATTGCATATGTTCACGTCGCTGGTGGTGTTTTTTTTTACTTCGTCATCTTCTAGGAAATTTTCTACTGAATATGTATAACTCAGGGCACCGAGAGGCGTTCGACGATAATAAATGCCGACTCGCAGACAAAGGGATGTGGTTTCTTTGTTGGTATGAAATTGGAACGGGTAATTCGGACGGTGAGTTACCGATCGTAACTAAGCATCATCAATTTTGTCCAAAAAAAACCATCAATCGTCAACTCGTTAGCAAAGTATTAACGAGCTACTTTTGAACGTCGGTTTTTATCATCAGGTACTTTATTAATGGCACTATCGACGCGGTTTGCCACTTAGTGATTTATTCATTCGCGGAAAGAAACCCTCCAAGGGATTAAATAATCGAGAGCGCCCATCATCAGCTGTTGAAATGTTTAGCGCGAATCAGTTAATATCGAAGCTTTTCTCGGATCACCATCAAGGCCTGAATGACAGGTAATTGATGGGATTATCCAACATCCAAATGAATCATTGCAGTACATTAGAGGTGTATTGTAACAAATCCCTCTATCTGAAAATTCAATCAATCCCACATCTTTTGTTTATCTCGTACCTATCAAACACACCACAACTCCGATCAGATTAACTCTTCGTCCGCTTTACGCCAAAGCCAAGGTTTAGTCACACCAATCCAAACCCGCAAAAGCAAGTGCAAGTCGTGTTGCTTCACGAAAACGGCAGCCCAAATAGCCTCCTGCAGCCCCTGTCAGACAAACACGTTCGTGTTTAGTTCAAGGCCAACCGGGGGGATTTACAGCGCAACGCGAGAATCCACCGCTCAGAACCGAGCCTGCGGAGCCTGAGCCGATTCAAATGAGCGCGGACAGATATTAGGGAGCGGTTAATTTATGCTGATGGGAAAAAAAAGCAAAAAAACGCCCACACGCAATGCGACCGCAGCAGCAGCAGTCAACTGCAAATCCCACGATGGACGCTGATTCTGCAACGGCGAATGCACAACACGACAAGTGTGACTCTTGCTGTGTGTGACCCAAGGCCCTAAGCCGCCGCCAGCAGCGTTTGATTCCCGGTGTGCAAATCAAATGATTGGGAAACGCAGCCGGTGCCGCTACTACTGGGCTTTTATCAAATTTTGAGAGTGGTTGCGAGCGCGTTCGGATTAAGTTTCTAATCAACTTGCAATCGAAATTTTATTGTTTTTTTTGTGGTGTGAAAATCGTGAAGGTTTTTTTTTGGGCACGGTTCAGATTCTTGATTTTGGTGAGACAAACTGACACAAATTTAATTGACAAATCTGCTGAGGGTACAAAGGTATTTGCTGAGTGCGATCGGGTTACTGTAGGTAACATTGGAAAGATAAGACACACACACACACACATAAAACAGCTGTTAGACAGTTTAGTGATGGCTTTGCATCTCAATGGTTTGAGCGCGTGTCAAAAATGGACACCAGTAAAATAAGATACGACATATTTGAAAGTTTTACTACGATTAAGGCGAAAACGCAAGTCAGGCGGCTGAAAATGTGAATAGTGTTTTGGTCCTGATACTGTAAGTAGCGCGCACAATTTCAGTTTCGTCGGTAGTGACTCGACAGGAGATTGGTTGGTCGGATTTAACGTTATGTTCTTATGTTCAATTCTACAACCTGTTTGAAGGATATTCAGTTCATATAAAAACGGCGCTTTTCAGGACAACTAGTTGGTGTATAGAAAGAGAACTTTATTCAAGTTTTCCCAACAATCACAGTCCTACGTCAAGTTCCCATCCGTGCCTTTAGGCACAGATCCTGCTAATTCTTGAAAAACTGCCATCGATTCCTTCAAAATTTATATATATATATATATATATATATATATATATATATATATATATATATATATATATATATATATATATATATATATAAATGGATTTCTGTCTGTCTTTCTGATTCTTTTGGACGCGGACATTAGGATAGGGCGGGGCTAGTTGGTCATTTTTTAATAAATTTGGCTATAACTTTGCAGAACGAAGTTTTGCATTTGAATGTTATATACTACAATGAAGCTTACCTTTTACCCTTTCAATGAAAAATAACCAGAGAATCAATTATTTGACATTTTTCTTTTATTTAACGTCTTTATATTTCAAAATAAATTGACCAACTAACACCACACACGGGATAAGTTGGTCAATAATAGGCATGTTTCTTGAGCGAATAATAAACGTTTTTCCATTAGAAGTTTCCTTCATTATAAATTAATTGATTAAATCAAAACAAAAACAGTTAACTAATATCATGTAGCAAGTAAAAAAAACAAATTAATGAAAATTTCAAATCATCGTTGCTGAAAATTAGTCAGGTATTCTTTTCTAGCGATTTCGTCTCTCTTCCACTTTGTAGCGAACCAGAGATGCCAGGTTTGAAAACATGTCTTCATTTTGAAGACATTATGAAATATGTGAAGACTTTTCAGTATGATAGCGTAGGTGGATTTTTAAAAGATATTTTTTCCATGAAATTCTAACTATTGCCCGAAAATATCGTCAAAAAAGTAGGGCTTTAGTCTCAGCGAACGAAGCGGTCTGAATACATATTGTCTCTAGAAGACATTGTTTTATTTGCGCTAGAAAATTCGAATGATTCTATTGTTTTAGCCCTATAGATTAACCTAGATCTTTGAAACGACCACTTCACAAATCGAAGGTTTGTTGTGAGTTTTGATATTGGATGTTAGCGTTTATTATATTCAATGAAAATTTTACAGCAAAACATATAAATATGACAACTATATTGCAAGTGGTTTGTGTGGTGGTTGTCTCGTTTCAAATACACTTGGTTTAGCAGCAAAACATATGCTTTCTATATTTATTTAAAGCTTGCGTAATGGAATACGGCATACCTCAAAATTTTATATGCGTTGCTCTCAAACGAGCAATTTGTGTGACCAACTAGCACCTCTATATATGAAAAAGAATATTCATGAAAATTCAACAAAAATAATTTTAAAAGCGATTTCCATTATCACTTAAAGCTAATACGTACAATAAACCTTTGTTTTACGTTTGAGCCGATTTTTTTAACCAGTTTTAAAACACATTTTCTAATGCGCAGACTGTGAATGATGCTTGGCAAAATCGGAACCATGTTCGTATTTTTTAACCTACTTAATAAAAAGTTTTCCCAATTCGCTATTTTTCATCCATAGATCGCTAATTTTTTGGACGCTCAGATTCCATGATATCGTCACTGACCAACTTACCCCTATGACCAACTAGCCCCGCCCTACCCTACTAAACCGATCGACGTGAAAAGTTGTATGTAGGGGTTTTTGGGGCCAGGAAAGTTTCTTATGATAATTCGAGACACCTCCCCCCTCTCTAATGGAGGGCTGCCATACAAACGAAACATAAATTTATTCATAACTCAAAAATTAATCAAGCAAACGAAACCAAATTTGGCATGTGGAGGTTTCAGGGTGCAATAAATGTTTCTATGGTGGTTCGACCCTCCTCCCCCTCTCTAAAGGAGGTTGCCATACAAATGAAACACAAATTTCTGCATAACTCGAAAACTAATCAAGCGAATGGAGCCAGATTTGGCATGTGAAGGTTTTAGAAAGCACGAAACGTTTCTGTGGTAAGGAGATACTCCTCCCCCTCTTGAAGGAGGAGCTGCCATACAAATGAAGCATATATTTCGGCATAACTCAAGAACTAATCGGGCAAACGAAACTAAATTTGGCATGTGCAGGCTTTAGAGGGCAAGAAACGTTTCTAAGGTGGTTCAACATCCCCCCCCCCTTTCACAGGTGGCGCTGCCATACGAATGAAACAAATTTCTGTTTAACTCGAGAACTAATCAAGCAAATGGAACCAAATTTCTGATTCGAAACTTGTCTGCATAACTAGAGAATCAATCAAAAGAACGGAACTAAATTTCAGATGCGAGTGTTTTTAGTGTTTTTTCTATGCTGGTATGACACCCCTCCCTCCTTCGGAACGGAGAGGGGGTCCCATAAAAATATTACACATATTTCAACCAAACATATTCCAAACAACATGACAATTGAAAATTTTCGGAAAACTGTTAAGGAAAATAGGAAAATTCGGAAAAATTAATTCCCATAATTACATAGTGACAAGAAATGTTAGTCCATTTGATGTTTGCGCTAACGAAATTGATCTGTTTTCGAAACTGGAAATATATTTTCAGGTGATGAAAGGCACTCCTATCCTTTTTTCTATCTATATCAATTTTTCGTTTAATTCGTTCTATTTGTTTTTATTTATCTACTAGCTGACCCAGCACGTTTTTTTTATTATTGAAAAAAGTAGTCATTAGAAAAAGGGAAATTTTTTGTTCCATCAAAAATTTTTCCTGTAATAAAATGACCTACAGGAGCGTTCTTGGAATCAAACGAATACTAATTGATAAGGTTAATTGGATTTGCTATTGACTTGGTGAATAAAACACTGTGTTAATATAGAAAAATCCTTCAAAAACAGATTTTTTCCAGTATTGTTATCCACTACACCTAAACACAAAAAGATAGAAGTATTACATCTCAAAACTTGAAGCTTGGAATGAAGCTTTAAAATGAACTATATCCCATCTTTATGCGTTAGTTTTTCACAAAATTACAGCGTTTCTGAAATCATTCAAAAATTTCGACTTCGCGGCCCGTTCCCATAATTTTTGTCGAGTGTAGAATCAACGACATAATATTGCATACTAGGAATAAGACTTAGAGGCATCGTTTTATTTAAAAATTATTATTGAAGTATTATTTGAATCCTATTAACACTTTTTCATGTGACACCGACTATTGCCATACTGGGTACACTTATTGGGAAACTCCAGGAACGCTATTACCATAATGGGTACATGGAAGTGGCATTTTCAAACATGTTTTTTATACAATTTAGTCAATTAATCATCAAAATATCAGTGAGAATCTTCAAAAACAGAGTTCAAACTGCTAGAAAAGGTATACTTTTGTATACTTTTGAACTAAAATAGAGTATTTATTCGCCAATTTCTACAAGTTGGTGACATATGTCCTCCATAATTGGTACATGTACCCTAGTAGAATTTTATTCTCAAATGAAGTCGTGAGTCTAGGAGTGACAATTCAGAGTAAATTTGAATGGGATGCCTTTGTATTAAAACAATGTGGAAAAATCAACGCGTCTTTGAGAATTCTTAGTTCTCGGATTAAACTGATGCTTCTCAAAACTCTTATCTACCCGCATTTTTTATTCCCTGATTCCGTACTAATGCAAGCCTCAGCAAACGTCATAAACCGACTTAGGGTTGCATTAAATTGTTGCATACGTTTTGTTTTCAATTTAAATCGGTTCGCAAGCGTGACTCGTTTGCAACACTTTTTAATAGGTTCAAGATTAGATAAATTTCTGAAAATGCGATCGGTTATCCTGTTACTATTATTAGTATCTAGTCAAACTCCTTCATACTTGTACACAAAACTGATCCATATGAGAAGCCAGCGAGGTAGAACATTTAAAATCCGCCCTTACAGTACATAGCATTATGGAAGCTCATTATTTGTAAGAGGTGTTAGTGTATGGAATGAGTTACCGTCTCAATTAAAAGATTCAGCAGTGGGACTTAAGAGAGCGTGAATATTTCAATCAAAATTAGATATAATTTTTATTCTTCTAAAAGTATACTATTTGTGAATATGGAATTTTATATAATACGAAATGTAATGAATCACTTAGTCTTGCCAGCGGCACTTGAACATAAAAGAGGTATGTAAGAGTTTTTGGAGATCAATAAAATAAATAAATAAAAATAAATAGAAATGGATCGCCGAATGTGTTGATAAGAGCAAAACTCGAGGAAGAAATTGTCCGATTTAGGGCTGTCTGTATTCTATCATATTTTCTTTATCAAACTTTTATTCCATGTAACGGAGAAGCATGTTATTTGCAAGTGATTGAAATATATTGAACGATAATTGGGCCTGAAAATAATCTGATATTATAATGACGAGTAGAAGTAGTAGAAGTTCTAATATTTTATAGTAAAAGGTAATTTCAAAGGGTCGATTAGAAATTTAATCAGTGAACAGTTCTGCGATTGGACCCATGAACGTGTGCTAAGCAAGAAAACGTGAATATTTGAAGGCATTGATAACAAGAAATAAATTTTGGCGGGACGAAGTTTGCCGGGTTAGCTCTTGAGTATCTTAATAAAATTGATTGGAAACAATGATTTTGCAGAAACACTAATACCGACATCGACATGTTCATGTAATAGCAGTGTTTGTCAGTCTTCATTTAAATTCAACTCATCAAAAGACCAAGCTCTACAACTCTTCCGCTCGATTCGCCTTCAATCTTCTTCTACTTGCTACTTTGTTTCAATTTGTCCATCAACGTAAACAACAAGAAAAATCTCGTCAAAATATGCAAAAACACCCAAAAAAAGCAGCGTCGTGAGCTCGCCTGGAGTCCATCCATGCGTACAAAAGCAGAAAAATAAAGAGAGAAAAAAACTGCGCCGATTTCACTTTCACTATACCCACCACTTCTGCCTGATCTTCTCGTCATTACCTCATTTTTTCCATGATTTCGATTACTGTTGCCATTCGACCCGAAGCCGTGCGCTGATTCAAGCTATGCAAATTGGAGTGGACTTGAACTTCTTCACTCCTTCCGCCAAATTTTGCTTCTGAGCCTCCGGCCCGTCGGCAATCGAGACAGTGGAGGAAGTGGTCGAAATTCACCACCCAACGGGGATTTCACCACCAAACATTAAAACCCCTGCCACGCCACGCACTGACCAGCTTTTTCCTGATTACACAATCGAACAAGTTCCGGTTTTGCGGTGCTGTGGAAAAAAAAGACCGTCGGCTGACAACCGAGAGAAATTCGGTAATGTCGCACTAGTGGATAACGAGACGGCGGCAGCCATTGCGAAATCGCCGCCGACGCGACGATTTCGCTCGTTGAGAGTCTCTTTGGCGATTTAACACGCGAACAGAATCGGTAATACTTTGGGTTGACTTTGAAGTTTAATGCCACAGCCTGGTTGGACATCTGAGAGAGAGAAATTGATCGAGTTTTGATCGAGTTTTCGATCGGAAACAATTGATCGAGTTTCGATCGGACCCTATTTGGGCCGGCAGGGAAAGTTTATTTCTCATTGCCGGCGAAATATTGCTACATTGCAAAATGTCCACTCTCGTGTAGGTATGATAGACCATAGTTATCCGAGTTTTGAGATATAATATCATATATTTCCGTTCGCATTTCGAGCGTGTCGCATCGATAACCAGTGACTGAATCAGTCGAGGTATTCCTCCCACTGGGATGAATTCATTAGTCGACGGATAAATAACAGTTGACATTACTAAACTTGGAATTGAGATGTTTTTGGTATGCTAAACATGTTACGCATCCTGCATGTTATCAAACAGCGCTGTTGATGATGCCAAACAACAATTTTTTTCATCAATTTAGTTGATTTATCAGGGTCAGGATGCTACGAATGCTGGCAGCACCTTTTGATATTTGTTATCTTTAGACTGACTGACATAGACTGGCACCAAAACAACATCTGCAAATTGTGGAGATTGTTTTACGAGAACCACGGTTCGAGACATCACGCTCTTAACAAAAAAATATATATTCGGCGATTCGGCTAGCTAATGGGTGAATGGATTCGACCATACAGCGATTCCATGAAATTAATCTAGTTTTGCTCGAGTAAAATTAGAAATACTTTTCTTCCAATTTTTGAGGTTAATTCATCCAAGATCATACCATGGAAAGGATCTTTCAAAAAATTTATTATTTACCGAGTTATAGCCTTTTTAGTGATGCCGTATCCAATCCAATAGATCTTTGACACAAAACTTCAAACGCGTTTTTCTCGAAACTACACCCAAATTAGCGTTGGCTGAAAACATTTCACATTGGTAGAAATGATGCTTTTTCGTGTGCTGGAGGGTCCAAATGCGCAAATAATGAGCTGTTTTAAAAACTTTAAAAAGGTTTGTATGTATGGGAGCAGACATCTCTTTCATTTTTTCTTTTTTCATTTAATTTGAGATTGTGCCAAAAAAAAAATCCATACGACGTCAATGGGGATCGAACCAAGGCCGGCTGGAATACAAAGCTGTTTCACACGACCACGCTATCCATATAGCTACTAGTGCTGTTGTATAAAAGCGTGATAATATTACACCTCATCATAAGATGAAGAAACTAGAAAATGTTTTCAAAGAGGGAAAGGGAGATCATAAACGAGAATAGATATCTTGCTTTCATTTCAATGTGTCTCCTGTTTCGCTCGCTCATATTGGCTCATATTGGCTCTAGCATATATATTATACAAACGATATACACGTTAGGGTGCCAATGAAAATGGTCATCTCGAGTTTCAAAAAGTTACCCCATAAAAAATGTTCACCACCTCGAAAAAACACCCTATGCCAAATATCAGCACAATCGGACTTAAGGGAGAGTGGCGCAAAGCGGTCAAAGTTTAAGTTTTTTGAAAATCGAAAAATCACCTCCCCCCTTCCCCCCAGATTTCCGCTGATTTATCGATTTTCAAAAAACTCAAATTATAACGTCTACGACACCAGTAAATGAAGTCCGAATGAGCTAATATTTTGCATAGGGTATATTATTGTGCAAATCAACATTTCGTGGCAAGTTCCGAATGAAAAATCGAGATAACTGTTTTTATTGGCACCCACCATACTTTTCGTTTCGTATTCCGAGTCCCAGAGTGTCGGTTTTTGACAAAAAAAAATTTCTCCACGTTTCATGCTATTTTCAGACATTTGGCATCAACAAAAATTTTCGATAACCCCGATTTCCTTTACTCTCCCCTTGGATGGTTTTTAGATTTTCAAAAAAACTCAAACTTTGACCGCTTTGCGCCACTCTCCCTTAAGTCCGATTGAACTGAAATTTGGCATAGGGTGTTTTTTCGAGGTGGTGAACATTTTGTATAGGGTAACTTTTTGAAATCTTAGGGTCGATTTTCCCTTACATCACCCTAATACACGTATTAGGGAGTATAGCATTTTCTGTTAATTTTCGGCTCATTCAATGTAATAAATCGGGATGTCATAACATGTGCTAAAAATTTACTTCGGTTGTAGTTTTCATAAACTGACGTATACGATATCTCAAGTTCTACTGGACCGATTTATTCCAAAATTTGGTGTGAATAGTTCTTTATACATCTCTCTATCGTAGGAACCAATAAAAAATTATAAGTTTTTTTTTTATTTTGAAAAAAAAAAGAAATCGTCATAAAAAACCTGAGAAAAATGTTTTTTTTTTCAAGCGACCGTTTCCATAAACTTTTTTTTTCACTTGTTCGATGTTCATATCATAGCGGCATCTCAACTGATTCAGAAGCTGAGAGATTTTTACATACAAAAAATCAGGAAGATTTCCTTTCCGATACAGAGTTTTTTTTTCAAAATATTTCATTACATTTTTGCATTGCATATTGGAGCACATTTTTGAATAACCGAAATGCAAACCTTGCTGAGTTTTATATTTTATACAAAAAAAACTGAGCCTTCTAAAAATCTTCTAAGAAACCAGGATCTTTTTGTTCTCAAACACCTCAAAAAACCAAAAAAACATTTTTTTTTTAAAGTTTACGCATAAAAGTATACATTCTGTCAAATATATACCGGGAATTTGTGTTTTTACATAGTACTATGCCTTTGATTTCTAAATACAGCCATTCCATGCCAAACCGATATCGTGGTTCTTAAATTTCCATGAAAAGTGGTCGTTTTGTTCTTTATCGCAAAACATTAGACCCGTATATTTCAATGTTTTTATTATGGTGCCGATTTCTATTTTAGGGTGGTCCCAAAATTTTTTTTTTTTCATTTTTCCCAAAACTGACATTTTTCAAAAATTTATAACTTTTGAACCACTAAACCGTTTTAGATATCGTCATAACGAATTGAAGCCAATGAGCTAGCCTTTCAAAAAATATTGAACTTGCAAAAGTAATGGATTTTATTTTCGTAATTATTGATTGTAGTCGTTTTTTTTATTGTATTCATGGTTTTGTACTAGAGGGCGCTATATATTTTTATATTTTTCCTTGAAAGCTGAAGATTTTTTATATAACATAATTCGATTTCAGAGATGTTTTTTTTTCTTTTTTGAGATATCATTTTTCAAAGTTAACCGGTGATTCGAAAGATCATTATTCCTCCTTTATCCCAAAATGACTTTTCGCAAAAATTCATAACATTTGAACTACTGAACTAGATGATCGACATATTAAATTGAAACCAATAAGCTAACTTTCTTTGAAAAAATATCACACTTGCGGGAAGATTTGATTCTAGTCGCACAGGTCTAGTCTAGTCTCATAGTAATTTTGAACGAAGTAAAACATGTCACATTTTCAAAATAATAACTAAAACGAAAAAAATAGCACCTCTGATATCGAGATATGTTATGTAAAAAATCCACTGCTTTCCAGAAAAAATATGAAAAAAATAGTGCCTTTTATCTATAACCGAGAAAACTATAAAAAACTAACTCAATCAATAATTACAAAAACGAAAATCCAAATTTTTAGCAAAGGTATATTTTTCCAAAGAGAACTAACTTATAAGCTTCAATTTTATATGTCCATTATCTGAATCGATTCAGTAGTTCAAAAGTTATGATTTTTTGTAGTGGCAAAAATTGGGAAAAATTGTTTTTTTTTTTCGTTTTTTTTTTGGAAAATCATAACTCAAAAATGAAAAGAAAAAGCATCTTCGATATCGAGATATGTTATGTGAAAAATCCTCAGCTTTCAAGAAAAAATATAAAAAAACATGGCACCCTCTAGTCTAAAGCCACGAAAGCAATAAAAAACGACTACAATCAATAATTACTAAAATGAAATTAATTTTTTTTTTCAAGTTCAATATTTTATAAGAAAAGCTCATAGCTTATTGGCTTTAATTTGATATGTCGATCATCTAGATCGGTTCAGTGATTCAAAAGTTATGAATTTTTGAAAAAAAAAGTAATTTTCGGGAAAAAGTGGAAAAAAAATATTTTTGTACTACTCTAAAATGGAAATGGATATCCTAATAATAGAATAAAATACAGGTCTAATATTTTGCGATAAGGAACAAAACTACCACTCATGGAAATCTGAGAACCTCTATATCGGTTTGGCATGGAATGGCTGTATTTAGCTCTTATCGATGGCAGGCTTAAGCAGCCCTTTTTTACGAATATAAAAAATATGAAATCTCAAGATCGTTATATGAAAAATGGGTAAACAGCGATGGACAATGCTTACAGTGGCAATATCCTACGATTGTTTTTTTAATGGAGCCCAAACTTTCACGAAAAATCATCGGGAACTTATTAAAGATTTCAATATAAAGAATTCGAACATTGACTCCATTCATGTCAAATCCGTCTACACTCGACTGACTCACTAATTTTATCACACATTTAAAATCCTCTTTCAGCACAGTTTCACAGAACTGATTAACACTTGTAGTATATTAAAATTCAGCCAACTATTTGCGAATTTACGAATGACAAATTAACACAATCCATTTTTGAATGCTTTTATGTCCATTTTTTTCTTCTTCGGACAACTCTTCAGAAGTGCTCGCAAATCGCACGCGTTTATTTGAACTCTGTTTGTTTGTCATGTGTTTACAAGCGCCGGAATTCAAGCGCTTGTGTTTACCCTTCGGATTAACGCTGAGTTGCGGTTTTTTATTGTCGGAAGCACTCATGCAAATGTCCGCCAGTAAGGTAAATCTGGGAATTTTTCGCTTACCGACATTCGGTTCAAGAAGGCATGTATCATCGGATAATTGATTGATGTACCTGAAAAATAGAAAAAAAAAAGAAAATTATAGAAAGTAGAAATACGATGCATTTCATATGATAAATTTGATATGACAAAGACGAGACCCATAGCCAAATCACATGTGACGAACGATTTCGGCGATAATTGATGACCATTTGTTTCGAATCCCAATCGGAACCTCATTGTACATGATAGCGCTACACGTTTATTGATTTGATTAAAGTTTACATTACAAAACCTCATTAACCATCGGCCAGCGCGATTCGAATCGCGAACACAGTCAGTGTCTACACGCGAACCGCGCCACATTCAACAATCATGCCACCGGTTCACGCAACACGGCGTCGGGGAGCCCATTTCTGGGACGGAACCATCCCCCCACCAACCGACCACTGCAACCAAACAAACGTGTTCGGTTTGGATATTTAAATTGGTCCCGCCTAGGGGCCAAAGCGTCGTGCGTATCGCGCTTATGCGCATCGAAATCTCTCCCGCGCGCCAACCACGTTTGAGTAAGACTCATTTGTTTATGTTGTGTTTTTTTTTGTATTTTTCTTTTTTGTTTTGTTTTTGGGTGAAAGTTTCACGCTTCCGTCGTCGTCGTGCGGAAAACGTGCCTCCAGTCGAAGTGGGCAGAATAAAGCATTGAAAAAAAAAAAAAGATTGGAGAGATAACATGTAAAATCGATATGCATAACCAAATTGGAAAGTATTACAGCATCAAAGACGAACAATGAAGGGGCATAATAATAATTGAGGGCCTGAGAAACTCGCATAGGGGCTAGCTGGCTGCACGTTTCAACGTTAGACAAATCGATTTTTGGTGCGTTGGTCATGGAAAGTTTTATTTTTTTGAAGGTAGCGAGAAACAAAAACATTGATGTTTAATGCGTGGTTGTGAAGAACAACTCACTCTCGAAAGCTATGTATCGGAACACCACATTCTTTTCGGTAACTATTGGTATGAGAGGAAGAAATTCTGAAAAGAGAATATCACGACTGGGTGAAACATGAAAAATTCGAAAATATAATATCGAAATAGATCGAAAACAGAAAATCGTGAATTTGCCAAGTAGTCAGTAAGCAGTATGCTCATATAGGGCGAGTATAATGTTAAAAAGGAATAATATAGAACAAATAATTACAGCCATTCCATGCTAAACCGGTATAGTGGTTCTCAGATTTTCGTGAAAATTTGTAGTTTTGTTCCTCATCGTTCCACCGCAAATGACGATTTTTTCATAAATTAAATTTTTGTATTTTGACGTGGAACTACGTCTAACCAGAATATATGGAGGGTGAAATGAAAATCTAAAGACAGAACATACAGGGAAAAATGAAAGATTGCTTATAACTCGAGCATCTCTTAATCAGATCAGAAGTTGTTTGCATCAATTGATAGGAACATATTTCTACGCATCTATCAGAATTAATAAAATGTTATTTTTCCTGAGATAAGCAATTGAATAACTGGAAAATGTCAAGCGCTATCTAAGCGCCCTTACTGTTCCGTTTTGATTGGCCCGATTTACGGTTTCCCCAACGCACCTATCAATACCAAGGTGCCTGTGGAAATTAGCATTGCAAATACATGAAAATTGGGAGAGCTTTTGTTTCCACCGAAATGTGTTCCCTAGCACAGCCATCAAAACCAAGTTGCCTTTGGTTTTTGTTCAAATTCTTTACTTACACAACAAATATGTTGAATTCAATTAAATTCGAAAATTGTTTCACTCAATCAATAATTCAATCAATATCATAGATATGAAGATAAGATATTTTATTTAGCTAAAAAATTTTGCAGACGCATTCTTCATGACCAAACTCGACAATTTGCATCATCGGTTTGCCATTTTGACTCTAGCCTTACTTTTGAGAAGGGCCTATGCAAAGATTGCTTGAAAATTTTCAAAAAAATATAAGTCAGAGATGGTTGGTCCAATTAACTTGGTGTCCTTCCCAGTGTTTTAGGTTATTATTGGGACTATGTGGAGAAGGTATGCACTGTTGAAAAAAAATTGTTAATTTTTTATTTTATTTCCAAAATATCACTTAAAACTCAGTTTTCTCAAAACGTTGTTCTTCATTTTTTGATATGCAGCAGCGGATAATTAATGAAGTTTACTGCAAAGTGCGCCAAAATGGAATAATAATGGACAAAAAAGTTATAATAAAAAAAAGTTGAATTTTTGAAAATTGTTAAAATGTTTCTTGTAATGGTTTCAGACCCGATTTTATGAAAATATGTATAATTTTCTCCCGTGGTCGAGTGGTTTTCGTCACACACATATCACACCCGGAGTTTCAGTTCGATTTCCGTTCTGGCCAGGGGATTTCCGTCAAAGAAATTTCTCCCGACTTGCACTGCGGTCACGCGTATTCTATAGGTTGCCACTTAGAATAACTCTAAGGCGTATTACTTGGCATAGAAGTCAGAACTAAGTATTAATGAAAATGACCCAAGTAATACTACGTAGAGGCGGCGAAGTTCCACTAGGAACGTTAGTTCCAATAAAGAAGACGCAGTCAAAAAAGTGTACTGCCATGATTTTCCTAAATGTTTCTGAGATACAGTGCTTCTACAATAAAATGAATGCTTGAATTCTGTTGTACGTTGCACCGCAGAAGAAATTTTATATAAGCGCAGGTTGTTAATTTGAGTAATTGGATGAATATTTTCTTTTTTCACTTGAATACAAAGATACACGTTGGTTCGATATTATATTTTTCGGAATGGTATGGATATATTCAAACAATACTTCTTCTTTCGTTCGGGGATAATTTCATCACAGGAACATTTAGCAAAAAAAAAAGATACTAATTAGGAAATTTATCAATTTGATTTATACTAGCCTAGTGATTATTTCTCTTCTGATTGAATTCTGGACTAAGCTTACTTACATTTTTGTATTAAAAACTTTTTTTTCATTCGCCTCTAGCCCGGAAAGGCGCCCTTGTGGAAAACTTAACTTCAACTCCTCTCCATGTCTTGAGAAAGACAAGTCATTCCCGCTTAACGCTCGCCAGCAAACGGTGTTCACTCAACAAACATCAAACGATAAGTGTTTTTTTTTATCCCATTTGTTTATTCATTTAGGCTCATTAGCATTTTAGCTGTATCAGAGCCGGATTTTAATCGTGTACATGTTACATGTTTTACCATATCTATGAATTGTGCATTACACAGTAGCCATTTTAGAGGATTCCTTCTGTTTTTCAATTGTACAGTTAGCCACCGGACAGCAGACCGGATAATTGATACGATCATTGTTGTGTTATTAATAGCACAACAGCCCGATGGTTCCTGCAGAGCAGAGCAGTTTCAAATTTGAATCAATCTCCATCGCTGATGAATGTTTGCGTGGTTATTTTAGTTTATTTTATAACAACACAAAGATGGTCGATTGAGGGCCCTGAGTTTTGAGCTCACGATCAATCGCTGATCGTGAGTTCAAATCGCGAAAACAAATCCATTCGCTCAGGCGTATTTACAAGCGAACATTTTCTCATGACCACGCCATGCGAAAGCAAAAAAGAAACTGAATGGCACCCGCTTATATACAGATTTTCGTGCTATTATAGCTTGCTTCAAAGCAATTTGTGAACCATTGAAACAAGTTTTTTGATCAATGAGTATCGAACATATAACGCGTTGACATTTTATCTTTTGAATGAAGTGGTTATGATACCATTTCGTTCGGTTGGTTAGGAGGTATTAACACCCAAAATTTTGTTCTTCCGACGCTCTAGTTTTCGATACTTTGTACACCACAATATAGAAATGAAAGACGTAGTCCTACGCGAAAATGGTGGATATTAGAAGTTTATAAAATAATCTAATCACGAATAGAAAGAATCAAATTGTGAAATATATTTAAATCGATTTAAGATAAAGAAATATGTTCAGATCGAAAATAATGACTTGATGTGTAGAGGACAAGCATTCCCCAGTTGTCTAACACAAACATACCTAGTGTTTTCTTCAGGTATGCACGTTGGTATATTTTTTGTGGTCAAACAGAAACATACCTAATAGTTGTTTCAAGTACCCATGTTGATATAATATATAAAACAGTGCTGTTGCAGCAAAGACACAGGCAAGTGGTAAACAAGGCAATCAAATGAGAAGCAAGAGATTGTTCACGAGAGGAGAATGAAGTACAAAATGAATACCTTTGACAAGGATTGTCTAAAATTGTGAAAAATTTACGAAAATCAGAATCTCATAACCCACGGCTTAAAAAATATGGCTTATCTAATGGATTAAAAGTGTTTACAGATAGTTTAACATGTGAAAATGCGGCAGTAGATTGTTTATACGCCACTGTGAAAAGTGCATTGAAACAACTTTCTTAGAACAAAGTTTATTAGAAGAAATGGATGATAAATGTGTTGATGAAATTATTTTTGAACAATGACCACAACTGACAGATGATAAAGACGTTCACAAAATGGAAGAGAGAGTTTGTTTCCTATTTCATTCAAAAGTTAAAAAAATTGATACCATATGATTTGATTAGAAAAGAGCAGTTATTTAATTAAAAATAATTCTACTTTTTTGGAAAATAAAAAAAATACCTTGCGGGAAGGATAATTTGCAGCTATGTGTAACTTTTTAGAGAATTACACTTTTGTACCACAGGATGAAGTTCAAAGTCATCACTGGAATACGCAGCAAGCAACTATTCATCCATTTGCGTCAAGATACGTCAAGAAAAGCACTTTAATATGAACAAAATTTAGTTCCACCATAGAGGTACACCTCCCCCTCTCTTGAAGAGACTGCCAAACAAATGAAACCCAAATTTCTGCATTACTCGAGAAATCATCAAGCAAATGAAACGACATTTGGCATGTGGAGGTTTTAGGGTGCAATAAATGTTTCTATAGTGGCTAGACACTCCGCCCCCCCTCTCTAAGGGGAGAGGAGGAGAGGGGTCTGTCTTTATTCTATCATATTTTTTGTATCAAACATTTATTCCATGTAACGGAGAAACATGCTAATTGCAAGTGGTTGAAAAATATTGAACGAGAATTGTGTCTGAAAACAATCGGATATTATAATGATGAGTTTTGGTAGAAGTACTAGGATTTTTTTTGTAATTATTCTATTGTTATTGATTAGAAGATCAATCAATGAACGGTTCTGCGATTGGACTCATGAACTTGGACTAGTAAGAAAACGTGAATGTTTGAAGGTATTGATAACAAAAAACAAATTTTGGGCGGGACGAAGTTTGCCGGGTCAGCTTGTTTTTCTATAAAATCACCTCCAAAATAATTTATAAGAATCATTTCAACAGTTTTGAAAAATCCAACTTTTTTTAAAAATAAATTTTCTATTTTTGTCCATTATTTTTCCATCTTGGCGCACTGTGCAATAAACTTCATTAGTTATCCGCTGCAACATTTCCAAAAATTAAAAAAAAATTAAAAACACCTGTTTTGAGAAAATTGAGTTTTAAGCGTTATTTTTCGAATAAAATAAAAAATAAAATAACAGTGTATATTTTCTTCATATGGCCCCAATAATAATTTAAAAAATTGCGGAAGACATCAAATCAATCGGACCAACCGTTCCTAAGTTATGTTTTTTGGAAAATTATCAAGCAATTTTTGATACGGCCGTTCTCAAAAGTAAGACTTGAGTCAAAATGTGAAATCGATGATACAAATTGTCCATTTTAATCATAAAAATTCCCCTGCAAAATTTGAGCCAAATAAAAAAAAACAAAAAAAAATATGAAAAAAGTCGTCATTTGCAAAGATTTATAGAATAATGCTTATATCAATTAAACTTATTTAAAAAAATCAAATCTTCTTTTAAAAAAACCACAAACCATTTATTTAGAATGGGCAAATATTAACGATTTGAGTGACGTTTCTCAACCGAACCAGACAATGTCACCTCTCCGCAGATCACACTGTGGCTACTTAAAAAAGATCATGATGATCTCCAGACAAGGTGAATCACATTTTTTTTTTCGCACGGCGTAAATTGCGGCAATTCTCGCGTGTGGGCGGTGGAAATGGCAAACATCAAGTGCGAGTCGGTCAAGATGGGGCTGCAGCAGCAAGTGCACACGATACTGGCGCAGATTCTGCGCCGCATTTCATCATTGGGGCGGTGTAAATGAACCCGAGAGACGACCGGACCGGTTCGTGTTTCAACACTTGATGCGCGCTCATTTGGCACCTTTCGTGGGTTGGTGGGTTGATACTCGGCTAATTTTGAGGAAAGTCTGTTTCATGGAGGGGAGAGATGAAAGTATCAACCGCAAAAAATCAGACCCGGACACCCGGGTCAGATCATCAATCAAATCTATCAACTTTTTATTCGCATCATAACACACACTGCTGGAAAAAGTCGGACGACGCAGCGGTGTTTGGCAAAGCGAGAGAGAGAGCAGCTAAGTTTATGGGGTGAACTTTCGGACGCGATTTTGGCCAAGTGTCTGATGAACATTTATGGTTATTGAGTCGAATGTTCGGTTCGACATGGTTTCAAAGTGTGCCGATCGTGAACAGTTCGGGGGTTTATTAGTAATAAACGAGTGGCTCTGCATTGTGTGTTTGATAATTGCGAATGGATATCGCCGGAAATTAGAATTTATGCAAAACGCCGTTATGCGCTAATTTTTTTTTGTTGTCTTCACATCTATCACACTGGATCAAACAGATCAAACATCACTCGAGAAATTCTCGAGCGCTTCCGTCATCTTTCTTGCTATTGTTAATTTTGATCGGATTTATCATTAGTATTTGGCAAACGGGAAACAACAGCAGTGTTTGATGATGATTGATAATAAGCTTAACTTCCGTCGACGTTTGTCGCACTCAGAAAATACGGAAACAAATAATATAATGAAACTTTCAGTTTTCATTCCGCAACTGTTCAATCCATAACGAAGATCTGATCAGTTACCAACACACTTTTCCGCGTGCCACTACAGGAAAAATAAGTTAAAAGCAAGTGAAAAGAACCAATTATTTAAATCAGCGACTATGGGTAGTAGCAACCAAAAACAAGAGAAATATTTTTGTGTGGGAAAACAAAACGTTGTTTAGAGAAACCAATGCATGATTTATGAGGGTAGGTTTGTAGGGGAGTTCCGCGAATGAAAGATGCCCCTTAACGGTGTTCGAGAGACTTGCAGAAAAGTAAGATGTGAACGTAATGATTAGCAGATTATGCGAATTGAGTTGCAAATTTGAACTTCACATTGGATAGATTGTAGATTTCGTAGCTGTTTTTGGTGGCTTATTTTGTATTTGCATTACTAGTTACGCGCACCACCTATGTCTGAGTTCTAAACATCGTTTCGCAATGTTCAACATAGCTGTAATCAATGAAGACATGCGCATCGATTTCATTCTTGACTGGAGGCGATGTGATTTAACGGTTTTGTTTTTGGTCATTAGACCCAAGCAATTCATCGCTTGATGTCTGGGTTGCATGTCTTACTCATTAATCCACGTTCCGTGACCGGTTTGATTCCGACGTTTGATGTATGATGAATCGAACCCAGCCTCATGTTTTAGCGGTTTAATGTACTCTTTGGCGCATTAAATTTATGACAATCGACATTATCTTCGCTTAAATACACTGGTAACTCAAATCGTGAACTACTTGATGAACTTTCACAACTGTTTTAGTCCTGTTGAATTTCAGAATCCAGATTATGATTTCAGAAGCGAGTTCCAGTTAAGGAATCACGATTACAGATCCCATGTTTCACGAGTTTTATAGACATATAGTTTAACTAATAGTCCTATTATGGCATTAATTCAGCATCTCTACTAACGGTCCTATAATAGCATAAATTCGGCATTTCTAATACCAAATAGCAGTATGTAAACCTTTTCAATAGAGGTGAATGAACTGAAAAGTTTAAACCCTCTCAAAGCCAAAAAAAGAAGAAACTTTTCCAATGCTTGTAAGCCTGATATCGACATTTGTCATGCATACAAAACATCGATGAGATTAGTCTTAATGAATGTATTATCTGCGCATTTATAATCAATAGGACAACATCGATCGTTTCTCGACGTTTCTTTTGTAATTTAGCATTATAACCATTTTAGCAAAAAAAAAAAGACTTTCATATATCCGCCATATGTGAGCATTAGGGTGCCATTGAATGTACGGGAAAATATCGATCTTGATAGTTCAAAAAGTTACCCCATGCGAAATGTTCACCACCTCGAAAAAACGCCCTATGCAAAATTTCAGCTCAATCGGGTATAAGGGAGAGTGGCGCAAAGCGGTCATAGTTTGAGTTTTTTGAAAATAGAAAAGCTACCCAAGGGTGGTGTGACACATGAAAATGGAGTTTTCGAAAAAAAATTGTTGATGCCAAATGTCCTAAAATTGCTTGAAACTCGAGATCTACTGCCATATCGAGAATTTTTTTTTCTCAAAAATCGACACTCTGGGACACCCTTGTCAAAATATTAGCTCATTCGGACTTCATTTACTAGTGTCTCGCAGACGTTGAAATTTGAGTTTTTCGAAAACCAAAAAAATCACCGGAAATCAAGGTTTATATTTTTTTTATGCCAAATATCTTACAATTGCATGACAAGTCGAGTCCAAAACAAAATCTGTTTTACAATTTTTTTTTCGATATAACAGTAAATAGCGACGTTTCGTGCAATTATAAGACATTTGGCATTAACAAAAAATAAATAAAAACCCCGATAAAAACTATACTGAATACAGTAAAACCTGTTTTTGTGCGGTTTTTTTTGGGCGATTTTTTTGTGCAATTTTCTGTTCTTGTGCGGTTTTTATGTGCGATTTTTTTTTTGTTTTTTTTTCTCTATTATAGTGACTTTCAACACATTTCGGCTGGTTTGTCACTCTTACTACCATTTTTGGAAGAACGACCGGAGTGAGAATTGAACTCGTGATCTCTGCGTGAGAGGTATGGCGATTTTTTTGTGCGGTGTATGAAAAGAAGCATATTTGACGAAGTTATCGTCCATTTAGTTTTTTACGATGGTTTATATGCATTTCAGTGCGAAAAAAATATATTTGCGTCTCAATTATCCACTTCTGAAATCATTCCCCTCCTCTCATCAAATGCTCTAAGTTTTTCTAAGTTTTGCATGACATGATGTCTAACAGCAACACGTTTCGACATGCAACTAAAAGCACAAAACAGCCACGCGCAACCGAAGAGGCAAAGTGTCCCATCGCAAAGCAGGGGAACAAAAGGAAATTGAACGGTGAATGGCGTGGATTTGAGTTATTTTCTTGGGGGAAACTTTTTTTATGCGGTCCCTATCTACCGCCCAAAAAAAGTTTTTTTTTTCAAAATGTGTACCGAACACGATTTTTTCGAAGTTCGATTGAGCTGAAATTTGGCATGGGATGTTTTTTCGAGGTGGTGAATATTTTTCAAATTCGAGATGACCCTCGGTGATTGGCACCCTAACCTATGTATATAAAAATGGATTTCTGTCTGTCTGTCAGATTCTTATGGACTCGGAAACTACTGAACCGATCAACATGAAAATAGGTATGTAGGGGTTTTTTGGGCCGGGGAAGGTTTTCGTGATAGTTTGAGACCCCTCCCCCCTCTCTAAGGGAGGCTGCCATACAAATGAAACACAAATTTCTGCATTACTCCAGAATTAATCGAGCAAATAAAACCAAATTTGGCATGTGGAGATTATAAGGTGCAATAAATGTTTTTACGGTAGTGAGACACCCCCCTTAGAGAGGGGGGTGGAGTGTCTCACTGCCGATAACTCGCAAATTAATCAAGCAAATGAAACCAAATTAGGCATATGGAGGTTTAAGGGTGCAGTAAACGATTCTATGGTGGTTAGTCACTCCACCCCCCCCCCCTCTCCTCTACGAGGGGGCTGCCATACAAATGAAACACAAATTACTGCATTGCTCGAGAATTAATCGTTAGATAGATATGATATGGTTAGATACTCCTCCACCCTTTCTTGAGGGAAAGGTGGGGGGGGGGGAGGCATACAAATGAAACACAAAGTTCTGCATTACTCGAGAATCAAGCAAATAAAACCAAATTTGGTATGCAACCGTAATGGAGAAACATGTTATCTGCAAGTGGTTGAAAAATCTTGAACGAGAATTGTGTCTGAAAATAATTTGATATAATGTCGAGTTTTGGTAGAAGTACTACGAATTTTATAGTAAAAGGTCATTTTTAAAGGGTAGAAGATCAATCAATGAATAATTTTGCGATTGGACCCATGAACAGCGCTTGGTAAGAAAACGTGGATATGATAACGAAAAATAAATTTTAAGCGGGACGATGTGTGCCAGGTCAGCTAGTGAGCATATAAAACATAACAAGCATCTGTTCAATGTTCTGCATAAGGATATAGTATGGATACTGATTGCTTAGTTGTTCGATTGTTCTGGGTGAAATTTCAAAATGATGATGGCTTAACTTACTTGAATACAAAAACTTTTAGTTTTCTTGCGATAATTTTCAAAATTATTGTGACAAAAATAATGCGACTCCTCGAACGCCTGTGGCATATTTCTACAGCGCCTTGAGATGATATATAGGCTTCCGATATACGACAACGACAATATTTAAAAAAATAGAATCCATTCTTGTGCTGAAATGTGTTGAACTTAGAAAAGTGTTCCTTCGAAATATATCAATGAAAAAATTTCAATTGAATACAGCTCGGAAGCAGTTCGGTTTAGGATAACAATATTTATAAGAGCTTTTTATTTGTACTAAATTTAATATTACTAATCTGTACTAAACTTGTGCTAAGTTGATATAAAAATTAGGTACATAATGTTTTACACATAATTATGCTCACAAAATTGTATAAAACATATTATCATAAGAGTAACTGTTTTCGAGTTATGTTTTTTCATAAATGTAGTACATGGGTTTAAAAATAAATATTTTTTCATCACGCAAACAGAATTTTCCTAGGAAGCCGAAAAAAAATATAAAAATCGTAGCTTCAAAACGAAAAAAAACATCTCTCTTATTTTTGGATATGTTATGTAAGTATTTTGTCGAAAAAGATTGTAATTAGTTTTAGCCTTCTAAAGCTTAATTTTTTTAATTTGTTTAAAAAAAAACCATTTCACATTTATGTCGAATTTCTTTGACTTTCAACAAAAAATTCTCCTAGTAGAAAGCTGCCAGCATGAAACCAATGTGTATGTGTGATAGATGAATGTATTCTAAAGTCGTTCTAGTGGCGGTGAACATTGAAAATAATGTCTGAATAATTTGAAAAAAAAAGATCCGTGAAGCCCGTCTAAAGTCGGGGTTAGGTTGTAGAGGGTTAATTTGATATGTCGACCATTTCAATCGGTTATGAAATGGAAGTTATAAATTTTAGAAAAAAAGGCAATTTTTGGAAAACAGGGGAAACGTTGGATTTTTCGGACCACCCCAAAATGGAAATGGTCACCCAAATAAAACAATAAAGAATACGGGTCTAACGTTCTGCGATAAAGAACAAAATTACCGCTTTTCACGAAAATCTGAGAACCACTATATCGCTGTATATACAGCAATTCCATGTCAAACCGATACAGTGATACTCAGATTTTCGAGAAAATGGTATGTTTGTTCTTTATCGCAAAATATTAGACCGGTATTTTTTCATTTTTTCATTCGGGTGCCCATTTTCATTTTAGGGTGGTTCGAAAAATCAACTTTTCGCCTTTTTTCCAAAAATGATTTATATCAAAAATTCATAACTTTTGAAGTACTGGGCCGAATCCGAGAATTAATACATCAAATTAAAAGCAATGGACTAGTCTTCTTCGAGAAAATATTGCACTTGCAAAAAAATTGGAGTTTGTTTTCTTAATTATTGAACGTATTTGTTTTGTATAGTTTACATGGTCTCGGGACCGAGAGCACCGTATTTTTTTTTTCTTGTCAGCTAAGGTTTTTTCATATAACATATCCGAATATCAGAGAGGTGTCCTTTTTGGTTTAAGAGGTATGATTTTACAAAGTTAACTAGTTTTCAGTTTCCGGTCAATATTCCTATGCGACTATACAATATATTTGCAACTAGAATACAATTTCCACGCAAATGTAAATAAGACCAACTCATTGGCTTCAAATTGACAAATTTATCATCTGGATCGGCCCAGTAGCTCAAAAGTTATATGTTATTAAATTTTTAAAAAAAAAGGATTAAAAATTATTTTTCGTACCATCGGTTAACTCTGAAAAATCATAACTTAAAAAAAATAACGCCACTCTGGATTTTGGATATGTTATATAAAAAACCTCAGCTTTTAATAAAAAATATAAAAAAGGTCCTGATGAAAAAACGGTAAACTATGAAAAACAAAAACAATCAATAATTACAAAAACAAAATTTATTTATTTCGGAAGTATTGTACTTTTTCAGAGAATATTAGCTGATTGGCTTCAATTTGATATGTTGGTTATCGGAATTGGTCCAGTAGTTCAAAAGTTTTGAATTTTAGAAAAAAGTAATTTTTGGAAAAAAATGGAAAAAAGATTTTTGGGACCACCCTAAAATGGAAATGGGCACCCTAATAAAAAAACGGGTTTAATATTTTGCGGTAAGGAACAAAACTATCACTTTTGACGAAAATCTCAGAACCACTATATCGGTTTGGCATGGAATGGCTGTATATTAGGGTGTGGGAAAAAAAATCTACCCAAAAATTTCAAAAAGTTACCCTATACAAAATGTTTACCACCTCGGAAAAACACCCTTTGCCAAATATCAGCTCAATCGAACTTAAGGAAGAGTGGCACAAAGCGGTCAAAGTTAGAGTTTTCTGAAAATCGAAAAAATTCAAAAAACTCAAACTTTGACCGAAATCGGGGTTTAAAAAAAAAGTTTGATGCCAAATGTCTTAAAATTGCATGACACATCGAGGTTTACAGTTATCTCAAAATATTTTTTTTGTTAAAAATCGTCTTTTAGACGGAAAACGCAAAAAAGTGCAAAGTGCAAAAAAAAAAATTTTTTTTTGACAGATTTTTATTCGAGATAACAGTAAATCTCGACGAGTAATGCAATTTTAAGGCATTTGGTACCAACAATTTTTTTTTTTCAAAAACCCCGATTTCGGTGATCTTTCGTTTTTTCAAAAAACTCAAATTTTTACGTCTGGGACATTAATAAATGATGTTCGAATGAGCTAATATTTTGCAAAGGGTATATCATCGTGCAAATCAACATTTCGCAACAAGTTCCGAATGAAAAATCGAGATAACTATTTTTATTGGTAACCAAACGAAACGTTTCGTTTCGTATTCCGAAAAAAAAAATCCCAGAGTGTCGATTCTTGACATAAATTTTTCGAGATGACACTAGATCTCGAGGTTTCATGCAATTTTAGGACATTTGGCATCAAAAAGTTTTTATCGATAACCCCGATTTCCTTTACTCCCCCCTTGGGTGATTCTTCGATTTTCAAAAAACTCAAACGCCACACTTCCTTAAGTCGGATTGAGCATATATTTGGCATAGGGTGTTTTTTTTCGAGGCGGTGAATATTTTTTAATAGAAAAGAAAGAAAACATTTTTTAAAAATGACCATTCTCATTGGCACCCTACTGTATATAGATAACAGATTTTTTCACATTTCGACTTCTAAATTGGTTTAACATCTAGAAAATAAAATCCTTGTTTTGTAATATACCCCTGTTCTTGTTTTTTTTATTTCCTAGTAAAATTCTGGTTCCAGACATTAAGGTTTTTGAATCTTTAGATTTATACATTCTGTTTTTATGATTTCATCTTCTTAGACTTACATACTTTTAGATTATAAGATTTTAGAAGGTTTAGATTGTCATGATTCATGAATTCATATTTCGCAGTACTAATATTTCTGATTTTTTGTATGATGTTCCATGTTCCGTTATTTTATATTTTATATTTTATATTTTATATTTTATATTTTATATTTTGTATTTTATATTTTATATTTTATATTTTATATTTTATATTTTATATTTTATATTTTATATTTTATATTTTATATTTTATATTTTATATTTTATATTTTATATTTTATATTTTATATTTTATATTTTATATTTTATATTTTATATTTTATATTTTATATTTTATATTTTATATTTTATATTTTATATTTTATATTTTATATTTTATATTTTATATTTTATATTTTATATTTTATATTTTATATTTTATATTTTATATTTTATATTTTATATTTTATATTTTATATATTATATTTTATATTATATATTTTATATTTTATATTTTATATTTTATATTTTATATTTTATATTTTATATTTTATATTTTATATTTTATATTTTATATTTTATATTTTATATTTTATATTTTATATTTTATATTTTATATTTTATATTTTATATTTTATATTTTATATTTTATATTTTATATTTTATATTTTATATTTTATATTTTATATTTTATATTTTATATTTTATATTTTATATTTTATATTTTATATTTTATATTTTATATTTTATATTTCATATTTTATATTTTATATTTTATATTTCATATTTCCTATTTTTTACTTCAAGTTAATTACTAATTACTTCAAGTCAAGTTAATGCTCAATACACCAATAAAAATTGAGACATATCACTCTATCCGGCGTCTTTCAGAGTGTCGCACTCGCTTTCGCAGACGAACAGCAACCGAGGCAACAAAGGAAGGAAGGAAGGAAGATGAATCAATGCAAGTAGAAAACAGAAACGGATGGAGCGATGCTTCGCTTTAGTGCTTCCATCAATCGCGCACACTTCAGTCGATACTTTCCGTGCAATTTTCAAGCCGAGATCGACGATCGAGACAACAGAAGATCGGCTTTGAAAAGGCCCCACCAGCAAGAACCGATGGTGGTGAATAATTACCATGTCATCAGGCCGCCGCCATTGAGGGCCGCACATTGGCCAAGATTCGCCCGGGCGATGCGCTGCGTGACGATAATTATCGTTCAATATGGTACACACCACCGCCATAGATGGTACCGAGGCTCATTATCTTAGCACTCTCTTGAGTAGAACCTCTCACCACCGCATCCACCAGCTTCACGTCGAATGCCATTATTGAAAGTTTCGTTTGAAGCATCAATCTAATCCGGCTGCGGCTGTTCTGTTGTCGTTGGAATGTGGTGCCACAGTCCACCCACTCACTCACATATATCGCAAAAAGCAGAACATACTTCGCGCAATGGGAAAAGAAACAACAAAGCTATCACTTCTCGGGGTTTCACGTGCCATAGAAGCAGACAGATAGTTTTTCTTGGAAACAGGCTGCAAAAAAAAATGCGAACAATTGGCATTCAACTGAGCCTGGGATGAGGTGTGTAAATCGTCGGTTTCTAGGTGCTACATAATCATAGCCGACGGCAGTCATCAGAGGAAGAAAAAAAAACTATGTGCTTTTGAGACGCCGATGGTAAGCGAAAAAATGTGTGATTCTTGTCAGGCACTGCTTGCCACCGTTGAAAAAGTCAGGGAAAGAGATGGAATTGGATTCGACCATTCGGGTTCGTAAATGATTGCAATACTTTTTCTCCGATATTTTCGTTTGAGTCAATCTGAAAGCTAAGTAGAGAAAATTTGTGTGCTATTTGTCGGATTAGTCGGCTACGATGGCAACAAATTAGCGGTGAAATAGCTTGGCCCCAAGCCAACTTTTACTGCGATTTGCTCAGATAATTCAATTAAGCTAATTTACTTTCATCTTTTCAAGCAAACCAACCACCAAATAAACTTGACCAGATAATACCCAATGCTGCATCCATCAGCGGGGCAATCGCTAGAGGGTAATAGAAAATCGCAGTTTAATAAAAAGAAAATACACGTCATGTTGTTAGTTGAAATAAGTGACGGCCGCGATGGACCACTATTCTCTTTCATTTTCCCCCCAATTAACCACTCCTTCTCCCGCTTTTTTGAAACTGGGAAATTATTCCAGCAACGATTAGCGCGCTTTAGGGGAATTTTGGTTCGTTAAAGCATTTTCTACTAATTTCTTCCTGTCGCTCTACTACCCTCCTAGTTCACCCACTACTGCTGTTGTTGTTGATGATTCGATCGAATTTTATACTGAGATCACTTGTCAGTTCAATGGGAGTTCGCTTATCATGGTTTATGTTTTTTATTGTTATCACCTATTTTATAGAAGCACTCAAATTGCCTTATGCTTCTTGTAAAAGAATTATTGAATATTTATCGTGATTATGATTGTCCAGAAAAAAAAACGATAGTAGCAATGTATTCTAGTTGTACAAGTTTCAATGTTCAAAGCTCCCCAATAATTATTGTTATCTTAGTTGGTCTTTTATTAAATCATTTCAAATCCTTTATTACAAAAAAAGAAAAATCCATTCCTGTACTAAAATAAGTCTGACTATTGTAACAACATTTGTTTAGTTTAGTACAAAGTATGGATTTTACATACAATTTTCTGCACAATAAATCATGTATAAGTAAACTTTCGATAAAGACTGGTCTCGACTTATACTAATTTAACTGTAATATAACTGAGGGGTAAAATGAAAATATAAACTCTGAATATCTAGGAAAAAATTAAAGATTTCGAATGCTCATAAGCAATTGATGTTTGCATCAACTGATAGGAAATATTTCCACGCATCTATCACAATGAATAACATTTTATTTTCTTTTTCATTTTATTTTCTATTCAATTGTTTGAATAATTGTGAATGGTCAAACATTATTCAAACGCGCTAAATGCCACGATTAGATTGGGCCAATTTGTGCTCCTCAAATGGTACCGACCAAAAGGAGCAACCAGAGTAATAGCGGAATATAATTTGAATACAAGCGAAACATTGAATCGCAAGCCTCGCCCCCTTGTGATTCTACCGATCAAACAAATGTGGCAATTGCGCGACGGATAACATCAGTTATAACGAATATCATTATCAGCAACGGCTAACAAGCTTCAATTTTGTTGCCATCCAACGGACAACCGTCACCCAACGCTTTCGTGTAATTGATCCAGCACAAAGTGATGATACTGATGGGAAATTGCCTGTAGTGAATGGTGAATGTTTGTCTAGAAGACTGGCGAAATAAGGACATAAATTTCGATATATGGCAGTTTGTTATAGCGAATCCATTGCCACTTGTCAGGGCTACCAAACCTTTTACAAAAGAGTTATTGAAATACAATTCAATGTAACACTTTGGTGCATTCTAAAGTGATATCAGAAAAACTAAAAAAAGTAAACTGATTTTTGTTCGCTTGGGGAGAGTTTTTGTGCATTTAGGAGTGTTTTTGGGTTTGTTGGTGGTTTGTGATTCGTTTCGGATCGAACATTAAATTTCTACTAATTGGCGCTGGAAATAATGGTTAGAAGTGGCGTCGTTGTAATTTTGCTAATAGGTACCGAAACATTATATTTTTTGTACTAAACTTTGTTGAACGCTTCAATTTATCATAATGACGTACAAACTAGTTTTTTGTTTTCTTATTAAAAAATTTTCTTTAAGTCTTGTATTATTCTTCAGTTTTCATTCCTCATGAAAACAATTTTTTTTTTCAATTCAACTTAGTTTAGTACGAAAATGAATTCCACCAAATTTATTACAAATCATTAAAATCATTTCGAAAAAACAAACAAACTAAAATGACAATAGCCATTGGGTAACCTACGTGGTCTGTTCAAAAAGTATCGCGACTTTCGAATTTACGCCGGATACGTATATTCGATTGCAAAAATGGATCTAAGAATCTGTATCAAATTTTGTGTGAAAAACAAAATTGAGTGCGCAAACACATTCCGAATGTTGATTGTGACATCTGCGGAACCTACCTTGGAGTGAAACAACGTTTATCGGAGTTCGAAAAATTCTCTCGGAGGGCCGAAAAGACACAAAGCGTGCCGGAATCCCGAGCACGCGTCAATCGAATGTAAGTAATCCGTGGGTATACAAAAATCGTGATACTTTTAGAACAGCTCTTGTAGATGGAGTGGTCCACTCTATCCCATTCCATAGCTATAGTCGATTTTGCTTCAGCACTACGAAGGGATTTCTCTAGAGATAGGCGATAGACAAAAATCGAAGACGTGTAAGAAAAGCAGTTGTCAAAAATTAACTGAACTTTCAAATAGCCGTACTTGTCAGCATAAGCGAGAGACATGAGTACCAACATAATGCCACTAAAAAATCTAGAATCGAATTTACGTAACCCGCGTAAATTCCAAAGTCGCGATACTTTTTGAACAGACCTCGTATATATAAATTTCATGCTGAATTATAGTTTTTTTTGTACTGAAACTAATCAACTTAATTGAAAAACACTTTCAACAAAAAATGTTTTTATAATTTTTTAGTTTCATTGTTTGTTTTTTAAATTTAATTTATTTTTCAAGTTATATCAATTAGAAGTGAGCACTAAAGAAAGTTAACTTACGGTATTGATCGGATCGACTTGAGCAGTCAAAACTTCCTAATGAGCATTGTTATTTTAGAATTAAACTATTATTAAATAATTGTTCAACAATTACATATTATATTTTTTCTATTATATATTTTTTTCGTAATTTTGTAATTGTAATTTTGCAAAAAAAAAAATCAAGAAAGTGTTTTTGGCCCTCTCCAAAAAGTAATCTTTTTTTTTTTGATGTTTCAAATATGCAAAGATGCTTAAATGACCAATGTTTTCACACCCACAACGTTTCACTACTATTTGAGATAATAGCGAGTTGGCATGCAATCCGTCATATATTCAATATACCACTGTGAAGCAGGTGCGTGTAAATTTCTCGCTGTGGAGAGAGCAAATATTGCAAGCTTGAATGCGGATTTTGTACAAGTGGTTTTGCTCGATTCATAGTTCGAGACCGAAATGAATCCGGTGTGTTCATGGTATTCTGAATGGGAGATATCGCACACAGCGGTGTAATTTTTCGGTGGATGCTCCGCGTCGATTTTTATGTTGTCTCGTTCTTCCATATTTTTTGCATCACACGCACACATTGTGGTTGTTTTTTAGCGGAGTAAAATATATATTAGAGTGGCTGAAAAATGTGAAATAATGGCTATGAATACTCAGTGCAATGCGTACATTAGAATGACGAAAAAAAATTGCGATCTTGCTTGTGCATTGTTATCGTTGGGCAAGACTGAATGCTGGTCTCAATTCAGAGTTTCGAAACCGTTTGCTTATTCAATGGCCAGCTGAGAGTCATAAATTGTGTTATGGATATACCACGGAGCCAAAGCGTTCTCAATTCTGTCCGCAAGCTCTGCCTTCTCTCGAATCGATCGTGACTAAGATGTCACCTGAGAGCTGACGTAAGTTCGTCAGCAGACGGATCTTCGCGACGGACAAATTTCAAAGGCCACCGCGGGCCAATCGGAGGAACTACTAATTAAATGAGTGAGAAGGAGGGAATCGTTAGTTCTTAGAAGTCCCTTCGGTCACGCGCCGCACTGATGTTCTCACACAAGAGCAGATCCGACAGAAACAAATCCCCTCTTATGTATACAAATCCATATACATATTACTTAACGCTTCGGCACTCCTGCAGACTGCATGGTTTTCCATGCCAGCATTCCGCGTTTGCAGCATCATCTCGCACAACACCCTTCTGGACGATTGGTTGAAGGGAGATTTATTGCACGCGGTAGATACAGAGAGCCACCGCCCGCTGCTGCAAATTTTACGAGTGTCCGGCTTCGTGACTCGGCTACTCGCCGATACACGTCGTACGCACTTATTGATTACGCGCGGCGTGGTTAATGTGGCTAAGTCTGAGCTCTCCTAAGCCGGCGGGGACCCGGGGACCAAGTCGATTTCCCTTTTACTTTCGATCGTACACGGTCCACGGCAAATTGACTTCGTCTCTCCACTCTCTTCCAGCTGACTATCAGCGTTGAGCGATTGAGTGGTTCGTATCTATTGCCTCTGGAGGATGGTAATTGAAACTCTGAGGAAATATCAATGCAATGTGTAGATGTCCAACGAACATGATCCAGGTGCTGTGGATAGGGGGGGAAAACCTGTTATCGGCGTATGTGCTTAACGTATGGAGTGAGCATCCGAAGGCTCTGTGAAGAAAAGTTGAGATGTGGATAATACAAGGAGATTGCTATCGTAATACATGGTCCTATTTGAATACATAACAAGATGAGCAGTCTTAGTTTGTTGTCATTTTTTTTAACATAGATTCCATTCGCCATATCAAATCAGCCGAAAAACAGTCGATTTTGCTTTGTCGAAGCTTTGTACACGAAAATCACAATTTTTATTATGAAACGACAAATTTACTGTACGATTGGTTGTTTGAAATGGCGTATCCAGAATCATTGATCTTTTCTTTTTAAAAATCGTACCTTGAAATCCAGATGTCTGATGAAAATATAATGTGCAGTTAAATTTGTTGTGAAATCCATGAAAAACTATATGTGAAGTTTTATCCTAGGACTAACTGTTCTCGAGATATAACAAACTTTATATAGTACTCAGAATCACAGTATTTACATGATATGGCCCCGGCTGACTATTTTGTTTCTCAAAACTTCAAATTGCCACTTCGAGAAATTTCGGCTATAACAGAGGACGATTCCGAAGAGTGCGATTCAAAAATGTTTTGATGATTGAATCATTATAAATTAACGATAAATCAACTTTAAATAAATAATACATGTTTTGTGTTTTGTTGATCAAATATTGGAAGTTTCTTGCAGAAAGTGTGACCCAGTGACTGCTTACATTTTCATTTTTATTTCATATGTTTTTTTTTCATTTCGTGTGACTTTTTTTTCAGAATGTTTAGAGCATTGCGAGGTACAAAGAAGGATTTTCTGTTCTTGGGATTTCGAAGTTCTGATTTTTGTTTTTATTGAATCCAACCCTGAATGCGTTCGTATCTGTTTTAAAATATTTTTTTCAGAATTTTTAGAGCATTGTGGTACAAAAAATGTTTTATATTCGTTATTATACTGTCGTTCTACGCATAGTTGTCCGAATGTTCCAAAATCAGCAACTGAGAAAAACGCAATCAAAGTTTTCTAGCATATTTGTCTATCAGAAGCATTAAGCATTTTAGTTTAGCAATACACCGGTATTTTTATGAGCAGTAAACTGTTGTCCAATGAAATGTGAAAAATTTCCCTCACTTGAATCAATCAAGCTTGATTATAAGTTTACAAATTCATGGTAGGACAGTTATGCCTAGAATATCAACACGGGACAATTGAACCTGATGTTGTTTTTTGAAATACTCTGAATAAACAATAAGTTTTTTGTGTTTTCCGAATAATTATGCATAAACATCGTTTTATGAAGAAGGGAGTGATCTGCAACACCTTCGCGAAATATAAATCTCACAGAATACGTGTACACCTTGTTATCGAATGACTCAAATTCGATAACAAGGTGTACACGTATTCTGTTAAACATTTTTTCATTTGTTCGAGAATTAGTTCGTTCTTCCAAACCAGAAATGTGTGCATTAGCCCTGCTGAAAGTGTGGCATAAAATTCTTGTACTTGAACCGATTCATTTATTATGGATCTACAAAAAATACATGGCGGGAATGTTATGTCTAGCAAAATTCAACATGGGACAATTGAGCTCGATGTTTTTTTTTAAAGCTGGGAACAAACCATTTTTTTTTGTGTTTTTTCGGAAGATTAGGCATAAAAACATCGTTTAATGAAGAAAAATAAAAATTGTCCAACAGTAACATGGGACAACTATACGTAGAACGGCAGTATAGGTATTTTTTATTTGTTTTTCAATCTCTCAGTACTCTTCTCAGAGGGAGACTCAGTACTGATCTAATTTTTATTTAAATGTGATTGTAACTATCACATTTAAATAAAGGGAGGGTGGAGATTTTGATATCTGAAAATGTTCAACATTTGAAACAGAATTCTTATTATTAATAAACTAGCAGACCCGGCGAACTTCGTCCCATCCACAATTGATATATTGATATAAATCATTTCGAACACTCAAGTTCCCACAGAAATTATTTTTATGTACGTAATCTATACTCGAGTTATATAATTTTTTTTGACATATAAACCTGATGCAGACTAAGACGCATCAATCCTGATACTGACTGTTTAAACCCGTTGCTCCGTTCTTGAGTTAAATCGTGAGGAACGGACACCAAATCATCAAGTTTATAAATACATAGTTACTTGATTTATTTGAAACTCATTGTTGAAAAAAAACAATATTTATTTGAAGTTCATTGTGAAAACATGAACATGAATGAAACATAACCGTTACTGAATTGAACGCATGGTGAAAATAAAAACATTTTTCATTTGAAACTCTTTTTCAATTATTTTTAAGCAATTGTTTATTTTTCTTCCTCATCTTAGATTTCGGTTCTGAGGATTCCGATGCTTTGCCTTGGAGAGCTGTTGCTTCGTTACGCTGTTGTGGGTTCCGAAGAGACAGACGATGGTTCCTCATGAAGCTAGAGGCCCAATCTCTTCCTGCCATTTCCGCAATTTTGTTGAATTCGGGCTAGAGGTTGTAGGCTTCCGCAAAATCAAACGCTAGGCGCCGTAAATATTTGAGAGTCATACCATAGAAAGCGTGCTCTGCAGTGGTCCGCCAGATCCTCAGACTGCTCACTTGTAAATAGTTGACTAAACCGCCCTAGGTGCTCGCTGGCACAATCCAGCAGAAATAGAAATGTCAATAAAAGAAGATTCAAATCGTAAATCACTTACTGATCTCTTCCTCAGAGCTGATTCTGAACTACCGCAATTCCACGCTTCGAGACTCCCTCCCGAAGCCTCTATCGGGCCATTTGAGCATTTCTGGAGTGCATTTCTTCAAATCAGTTTTCTTCTTGTGGGTCCCGTTAAAAATTTGGTTGAAAACATTTTATAAATTTTTTTGAGAGCAAAACGCTGGTCTGAACTTTTGCCCCACAAGTAATTTTGGGAACTAATCGAATTTAAAAAAAAACTCTTGAACTTCTTCACAAAAACGAATACGCACTATCATCTACTATAGAATGAAGGTTTCTTTGACAGTATAGCTTGGAATTTCCCAGTTATTTTAGATAAGTAAATCGTCATCCCCAAAATTGAAAAAAATAGATCAAAACATCGTAAAACTCGTTTTACCTCATGACTTTTCGCCACTTTCATGAAATATATCTTGATTATGTGTGTGAGCTGCTGGTGTAATAATGTATCAAACGAATACACTGTTGTCGAATTTTTATGCTCGTTTGCTTGAAAAAGGCCAATGCGCACTTTTGCCCTGTGCGCATCTTTACCCCGCACTACTCTACTCTTATAATTTATTTGAATGTGTTCCTATCTGTTCTTTGATATGCGTAAATTTTTTTACAATTATCAAAGTATTTCGCGGATAGATAAATCCATATTTAATTCTCCTATACTCGCGTATACGGTCTGACAAACCGAGAATCAATGAGGTGGCTGAATTAAAACTGAATGAAGATAAGAAAAATATTTTCTGGAGTTTTTTTCAATTCAATTATATCTTTTTCTTTAAATAAATACCAATGACGCCTAAAATACACAATAGAAATATAACAAAGACACGCACAGTCTGTGAGTATACGAGTTACGATTTTGCGCGCGAGTACAGGAGAGTTAAACAATTTCGATTTCTTTTAAATTTCGAGACTCAGTACTGCTCTGGCTTTCATTTAAATGCGCTCGTATTTATTATGTGTCTTTGTGTGTTTTTAAAAATTTTTCAAAACATTGAGCGGTAAAAAAAGTAATTTCTAACTTTTAGCATTTCAAAATTTATATTATTTTTAAATTTTTAGACCCACTACTACTCCAATTTTTTTGAGGATATGTCCAGTCCGGTTGTATGAGAAGGTGCATTTTTGTGGTGATATATATTTTTTGTTCTAAATTTTTCCTCTTTAACAATTTGGTTTTTTTTCGTTCCATCAAAATGATGTCAAATCTTTTGTTTATAATTTCACTTTGTATTTCGTTGTCGCAGTTTAGGATCGTAGTGGTAAACCCAAGCCTCATCTATAGTTACGAGTTGTCGTAAAAAATCAGTTTATTTCTTTCGAAAAATGAATTTTTTAATCCAAATTTTAAATGCGGCAGCTATCTTGTCCATATCTTCTCCACACCTTATTAATTGTCCGAAATATGTAACACCCATTCAGTTGAGATGGGCACAATTTCAGGTTTAGCCAACCGTTTATCACCCATAACCATATCATGCATTTCATTTCTTCAGTAATGGCATTTTTGGATGTCCAGAGCGAGAGTCATCTTCAAGGCTCGTAGGACATCTTTGAATCTTTTTAGCCTACTTGAATATCATTTCTTGAAGGAGTCCAACACTTCCAACACATTGGGTTTGGTTGGTAGAAAGGGCATTCTGTGAATTACACTGCCATTGATCCTCTCGCTGCGGATGATGCCACATACTCAGTTATTTTCTCACGGTCTGTTGCATAGGTATGTGTTTATTGCACAGAGGGACAAGCCTTGTAAACGTTACCTTTCGCCTTTCCCTCAATTGGAGTGTAGAAATTTTCGTGCCAATCAAAATAAAAAAAAACAAAAAAAACATAAGTCCAAGAGATTAAACTGGAAAAAAATCATAAAGCCTCCAGATCCCGCATATGCGTTTTCCTTTCGCCGCCACTGTGTACCCACGATTTTTTCCCTCGTTGCCCTACGCACATATTGTGCCATGTCGGAGATTTTGAGCAACGGCTTAACTGTAGTTTTGGTGAACTTTTGCTGTGATCATCTCATCGGTTGAACTTTTACGAGCAGTACGTGGTTAGTGTCGCAAGGCGCAAGGGTTCAACGGAAGACGGAGTGGTAACAACAACCCATATGTCAAGAAAAAGAGTCCCGCGCGAGAAACTAGAACGCCGTCAGCATCTCAGTCCCGATCCGGGCGAGCGAGCCCGGGGGACAGGGAAAGGTCTTGAATGAAATTAGACTTATAAATGTCATCCGACAGCCGACGACGACGACGTCGTCGACAGTATGTCCCAGAAACCCGCCAAGATATGACTTTTCTTGTTAGAGGAACACGTCACAGTCACATAGCGCTTTAAGTGGGCTTCGCCCCTCGTTTTATCTGCCTGCAATTGTAATTACACATCCATCATCATCTCGTCGTGAATGCGAAGACGATGCATGCTGCTGCTGCTGGTGGTATCATAACTTTTTATTGTTATTTAAATCTTGTGCTGTCTCTTGGGCGAGAAGTTAACTAAAATATGATGAGCCTCCAAGGGGTGGGGAGAAGTCGAACACCCGCATGGGGTTAAGCATTCGTTGGGTGTATGTTCGCGGTGCGCATTTGCTTAATTCGAATGTCACATACGACATGAGAAAGATCGCTAGAAATTGATTACGAGTACTCGCTTTTTTAATCTCTCCACTGCACTTGTTTATATCCGAAGGGTGTGGTCATCGGATTAGTTATTATTATAATCATGAAGAAACGGCCAACGATGATAATTCTTTTTTTAGACGACTTGACAAAACCATTGTTGGTAGGATTTACTTTGGTGACAAAATGCGGTTTCATTCTGCAACACGACGAGCAAAAAAGCTCTAGTTAAATAGATAGCAATTCCATGAAAATTTCATTCATTTTATATTCTCATATTTTCCCAAAAAAATCTCAGTCCAATGTTTGACCTCAGAACTAGAAGATTGTTCAACTAATTCAAACGCATAGTACATAACATAGGAATTAGAACTGAAAAAATAAATATCAAAAACAAAGAAGCATACCATATTAGAACAACACAATAATCGTTGAAAGCCAAAATTTAATGTTTTCTACCAGAAGTGGACATTAGCGGTTTAGTTCAATATTTTTACTAGAAAGTTCGTATGAATATGTTCCATTTGCTGCTGAATGATCGAAAAAATTGCTTCAAAAGTGACATGTTTTCAGAAATGGTCGACAAAAACCAGATTTTCCATACCACCCAAAATGGGCATGATGCATTTAAGTGCAAAATTTACGATCCTCAAAAAATTCCGAAAGAAGTGAATAGAAAAGAATTGAATAAAATCAGAACAAATTTTCTGATGCAAACCATTTTTTGTACTAATTTGGTTTAATTTTTTTTTAGAAAAAGTTAGAAATCTAGCTCGAAATTTCACATATTGTTTTTGTTTTACATATGAGCAACTCCAAATGAAATCGTCCTAAAAATACAGATTTCAGAAACATGTGTTCTTGATTCGAATGAAATTGTGTATTCCGTTTGGCTTGGAGGAAATATGAGTTTTCCACATATTTTTTATAATTGCGATTGTTTTTTGACTCAAGTGTAACTTTTGAAAAGGGCGTATCGATTTTAGTAAGAGAATTTTTGTATAATTTATATCTCAAAAACCATGAATCGTAACGGTATAGTGCCTTAGAAAGAGTTATAGAGTATTGATGTTGAAACGTGAAAAAAATATACACTGTGAAAAAATTAGTACTCTTTTTTATTTACGAAAAAAAACTTATATGTGCAATATTCAAAATATACATTTCTTATTTTTTTTTATTTTTTCATTTAAAATAGAAGTCATGTAGAAATCTAAAAAAATTATAAAACTATTTTTGACGAACTTTGTCGAACATTTTATTTTTTATGAATTTTCGAAACTTCGAATTTTTGTACGTTAACGATCATTTTTACCCACAACTTATGAATCGTGATGTGATTTAAAATAAAAAGAAAGGTTTGTATCAATCTCCTTTTAAATTCAGCCATTCTCGATATATTTAAAAAAAATATTTTTAATTTATCGCCTATTTTATAGTAAATAGACTCTTTTAATATGTTTGTCGTGTTATACCGCCATGTACATGAAATTTAATGAATTTACTTTTAATTTTTAACAACTTTTCCAAATACATCATTATAATAAAACTATATGTTTAGGAGTTACGATTACTTGTATTTTATATGAAAAAAATAAAAAAAATATATATTTTAAAGTACTATTTTTTTCTCAGTGTATATTTTTTCACGTTTGGACATTAATACTCTAGGACACTATTTCGGTAGGACTCATAGTTTTTGAGATTTTGTCAAAGATTCCTCTTACTAAAATCTATACGCCCTTTTCAAAAGTTACACTTGAGTCAAAAAATTCCCAATTGCTGTGGAAAACTCATATTTCCTCCAACCCAAACGGAATACAAACTTTCGTTCCAATCAAAAATACGACCTTTTCAGATCTGCATTTTTAGTTCGATTTTATTTGGAATTGCACAATTGTTTTTGAACAGAAAAAAATCCCGAGTTTTTTCATCAATGGTTAACCAAATTTGATTTTTCATTATACAGTTATATTATATATTTTTCCTTTTCTTCATGAAAGCTTTTTGTACCAAAAAATTTAAATTTGTTGAAATTTAGTTCACAAAATTTTACATATATTTCGGCAAACGAAAAATTCCCATGAGTTATATTTTTTCATCAATTTATGATCTGTTCATGTATAATTATGAATAAAATTTATTATATGCCTAACACAGTTATCCATACCGAACGGATTACGTCGCAACTTTTCCGTCCAAGCGAAACTAGTCGTTATTCAGCGAAATCGTAGTTATAGAAATTGTGCGCTTCGTTTAAATTTATACTAGAAACAAATTTCAGTCTCTAGTTCAATATTATTTTCTGTATTTATATGGAAACACACACACACACACACGCACAACGTGGCATTCCGAGCCCAGCTTGACAGCATATATATGATTTCTCTTTTTTGGTGAAAAAAAAAACTATATTTTCGCAAGGTTTGAATCCATACCCCCCAACATAAAAATACACATTTCATAAAAAAAAAGGCATGGCATAAAACTATACCATATCTAATTAAATTGAATAATTTTAGTTGAAAACCAAAAAAGTCTAATCAAAACAGAATGCATAATATCTGTTGTACTAAACTTGAAACTTATTTAGTAAAAAAATAGATTTGATCAAAATAAATAAAATCAACCTAATTTTTTATGAATGTTACTATCCTAAAGCTAACTGTTTTCTGGTTATAAAGTTTAATCAATTTGTTGTCTATGATAAATATATTGAAAAATCCATGAGACTCATAAAATCCCAAAAACAGTCACTTGTTGATTTTGAAAAATTTTGAATTTGGGGAATTTTGACAAATTAAAGAAAGCCGAAGAGACTATCCCTTTGGAATAAAGGAATTTTTGTTTTGAGAAAAATAAACTGTCGGTTCGGCTTTCCTCGTAAAATTATCCTTAGAATTATACATTAGTTCATGTTTAAAACAACATTAGTTTAGTACAAAACATATTTTTTTAGAGTAAGTAAATTCTAGTTAAAAACATCATAACAGTTATTATTATAAGCGTTTTCGAGTTTTTTTTCTTGTAATTTTTTTTCTTCTGTCAAGCAAAGTTATCCGAGAATCTTCTTTGTACTAAATATGAAGAAATAACACTAAAACATAATGAGCAATGCCACGCAAAATCAGCCGGCCGCACCCCAGCCCATCTCCAATTTTTTCTATTTTTTTTACATACGGAAGCAGATATCTAAGATCACCATTTCCATCATCAGATGATCAATGTTAATTATCTGATTTTTTTTATAAGAATTGTGGCAAAATATTAACGTGTTAAAAAAATGATTTTTTGTAACACGGTGGATTTTTTTTATGTTTTGAAAACGATATATTAGTACAAAAATATATTTAGTACAAATAAGAAACCAATTCAAATAATAATTACCTTATCAGTTTACGAGTAATGTTTTTTCATAAAATTTGGATTTTTCTATAAAATTTTTGCTAATATATCAATCTTCATGTAGAATCTTGTGTAGATTTTTTTCTTGTACTACACTTAATCGAATTATCTGGAAAAACACCCTTTGCCCCAGGTTTAACTTATCTTAGTACAAGAACAAATTCTATCATTTTTGTTGTAAATATTCGTAGTTATGCTGATGTAGGACTAAAATAGCTTTCCCCGGAAGTGCCGCTCTAATTATTAACGGTAGTCATGCACTAATTATCTGTAGTTCGCACATCTAATTAGTATAACATGATAAATGATTTTTACTTTGAAATGGTCAAACATTGAAATTATTTGTTGAAAGCATAAGCAATTAATTCAAACAAAACATTTTTTTTTCAAATCTCAAGGTAGTATTGTAACTCAAAAAAGACTAAAACACTTGTACGGTTAGAATGAATTATCATTCCGAATTAAAATAATTAATTTTTAATTAATTAAAAGTAATAACGAATAAATATTCTAGAAATATCACGTGACCAAGCTTTTGAGAGTTTCATAAGCTACATAGAGACACTGTAAGAAAAAATAAAATTAGTTGAATCAACTTTTTCAAACTATTTTTTTTTGTTACAAAGCCCATTCCTTGATTTTTTGTGTGTTTTTATTTGTTAGAAACTATAATTTTGCTAGATTTTGAAAATTAATACAAAATCCAAAAATACAAATTGATTTTCATAAAACCGTCACTGCATCATAATTCATAAAATCAGGTCAATATTTTGATTCGAAATCAATAATGAAGGTCAAGGGACATTATTGAAGGGTTTCCTGAATTATTGTCTGTAGATTTCGTTTGTACTAAAATAAAAAAAACATCATTTTAGCAAAACAAAAAGTTCAGTTTATAAAATAGTTAATGAGTTATAAACAATTTTGATAAAGAACGATCTAAAATAGCAATGGACATTGGTTAACTTATCAGGGGCCCTATAATGGGAACATTGAACTGATGGATTTATTGGGCTACATAATTCTAAAGACCTTCCTCGAAATTGTCGATAAAAAATCTAGGCTTTCGTATCATCTGATCACTGGCGTAAACGGCATTTTTTCCATGTCGAAATATATTTTTCCGTGTTTGCGCCCCATTTTTAGTCTTTTATTCCGTTATCCGCGAATGATTGGAGCTCTACTGTATGTATTTTTTGTACTAAACTGAATCAATTTATCATCATAAGAAAGTATATTTTTCAAGATTAACTTAGTTCAGTACAAAAATGGCTTCTACAATTTTTGTTATACTTTTCTGACTTTAAGGGGATGAATCAAAAATTAAATTCTTCTTCTATAATCAGAAATCAAAAAATATATGCATAAAAAAACGAATAAAAAAAAGTTTTTTTTCTGACTCGATTATATACAGGATTCGATTATATACAGTGGGAAGAAATCTGAAACTGTGTATAATCGAGTCCACCCTGTATATGTTTTATCAGCTGACCGGGCAAACTTCGTCCCGGATACTTCGGATACTTTCCGAATTCGGTTGGATTCAATAATTTTCATTTACTTTGCAACTGAACAGGTTGAGCGAGCCGGCTTTTTAATTGACAGTTGCAAATCAGTTTTTTGATTTTTTTTTATTCAAGTCATTTATTTTTACAGACTCAGTTACATAGGTTTAAAGGAGCCGAACTCTTAGCTATTCTTTTATCAGTATATATCAACATGTTTCCTTAAATCTAGGGTTAATAAAGTAGGAAACCGATTACTCGCGGTCGACTCGAGATTAGACGGGTGACATAGTTTTTTTTTTTGAATGATTTTCATATCTTTTTTCGCATATAAACCTGACGCAGACCAAAACGCATCAAATCTAAAGATAATTATTCCAATCCGTTGATCCGCTCGTTAGGTAAATCGTGACATTAGGACTTGAAATCGTTTTCATTTATATAGATTAAATGAAACATGGGAATCAATAGCTACAAGAAAAAAAAACTAATGGAACCAAGAAACCTATCTTCCTGAATTTTTTAAATGTCATGTAAAAAATATATTTCAGCTTTCCGAAAAAATATGATCCGGTAGGTTCTCACAAAAACCAAAAATGTAGAATGTCGCCCTTCTTCTAAAATCCTCAAAAATCGAACAAAAAGTGTTTTAAAATTGAAAAAATCGTAAAAAAAATTTAAATCAACCAAATGAAAATAATAACTTGGGATTTGGGGCTACTAACTGCAAACAACTTCAAGCATTTCTAGTCTTCAAAAGGCAGCCTCCATTCGTTCTTCTTAAATTGAATGAGTGATAACCACTATCATTCCAGCAATAAGTTGGCACGCTCATTCATGACAATTTACCACATTTAAAATGGCATTATCTCCTTCATTGTTCGCTCGTGGATGTGGAAAACAAGTTTCGCGCGCTGGTTCAATTTTTATCTCATGATAAAGATCATCTCACCATAAAATTGTAATAACGAAGCGCAACAGAATCCCGTGGAGTGGTGGGGAGGCACCGAACGAATAGTGAAAAATATAATCACAACACCGGGGTAATAACCACCGCGGCAGCGATTCACTTGATTTGCCAATTCTCGTCCCATTCATGTCTGGCTGTTGAACTATAAGTTTTTTCCTTCTTCTGCAGGAATTAATACAAACACAGCCTCCTCCCTCCCCTCTTGGGTGTGCGGGGATCCATTTCCGACATCCGAGAGCTGTCCCGCGAGATGCGACGGATCAAGAAAAGATGCAGAGCAGAAAAGACGGTGCTTCTACCCATCTCATCGCTACAATTTTCCTCTCGATTAACCACTTTCACCGCTCGGGTGCGACGAACGCGAGAAGATATGCTTTTCACTTTCCACGAATAGTTTCCCAGGGAGTAAACAGAGCAGCGAAAACGAACATATCATTTGAAACGTCGACGAGGGAAGCATCTGCGACGAGAATGGGATTCTGACTTGCCATTAAAGTCGCTATAAGTATAAATACTAAACTCAGTCAATCCCCGGTTTTATTACCCAACACAAGAATAGCAACTCCCACGCGGTGGCTCTTCTGTGCTTTGAAGAGGCTTTCAAACAAATCGCACGCAGTGTGACTCATCGCCCGAATCTAACTCCGATCGAGCTATAAGCATCCGATTACTAATTTATGGAAATTCGGTGACACCGCGCCGAAGTTGCCACCAAAACAGAACGTCTGGGAGCGCGCCAAGTTCGCGCCGTTCAAGGCTTCGATAAGCCACCCCGGTTGAAACCGGTCCCATCGCTTTCATTGTCAATGACCAAAACTCTGATAATGGGTTGCAGAGCAGCAGCAAGGTGACCAACCGAACGTGACTTCCCCAAATTCAAAAACTGCACCGGCGGCGGCGGTTCCATCGAAAGTGAAATTTATGCTGCTGCACATCGCACATCCATCCGTTCAGTCAGTCAGTCAGTTGGTGTTTGGCGGATGGGAAATACTTTCTATTTCGTTTCCTCCCACTCTGTGCGCTAGAGACCCTTATTGCAGCACAGGTGCAGAGAGCCCCAGGTGATAGTTGGATTCTATGTTAATTAGTTTGCATTACAGAGCCACGCCGCGGTAAAAAGCGAGCGGGATTGCTTTCACACGCATTCGTTACTCGGTCGGTCGGGTTTTTTTTTGTAAAGGATTGCAAAAATGGAAACTAAAACAGAAAACAAACCCCAGCGACGGTGCCCCCACTCCGCCGAGTGGGAGGGCGGGAGAGACATCAATTCAATGCTAATGCGACTAATCTATGATTATTGTTATTATTATTGTTGAGCTGTGGCGTCGGGGTGCGGGGGCGTCAACAAAGCCACTGTGTATTTGTGTAGCTCTTTTTTTGTTGTTGTTGGTCTACTACTGTTCCCGCTGCTTGTCTCTCTGTCTCATTTGGCGAGGGGGCGATAAAATGTGTGAAAAATTTATTCAATCTCTGATCGCGGCAACAAATATGTAGGCTAACGGGCGAGAGGAGGGGCTATTTGTAGATACAATCGACAAGTAAAGCCTGATAATTGTTATGGGCTCGATGCATGCCACAGGTGGTAACTCAGATGAATAAGCACAACCGAAGTTCTGAGGACTAGGAGGAGAAGAAGGTTGAGTGCATGCTTTCATTAATAACACATCAAAGTAACGTAAAAGATTGAAAAACTATTAGTCAGCAGACTTTACTTTAAAAAACCGATTGCATCAATAAAATAGATGAGTTGCAAAGGCAAATATTTCCCAAAAAAAGAAGGCCCTTTTTGTAGTAAAAAACGAACTAGAAAATCTTTTTTTTTTACTTCTTCTGCTTGCTTCACTTCTGTTTCTTCTACTTCTTTTGCTTCAATCACTTCTACTTCTGCATGTTCTACTTTTTCTGTTTCTTCTTCTATTTTTATTTTTTCTACTTCTTCTCTTTTTTATATTTTTTCTATATCTTCTACTTCTTTTATTGCTTTTACTTCTTCTATTTTTTCTATTTCTTTTACTACTTCTACTCATTCTGCTACTTTTCGTTCTTCTACTTCTCTTCCTTCTTCTACTTTTTCTACTCCTTCTACGGCTTCCACTTCTTCTACTTCTACTTCTTCCATTTCTTCTACTTCTTCTATTTTTTGTACTTCTTCTACTTCTTCTACTTATTCTACCTTTCCTATTTCTTCTACTTTTTCTATTTCTTCTTTTTTCTACTTCTCCTTTTCTACCTTCTTTCTACTCATTCTGCTTCAACCGCTTCTACTTCTTCTGCTTTTTTTTCTAATTTTTCTACTTATGTTTCATTTACATCTTCTATTCCTGCTAATTCTACTTCCTCTGCCTCTTCTCCTAGTTCTTCTATTTTTGCTTATGTTGAATTCCATGCCCTCTCGAATTTCAAAAAGTTACCACATAAAAAAATGTTCACCATCTCGATAAAAAAAACTCTATGCAAAATTTCTGCTCAATTGGACTTAACGGAGAGTGGGGCAAAACGAGGGTCAAATTTTCAACATCTGCGACACTAGTAAATGGAGTCCGATTGAGCTAATATTTTGAATTGGGTATTTTATCGTGTAAATTAACATTTCGCACGAAGTTCCACATGAAACATCGAGATGATCATTTCAATTGGCACCCCTTTGCTTCGTTTTCTGACAAAAAAAATCGAGATGAAAACAGATCTCGATCGCAGATCGTTTCAGGCAATTTTAAGACATTCGGCATCAACATTTTTTTTTTGAAAACCTCTTTCCTTTACCCTTTTTATCTTCAGTGATTTTTCGATTTTCAAAAAAACTCAAACTTTGATCGCTTTGCGCCACTCTTCCTTAAGTCCGATTGAAAATTTGCATTACGTATGGAGTAACTTTTAGAAATTTCAGGGGCGATTTTTTGCCCATACATTAATTGGCACCCTAGTGTGTAAACATAGGTCATTTAAGCAACTTTGCATACCACTTTTTGAAAAGATCCAAAATTTTCTTCTTGTTTTTCACAAAAAATTCTATCTCAAAAGCTATAATACCTACAAAATTGTGGTCAAAGGATGAAATGTAGGAAATAGTTTTATAGAAAAATAGCAGAAAATTACACTGAAAAAAAAATATTTTAAAAACTTAAATTCATTTTTCTCAAAAACGTATGTTTTTAATGAATCCTCGAAACAAATTACACTGGAGTCGCTTTTTACGCGGGGGATACGTGCCGCGTAAATTCCAAAATCGATTTTTTTTTTGCATTCTACAATCATGATATCTGTTTTTTCTTTGATTTCTCAGCTACTAATCAGTGACACATACAATACAAACTTATTTCGTGAAAAATCACATCAATTAGCACATTAAATTTTTACGCGGTTGATACGTACTGCGTAAATTTCTAAATCCACGTGAAAAAAAAACGCGTAAATTCCGAAATTCGCGAAAAAAAACCACGGAAAAAACCGCGTAAAATGCGACTTCAGTGTATATGATTTTTATCACAACAAGTCACTTCTATATCGAAAGATGAGAAATTTTACAGTAAAAGTGTTTTTTTAAACAACTTTTTCATGTTTTCTTAGAAAAAAAATATATCTAATCTTTATTTTGTTTAAAGTCAATATATCGATATAGTGTATTCGACAAACTTTTAGATCCTATTAAAATATAAACTTTTGTCGAATACGTCAACTTTCAATCTTTCATAATTTCTGGAATATATGGCATGTTTGTAAAGAGACTCCTGAAAAAATAATGTTTCACTCGTAACATTTTTGTGTCAAAATTGACATGTCATTAACATATTCGACGAAAGTTCATATTTTAATAAGATCGAATACGCTATGTCGCTATATTGACTTCAAATACAATAGGGATTACACTGAATTCTTTTTTCACGCGACTGATGCGTGCGCGCAAAAAAAATAAAATCGCTTTAAAAAAATCGCATAATTTCGAGCAAATCGCGTAAATAAAAATCACATAGTTTCGAGAGAATTACATAAAAAAAATTTCCCCATCACCGGCACGCGCTCGTCCCAACCACATTCGCAAACTCTCTTGCGCAAAATAAAGTCACGCAAAAAAAATTGCATGAAAAAAGAATCCAGAAAAAGGTTCTTGTTAGAAAAACTCTTTCCCGGTGAAAGTGCCCATGTTCCGATGCATGGGTGACTTGTTAGAAATTGTAAGAGCTCTTCATATATTTTTTGAAAAGTAAAAAACGCTCCACTGCAATTAAAGACGTTGCTGCCAATTGCCAGTCGGGTTGGCATGAATGTCGTCTTATTCTACTTTTTCTACTCCTTCTGCTTCTTCTTCATATATTTCTCTTATTTCTTCGTTTTCAACTGCTTCTTCGTTTTCATCTTTTTCTTGTTTTTCAGCATCTTGTGCTCCTTTTTTTTCCTTTTTTTCATCGATTACATTCCTTTATTTTTCTTATGCCTTTTACTTTCTGTGTTATTTGCATCAACAAACGAACAGTGAAATTCATACGGCCGCGATAAAAATCAGCAAACCACTTTCCTAGTACTCGTAATGAGTTGAGACAACGAAACACATTTCCTTCCAAATGAAAACCTATATCAACAGTATACAGAATACAGTTTTCTGACGAAGGACATATTTTTTAAGGGTACCAAATCATAAAACATGTCATTTTATTTGTCTTCTTTTTTCGTCTTATTTTTCATCTTCTTCTTTTTCACTTCATTCCTTTCCAATTTCTTTCTTTCTTAACTTCTTCTTTTTCATATTATTGTTTTTCATCTTCTTTTTAATTTTCTATCTAATTTTCTTGTAACACTTTCTTCTTTTTTCACTTTTTCCTTCTTCGTTTTTCTTTTTTTCTCTTCTTCTTTATTAACTACTTTTTATCCTTTCGTTTTGTCTTTTCCAGGGCACCACTGTTTTCTCTGACAACCACAAACGAGTTAAAGCATAACAAAAGACATACGGCCGCAAAAAAAACGACAAATTATTTCTCTACCACCGGTGCACAATGGAGCAGAATTCGAAACACATTTACTTTGTTTATTGCTCTCCATGAAAAGTATTTTTTTTATTCAAATGCAAGCCCATTTTAACTTCTTAGTATACGACTTAATTTCCAAAAGAGCGAACCAGATGCAAACGCTTCGATCGGTCACGTGTCGAGTAATTTTACTGCTCTGCTGAGCGTTCTAGCGCCCTATGATTTGCAAGCGCATCAAGGGTGAGACTCGATATTGATAAAGGGTCAACATCCGAAATTCAATTTTTATTTGACGTAGGACAAGGATGCCAAATCAGAAAACATGTCACGTTTTTATGAGAAAATTGCACGTTAATAAATATTTTAGCTATGGCCGGATTTTTATTCTTTGCTCCTATAAATCGCATCGAAAATTGTCTAGGATCTGTTTGAAATGCTATAATAACCTACTGAAAATTAACATCGGATACAGCTATTTTGCAGAAATTGAGTTTATTTTTGTGTTTTTTATAGATTTGTTTTCTAGTACAATATGGGGCCATGACGAAGTAGATTCTGAAGACGACTTCGGGAGCGATGGTGAATACTACAATGACCAGGAAATTGGAGAACAAAAAAAAATTCACTAAATAGCTGAGTTTAAAGAACAGTCAAATGTGTCAGACCTACTTGTAGTCCCGGAAAGTTCATTGGATCCGCTAACAAAACTGATCCGAAGTCAGAATTTAAACACATAAAAAAATATTTTTTTTGGAATCCTCATTTAGATATTCATTAATCGAACTTTCGGACTAATGTTACAAATGCCTATCGAGCCCAGATGTTTTGCAAAATTCCCGGTCGCCCACGTATGATCACCACAAAGAAACCATCCACTTCGAATCGAGCGTATGTTCCCTCCCTCTGATGGCAGGCATGATGGAATGGATAATTTTCCAGATACTTCGGAAAGAGGACTTGCAAAAACCCGAGATGCACATCGGAAACGCAAGTCATATACCTTAAATGCGACATCAAGTCACACCTGGAGCCAAACCAGAATTGTTTTTATGCTTTTCATCATAAGTAATAACTACTACGAGCAGTTCAAAAGAAAAATATTTTTTTTCGACTAGATACCCTAACCCCCCTTAAGGCGGATTACTGGTTTTGTGGTATAAATTAAAAAATTCTTGCCTTAAAAAAATTGTCGTTATGTTTTTCGATTTCCTCATCAAAAATATGATCTACTATAGTTTTTTCACGCAAGTAAAAAAATTGGTAGAGTTGGACGAAAATTAGAAGCATTTTGAAACAGATCACGTTTTGATGAAATAATGTTGAAGTTGATAGCTTTTTTTTTGCTGCGAAATCATTGATAGCAAATCATTCAATTGCAATCGAATCGGAAATTCTCTGAGATTTGTTTGATATGCATTGCAACCCCTTAGTCTGCAAATAGTTTAAATTGAGGAAAATTGGAATAATTCGCATTTTCTCACACATTTGTTCTGCTCATGTCTGTGCTTACCTACCCGTACCATCATTAAGGAGCAACTGCGAATAACATGGCGAATCAGTCGCTTTACACGCAGAAAACAAGCACTGCCACATGTGAATGGACACTGTGCATAGAGGAAACACTGCAATTAAAGCCCGCCCGATGACAATGAGTGGTGCACCAAGTAACCTGCTAGCAACCAGTTGGTGGCAAGGGCTTTCGAAATGGAATTTTTTCAAAGACGTGAATTGAGGATAACTGATAATTTTCTAGACTTCTGCAGGCTAGAGGCGAATGAACTGCAAAAGTTTAAAGCTTCTATAATTAATTTCTCTCCTTCGCAAGTAATACGGACAGTGACGGACGGAAACACTTCGGATGGGTCGATATTGTGTTGTAAATGAAAGGTGCCGCGCACCGCGGAGCGATTTTATTCGCAGCCCCATATCGGAGGCTTAACGATTTTCATGGCCGATGGAGAGTGCTTATGTATTTTTGCATCACATGCACACATTGTTGCTACTGTTTATATGCATTCCCAATGGTAATGTTTTGTTTATTAGAACTGTTAGAACTGAAATACATAATCGCCTTTGACCACAATGCAACAGCTGTGGAAAAGACCACCGCGCTATTTCTCTCTGCGTTTTTTTGCATCGAAGCATCAAAGATTATAAATGCGAACCTATAACTCAAATCTATGATTATTGAACCTATAACTTGAGAAATTCGCTTTCTTTCATTGTTTTGAAAATTCATTTTTACAAAGGAAACATCACATAAACGGCTCAAACGGAACCAAACGTCAAATTGTTATTAAGCGATTTTGTGAGAGGATCGTTTTTCATTTTCATATAAAATGCACAAAAAATGTATTGTATTTCGGCTTGTATACACGTAATGTATGGTAACTTCACAAAACGTACGATTCGTAAAATTTTAAATGACGAAATAGCAATACAAAATGGGCTTTTTTTCATTTGACACATATCATGAAAAGTGACCCTAAAAAAAGTCACCGCTCTACCAGATGAGAAAACGATTCTTCTTGATCATATCCGATATGAATGAAAATTTCATTAAGCCTTCGGTAAAGAAATTCCATTACGATCCAACACAAAACTTTCAAACAGATATTTTCTCATGTGCATTTTAACGTAGGGCTACGTTTAGCTCGAAGCTATAGGATGTAACAAAAATATGAGAGATTTTGAACGCTTATAACTCGACCATTTCTTGATAGATTTCAGAGATGTTTACATCGATCGCAGGGGGATATTTCCACGCACCTATTTGTTGAGGAAAAATATGTATTTTTTTAAACAAACAAATGAACAATTGAAAAATGTTAGGTATCAACAAAAATCCCCCCTTCTGATTGGTTCAATCTGCGCTTCTCGAACTGTACCATCTTTGTATCAGACCGGAAATACAGTGACACAGTAGAAATAGAAATTTGAAACGAATTTATTTCAAACTGAACGATAAGATATTCGTTCAAAGTAGTCAATTGATTAAAAATGAACCAGCGTGGCTTCCATTTTAGATAAGAAACAATTTTGCTTGAACTAAACGCCCCAACACCTAGTAACGCTGGGTGTGGCTACCACATCCATACCCACGCTTGGAGCAGCAGCAGCAGCTGTTGTTAATCTGTAGAGCGTGACTTCGAGACCGCCTGCTGATTGCAGTCAATCTCTCCTGCGCCGGTTTGCGTCGATAAACTATTGCTCACGACCTGAAACGGGCAAACAGGGATTGCCCCCCGAACTACCCCTTCTCTTCCGCATCAGAACCTATAAGCACAGAAGCCCTCCGGCTGACGACTGTGAGAGTGAAAATTACCCGTAAATTGAAGCATCGTGCATGCGCTAAAGCCCTTTATCTGTCTCAATAACGAGATCGAACCCATTGCGATCGCGGAACGATCTCTTTTCGTTGAGGTATCTTTTTTTTGTGGTTCATTTTCTAAGGCGCCATTTACACAACGCGGAGAAAGTGATCGCTTACCGTGAAAAAAAAACGTGGGAGAGCGGGCACTCACCATATGAGGGCACCTACCTACGCGGTGAGGCGCGCACATGAGGTAACCGCTTGCGGTCATGAAATTGGAAGATCAACAGGCCACACTGTTTTTTTTTTCAATTTTTTTGCGGTAGTTCGCGCATGAAAATTGACCCAATTCGAAGAAGGTTCGGAGGTTGAGTTTAAAGCAATATAAACTGACAGCTGTTACGAAAAAAAGAGTGAAACTAAGGCTAAGAAGATTGACCCAATAATTCGCAAAGTTTTTTTTCCATCGCATAACTTTGGCAGATGGACATATCATTAGTCCAGACGGAGGTATTTTTACCTGCGGCTGTATTTTCGCAACGCGTCCTGCTGTCAAGTCATCGTACGAATGGAACCTCCAAGTGTTGTTGTTTACTTTGTTCATCGTCCAAATCGGTTCTCATGCGAATGAAAGATGTCAATAAAAAAAACGAAGACTTGAAACAGTTGGAGTACCGCCAAACGTTGCAATTAAAATGCCAAATTTAATTACGCACTTGGGATGAAATGGAAATTTCTCTGTCGTCGCGCATTGAACCGGGACACAGCACCTTCAGGGGCAGAACCCCTACGGACCCATGATGAAACCCCTTGCGAGTGGTGCTCGGTTCCAATGGCTTGTTTTCGCTCGAGCATCTGCATCGGAACATCGACCGCGCGATATCACGGGTGGATAACTCAAAGAACCTCGACAAGACCCGCATACACACGAATCTCCCTACCACTAATTAATGGAAACTATGTATCAATTTGGTTGGCTTCAGAGGGTGTGGTCGAGATGCTACCGGCAGCAGTGATGGCGGCGGCGGCGGCGGCGGCTGCGACGGGTAGGATACAAGGTTGGAAGGCCTTGGAGTCAAGTAGCCGAGCGTGAAGAGCATGATTCGAGAAGGAAAGTATGAAAATGTTTCAACAAGAAAGAGTTCAAGGCGTTTCGTTGTCTCGGTCTCTGTGTTTTGTTCCGCTCGGGTTCCAATGTTTGGTTTTTACGAGAGTTTAATGGTTCAGTTAAACGCAACCGAAAAATGGAAAAGTGATTGGTAGCTGAGCAACTTACGATCGTTTTTATTGTGCTCTCGTGGGTGAATAAGATGTGAGTCCCAAGAAAGCGATAAAAGAAAGTGCAACGAAAGGCACAGAGAAGTTTTTTTTTATCATACACCAATAAATGCTTATTCATAGGATAAACATTTTCCAGTAAATAAAACGCATGGTCATTATGTTGATGTGGGATAGAGGGTTTCCAAGAAAAAAAATCGTCTGTTGCCGTGGATCTTGTTTATTTTTGAATGAGACTCTCTGGCCTTGTTTTATGAATAAATTTGAAATCGATTCAACCAAGGTTGAGATTGATTGACCTTGGGATGAACTCTTTATCTTTATCCACCCTACTTGGGGAACTTTTTTTTTAAATCGAAAATCTAATTCTGAAAATAATATGATATTAATAATATTAAAGGATCACAAAATTTAAAAAAAGGATAGATTTGACCGTTTCTAAGAATCCAATTTTTTAATTTCAATTCTTGAGAATTTTTGAAATTTGTTATAGTTTTTCAATTCCATTTCAATTTTTCAAATGTCGAAGTTTATCGATTTTGTTCAATATTTATTCGTTTTCATACTTTTGAAATTTATTTTAAATTCAAATCTTTTTTTTTTTGATTGAAATTTTTCTAAAAATAACTATTTTTGTGATTCATTACTTATTCATATTTACTTTCTACCCCTTCGATTTCGTAATTTTCTAGCTCTATTCTGATTTTTTAGTGTTTATTTTCTAAAATCCCAAAATTTAATAATTTGGATCCCAATTTTTGAAGTTTTTGGTTTTTCATCTTTTAATTTAAAGCTCAAATTTTCAATTTTTTTTAATTTTCAAAAGTCTAAATAACTCAAATTAATAATTTAAATTCCTGGGTTTGAATTATTTCAAAATAACTTTTTATTGTTTTATTTTCTAATGCTCTGACTTTCAGATTTTTTCATCATTCTATTTTAATTTTTTTCACACCGGGAATTTTCAAATTTCCGAGGAACAAGAAACAAAAATATAACAAATAAGAAACTCCAAGATGAGAATATTTGGTCAGGATTTTTTATTATCTGAATTTTAAAGTAAAAAGTGAAGAATTCTAATTTAATTTTCAGATTTTATGTTTTATATTTTCTAAATTCCTCATTTTATTTTTGTTATGTTCTTATTTTCTAATCAGATGAGTTTCTGATTTTCTTATTTCCAAAAATATAAAAATATGAAAAAAAAACAAAAATTCAAAAATTTAATGATCAGAAACTCAAATATTCCAGAATTTCAAAATTCCTAAATTGTAAGGGGAATGCTGTACGTGCCTTCAAAGTCGACGACTTTTGCGCCAAAGGGCTTAGGAATTCTGATTTTTTGGTTTTAATTTTTTAATACTGGAAATTTTTATTTTTTAGAGGAAGGAGAAATAAAAATATAACAAATAAGAAAATCCAAGATGAGAATATTTGGTCAGGATTTTTTACTAACTAAATTCTAAAGTTTTCATGACATTAAGTTTCTAAATTCCATTATTTTTGAATTTTGAATTTTTAATTAATTTATTTAACTGAGCCTGTAAAAATAAACGATTTAAATAAAAAAAAATTATCCTAGAATTTTTGAATGTTCAGATATTTGAATTTATTTAAATATGAAATTTGAAAATTTTAGAGGACCGAGTAAGAAAGATAACATTTAGCGCTCTGATTTCGTGATGTACTTTAATCTCCTTTTTTCAATCATTTCCAGATTTTTTTTCTTAGTTTCTTAGTTTCTTAGTTTTCTTAGTTTAACAGATTTTAGAATAACAATTGTTTTTCACATTTTCTAAAATCTTGGAATATTATTGGTTTTCTTTTCCGGTGTTTCTCATTCTCTTTCAACTTTCCGTTTTTTGGACTTTATGAATTTTAAAATGGTAATGTCTTCAAATTAAGTTAAGTCCAATTATTTTTGTAAATAGAGTCGTGAAATCACGAAAAGAGAATAATTAAAAATCTCATTTCCTGATTTAAAATTTTCCCAAAATTTCACATTTTCTGATTCTAATTTTTTTATATTCTTATTTTGTGATCCTCTGTTCCTACTTTGGAAAATGCTAGATATCTCGCATTCGGATTGTTTTAGTATCTAAATTTGGTACAATTCAATTCAATTCATTTTCCACATTTCTAATGTTTTTAATATTTAAAAAATATTTTGTTTTGATTTTTTTTTGTATTTTAGAATGTTTGGGATTTTTAAAATATAGTTAAATTTGTTAAACTTTTAAATTTTCAAAATCTAATTGGAAAACGTAAAAAAATTTAAATCCAATTTTCTTTTCTTTTTTTCTTTTTTGATCATTTTCTGATTTTTCATATTCTCGTTCTCTAATTTCATTTATTTGTTTTCCCTGCTTATTTGTTTTTCTTATTTTTAGGTTTTTCAATCTTTTTTCTTGATTTTGAAATGTGAGGGTTGGGAAACAAAAATAAAGTAAGAAATCATAAAACAAAACAAAAATCGATGCTCTGGATGCTTCTAACTTTTCATTCTCATAGTTTCATTTTTTTACTCTTGAGAGTACACCTGTCAATCCCTTTTTTAATTTTGGGTTTCAATGCTTCTTTTTTTAACTTTTCGAAATTATAAAATATTAGTTTTTCAAATTGGTTAGACTTGAATTTATTTTTGAATTATTGGAGAAGGTTTGGGAAATAGAAAAAAATTAATTGGGAATTTAATTTGAGATTCCATTTTTTTTCGAAATTTCAATGCTTCTTTTTTTAACTTTTCAAAATTGTAAAATATTAGTTTTTCAAATTGGTTAGACTTGAATTTATTTTTGAATTTTTGGAGAAGGTTTGGGAAATAAAAAAAAATGAATTGGGAATTTAATTTGAGATTCCATTTTTTTCGAAATAAAATTTCACACTTCTTATTGATACGTTTTATCCATATTTTCGAGTTTCTTGATTTTACTATTCTCCTGAAAATATCAAATCTCTAAATTCTTAATTGTTCGAATTTTTAGCTTTTGAATTATTATGTTTAAATTCTCTGGTTCCAAATTGTACAATCTTCAGGTTTCCAAAATAGTTTTTTTTTGTTTTGAGGATTCCTTTTTTATTTTGGGATTCCTTTAACTCAGAGTATTTTTTTTTATGAAATTATTGTTTCGATTTTGCTTCGAAAATTAAAAATTGAAATGTGAATATAGAAAAAATAACACATTCGGAAGATTGAATTTAATTATTAAAACAATTGCGAAATAAAAAATGAGAAAACTCAAAAATACGAAAAATTTCCAATTTAAAAATTGAAACTAAAAAATTGTAAAAATGAAAAAAAAATTTCTTTACTTTTTTTGTAAAATTTCTAATGTTTGTTTTTCAACATAATTCAATTTACATTTGAGAAATTTGAGAAAATTCGAAAATACGAAAAAATTCCATTTCCAATTCCAATTGGAAAATTGGACAATGAGAATTTTAATTTTAATTACATGTTAATATATTATTTACATTTCATGTTTAATATTTTATAATTTCCGTGTTTTATTTTTCTTATATTTATGTTTTCTGATCTGATGAGTTTTTGATATCCTCATTTTTTAAAATGTTTACAATTTTCAAAATATGACATATTTAATTTAATTTTATTTATAAATTGAGAAACTTTGATCTTGCAAGTGATTGTTTATCCAATTCTCAAGATTTTCAGACTTTTGTAGTCTCTATATTTTACAGTTTTCAAGATATTAAATTCTAAGTTTTTTTGGGTTTCCTGAATTCACAAACATTGTTATTTTCTGAACTTTTGAGCGTTCAAGTTTCAAATTTATTCAAATTTAAATTTGATCTCATTTTTTGTTTTTATTTTTTTTTATTTCACCTTCACGTTTTGTTTGTTCCAATATTTTATATTTTCTTTTCAAGATGCCATGTCATGATGCTTGTAAATTTTCAGCCCTTTATTGCTTTTATTGTTTGTTTAAATTTTTCGAACGATTTTTGAAACTATCTAACGAATTAAAACTTAAACACTAATAGATTTTCAATATATTTGAATCTATTTTCCGAATTAGAAAATAAAAAAAAATGAAATCTAATTCGAAAATTTAAAAAAGAAGAATATGAAAATAACGGAATCGGATGACCAGAGATGATATTAAAATATTTAGCTAATAATACAATAGAATAAAAAATCAGATCAGGAAAAAAGTCATTAAATTTTTCAAATCAAAAACTCAAAAATTTAAAAATTTTAAAATCCTCAAGTTCTATTCATAAATTCAATCATTTAACTCTAAAATTCAAAAATTTAAAAAATTTAAAATCCAAAAATTTAAAAATTCAAAAGTTTAAATTTAAAAAATAAATAAAAAAATTAAAAATTCCAAAATACAAAATTAAAACACGATGAATTCAAAGTTCTAAAATTAAAAAAATATATATTCAAGAGTTTCCATTCCGCGTCCTATAAGTCTGAGGTCAAGGGTAGGCGAAACTTATAAATGTTATCGTTTGCTCGTGCCCATGCGATTTGGAGCAAATCGCAGCAAGTTGAATTGAGATCACCCTCTGGGTTCAACCCAGCAAGTTTGTAGGAAGGAAATCGTGACTTGCCACCGGATTTTCCCTTCGACCGTTGTACTGACTTCACCAATGATTGAGGCGAACAAAGTTAATCGTTTTGGTAGTTTATCGGAACTCTCCTAAAGTCACAACAGTCGTGATGTAACTTGGGATTATGAGATATGTGTGAACAAAGTTCACTCGTCAGACGATGCGGCATCACACTCCAAGTAGATAATTATTTTCGCATCTCCTGAGAAGATTGGACGACGCGTCATGTTAACAATTGCGTTGCCTTATCGCCAAAGACCCCTATCGTATCTTGTTCACTCTTCATCATGTATCACTCGGCTGACTGCTTTGTACCCACTTTTGATAGGTTGAAGCCGAAGGAACAGACGCTACGCGAAAGAGTTATGACAGTGGCCTATCATAATAATAGTGAAGCGAAATAAAAGGTCCACTGGCAATCATTCATACGCCATATACGCGCACAAACAACACGAAGTGATGGTGCCTGCAAACTAGCAGCAACAGCAGTGTCTTCTTGGGCGGCGGAGTTCCAATGGTTTCGCTCTCGCTTCTTTGCCAATGACTACGGAACAAGGGTGCTGCTACCGTCGCTACCGTCGTAGTGAGCTGTATGAAATGTAATTAAATTTCTATGATTATGCGCCATTGTGCCGAGACCGACAGTTTGATGGTCTCTCATATACTCCGAGCTCTGATGTGCCTCATCAACACAGATCTAGTTGTGATAAAAATAGTGCTGCTTTAGAGTCGTATTCAAATTGTGCTCACAATGTTGAGTTTTTTTCGTACAATTTTTGACACTTTAGCTCCCTGTCAATACATCTTCCCCAAACACATCGCATATTTTTTTCACTATACAATAATAAGTAACTTAAAACATGCAGAGAATATCGCATTAAATTGTGCATGTTTGACAAGGTACCAAATAAAAACCATTAAGCAAAATCTAACAAAATACTGTATTCGCCCAGCATGGCCCCTCATGATTTAGTTGGAACTTAAATATTATTCATGTGGGAATGGAGTCAGGTACCATTCAAACCTGAATTTCTTGTTCTGAACACAAATAGATACTCCCAAAATTCTCTTTTGCTCGTAATTTGATAGCTTCGAGTTTGGATTACAAAAACTTACTTTTGTGTATGGCGGCATTGTTGGGCGTAATCGATATTCGCTTACCTGAAAATAATGGAAAAATTGCGATTAGTGGTTTGCATATAATATATGATTGATTCAAAATAATACAACTGTGAAAATTAACTCGACAGCTTCCAAAACTAATTTTTTAAGTAAAAAAATGTTCAACTGTTCGAAATGTATTGAACGTTTAAAACCCCCTGCGCAAAAAAGCTTTTTTCCTAGCTTTTCAAGTTATTTATTTATTTTTTATGAGTCGTGAATTTCCGAGAAAACATTCCGGTATTTTTATACGATTCATTCTTTTTCCTATTCAGTATTACTTATTTCCTATTTTCTATTTCCTATTTCCTATTTCCTATTTCCTATTTCCTATTTCCTATTTCCTATTTCCTATTTCCTATTTCATATTTCCTATTTCCTATTTCCTATTTCCTATTTCCTATTTCCTATTTCCTATTTCCTATTTCCTATTTCCTATTTCCTATTTCCTATTTCCTATTTCCTATTTCCTATTTCCTATTTCCTATTTCCTATTTCCTATTTCCTATTTCCTATTTCCTATTTCCTATTTCCTATTTCCTATTTCCTATTTCCTATTTCCTATTTCCTATTTCCTATTTCCTATTTCCTATTTCCTATTTCCTATTTCCTATTTCCTAGTTCCTAGTTCCTATTTCCTATTTCCTATTTCCTATTTCCTATTTCCTATTTCCTATTTCCTATTTCCTATTTCCTATTTCCTATTTCCTATTTCCTATTTCCTATTTCCTATTTCCTATTTCCTATTTCCTATTTCCTATTTCCTATTTTATATTTCCTATTTCCTATTTCCTATTTCCTATTTCCTATTTCCTATTTCCTATTTCCTATTTCCTATTTCCTATTTTCTATTTCCTATTTCCTATTTCCTAGTTCCTATTTCCTATTTCCTATTTCCTATTTCCTATTTCCTATTTCCTATTTCCTATTTCCTATTTCCTATTTCCTATTTCCTATTTCCTATTTCCTATTTCCTATTTCCTATTTCCTATTTCCTATTTCCTATTTCCTATTTCCTATTTCTATTCTTATTCTAGATCCAGGTCAACACATACTAATATTGCTCCTTCACTGTTTCGAACAATGCTTGGCATTTTAGCGTCATTCAAAAATAATTTAATCCATTCAGGTTTTTTTTCAAGTTTTTAACCTCTCTTTGGACAGATATTTCTTAACCTCATTGGAAAGGGCTAGCTTGCTGGATTTTGTAAAACTATTTTAGTCATCTTTATTTTATTTTTAATTTGAAGTGTGTTCTTCGTGCTGAATCATTCCATTAACCGCTTTTCATTTTTCATGTTCTTTTAGACATTTTTTTTGTTCATTTGAGGTCTCTTCATTGTAATGTTTGATGTAATTGTAATGTTGTAAGATTGATATTTTTCTTCCTGCTTTCAACCTTTTTCTCCGTTTTCATTCTGTTTGTGAAGGAAAGAGAAATATTTATAAGTCGAAGCAAGCACCTTTAGTGGAACTTCCGGAGAAAAATGAATTGCTCGATTGGTCGATTAGGTACCGCAATTATTGAATTTTTTCGTACTTTCGCAACAGATGGCGTAACTTGATTATTATTCCAGTGAATCAAATTTCCAGACATTCGTTGGAAAGCTACTGTCATTGCGCGTTTTTTTCAGTATATGTCAAAAAGTTGAAGCGTAATTAGAATATGTCCTATTACGTACCAACGAGAGTGTTTTTGCGGGGAGTGAAACTTCATTACTTCAATATGAAAAAAAAGCTGCGTAATGTCATCGCATTTTGGTGGAAGTTTATGGTAACCATGCTCCAACTAAGCGAACGTGTCAGACGTGGTTTGTACGGTTTAAAAGTGGTAATTTTGACTTGGAAGACGAAGAACGTTTGGGACCGCCAAAAAAATTTGAAGATGAAGAATTGGAGGTTTTACTCGAGTAACAAGATCCGTCACAAACGCAACAAGAACTTGCAGATACACTTGGAGTAGCTCAGCTAACCATATCCGATCGTTTAAAAGCAATGGGAATGATTCGAAAGATAGGACATTGGGTGCCGTATGAATTGAAGCCTCGAGACGTCGAACGCCGTTTTTTCACGTGCAAAACAACTGCTCCAAAGGCGTAAAAGAGAGGGTTTTTTGCATCGAATCGTTACTGGCGATGACAAGTGAGTCTATTACGACCATCCTAAACGTCGGGCAAAGTATGGATATCCCTGCCATGCATCAACATCGACGACCGCGCGGAATATTCACGGCCAGAAGGTTATGCTGTCTATTTGGTGGGATCAGCTGGGTGTGGTGTACTATGAGCTGCTAAAACCTGCTATGAAATCATTATGGAGGACCCCTACCGACGACAATTGATGCGTTTGAGCCGTGCACTGAAGGAAAAACGGCCACAATACGAGCAAAGACACGATAAAGCTATTTTGCAGCACGACAATGCTCGGCCGCATGTCGCGAAACCAGTCAGAACATACTTGGAAACGCTGAAATGGGAGGTCATATCCTTTCACTTTAGCCAGAGTATTTATTTATGTTGTCCTTGTCGTTTTCAATTTGGAAAGCAGAAGCTTTCATTGACAATCGAAACTGCTCGAATGGGCTATATTTATTGTCCTCGTCAAAGTGTTCTATTTCGCATGCGAAAAGACGATCGCAGCTATTCATCCATTTCATATCACCAAAATCGATTGTTGATTTTTTCAATTTGTATTATTCTGAACATATATTCAAAATTTCTGACTTTTTCTGACCTTTTGTTTCTCTTATTTGACAAAAACGATTCTAGCAATACCCTGCGGTTCTTAGACGATCCGTATGTGGGTCATTTCACCATTTTTCTCGGTTTCCCGGAGACTAATTTGATCTCTAGTCAAGTAGATGTATTACTATCGAATGAATATCTGCCTTTTCAAAGCTTTTCAGTCGGCTTGTGCTAATGTGATCGCCTCTCGAAGATGTATTATTATGTGTTGAGTCATCGAGGAACCAGTTCATGGTGTACCAATTTTGCTGTGGAATTCTTGCTTTAACACAGTAGATTTTATCTGATATTCGATGGCGAATAATACCAGGTTTTAACAAACTTGGTCGATAAAAACATATTCATTTATATACTTCTTGATCAACACGAGCGCCTACAATTTCGCAGAATCCTAATCTCCCTTTCCCCCGGTGGGTATCTTAGAAGTTCTGCACCGCAAAACCCCACGAACGATACAACGAATGCGCTTTGACATTTGAAAGCGTCGTGAGTGACATTTAGCAGCAGAAACTGACGATCGAGGAGAGGGAACTTCGCTTCAAAGTACTTCTCCCTTCCTCCTGCTGAATATGGTGTGATCTCCTGCTGTGTTACGTCATCAAATTGCTTTGTCTGCCCAGCCGAAAGTCGTGGTAAATTATGTGTATCCGTTGTTGGCGTTTGTTCGGGGAGTGGAGGGCGGACAGTGACCGGGTGCGGTGAATTACAAATCAGACGAGTGCACCGTTTCATTTGGGGACTACCCCAACGGGATGTGTACGGTTAGCTGCTGTTATTGTTTCGTATTTGTAGACCCGGAATATGATTACCTTGCTGGCCTAGTCCACATCGCCAACGCCTCTTTCCTCCTTCTCCTGTCCAGCTCACTCGTTGGGAGTCGATTGAATTGGAGGTTTCGTCGTCGCGGGTCGTAAATTTTTGCACCTGCTGGAGCTTAAACTTATTTGAACTTATTTGGCGAGTTGCGCGTTGTTGGTTTACGACGATCCCGCTCGCTCTTTGCCGAGTGGGATGGAACGAGAAATGTTTCCACCGCAAAAAAAAATAATAAATAGGTTACTAACTATTTATATCGATCCGGACGATGCTATCGGGGCGTTGTTGTTTGTTTTTAACCGTTAAATAAATTGAATTGGGTTTTGCGGTCGTTCGCCGTTTTGAAGCTTACAATCGCACCAAAAATCGTGTTGAAGGTATAAAACTATAATATTTGACGTGGGTGAAAGCCCGACCTAACGAGCCATTTTTCGTAAACGCGTTGCCACTCTGCGGTCATTTGTTTTCTAGATAAGTAAGGTTAATACCATGATCACACCCTCGTTAGAATTACCAACTTTGCCGAAGTCGCTACAAGCCTTGTGGGTTCAAATTGTCTCTGCCTTTCGACTCTTGGTGTCTAGATTCCATGAAGAGCACTGTATTTTGCTACCGATCACCTTGTATCGCGAGAGGTCCCGGATCTTTGTTAAATTTTGCTGAAATTTTAACTATTAGTCAACCGGCGCAGTACAAGCATTTTCACAAAATCGAAAAAAGTTGTTTTAACTGTGCACTTTACCGTGTTGTAGATAGCTATGTATTAATGCAGCCATTCCATGCCAAACCGATATAGTGGTTCTCAGATTTTCGTAAAAAGAGGTAATTTTGTTCTTTATCGCAAAACATTAGACCCGTATTATTTTACTTTTTTATTAGAGAGCCCATTTCCATTTTGGAGTGGTTCGAAAAAAAAAATTTCCCATTTTTTTTCAATATAAAAAATATAGCAGTCCAAAGCAGTCCAAAGCTAGTCCAAAGCAATAATTGCAAAAACAAAATCCAATTTTGTTTGCAAGATTAGCAAACTGGTATTAATTTGATGTGTTGATCATCTGAATCATCTAAATTTTTATCAAAATTGACTTTTTTTTTGGCAGATGTTGAACCCTTGGGTACCCTCACATCGACTATAAAAAATTCAGGAAAAATTAGTTCTACGAACCCCCTTAAATTGGGGTTGCAAATATTCGATTACTTGAGAAACTCTATAAGTCCATGGTTCTAAAGCACAAAGAACACTAAGCTGAGTGGCAGGCAAAGCCCCGTAGTACTTATTAAGTACTTTTCAAACTTGTTTTTCTCGAAATCATAAAAATGTTACATGGTCCGCTCTGACTTAATACCGACCATATAGTATTAGGTGTTGTTAGTCCAATTAAAATTCGCATTGGGTTGAATAAACACTCAGAGAGTAAAAATTATAAAAGAAAATTACCATTTCAAATAAGTTTTCTCTATATTAAGTCACATGTTTTTACTGGTGAGAAAAATTGATAATTGTGTTCGGTATTGGTAATTATATCATATTACATTGATGTGTTTTTTTTTTATTTCATCCATACATAACACAGGAGGCTTCTCGTCTAGGAACACATAGGGCGGTTTTCATCATATCTCGTTCCACTTCGGTATCTCTTAAGATAAATAAGTTATCTGAAATTTCGAGAAAAACTGTTTTTTGTCGTTTTCTCGCAAATGCGTCATATGGATTTATGGAGTTGCTCATATAAACGATTCAATTTCGTGTAATATGCACTTGAATTCCCTTAAGTTTCTGTTACATTTTTCTTAGAGTGACCCCTCTATATAGAAATCAAAGACGTAGTCCTACGTCAAAACTGTTTCTGAACTGATTCAATCCTGTTGATATATGACGTTTAGCTCTGTCCGACGGCAACTTACTCACACGGCCGGAATGTAAGAGCAGAATAATTGCATCAATCTTCGTTTACCTAACAAATTACGACTTGGCATCCAGCCAACGACGGTGTCGAGGTTCATTTTCGAGGCTAGAGGCAAATGAACCGCAAAAGTTTGTAGTTCAATGCAACACTCTCTATTTATCTCTTTCTCTCACTCACTCTCTCTACCTCTCTCTTACTCTCAAACTAACTCTCTCATTCTATCTTTCTTTCGCTCTCTATCTAGCTCTCTGATTCTATCTTTCTCTCTCTATTAACCAGTCTTTCTCCTGCTAGTGAAAGATCAACATCTCTTTGGAGGGTCGATAGCGTGTCGTGTTGTGAATGAAATCGTGGTGCGATTTTGTTCGCTATTGAGCAATTCCGAATGAAATCGAAAAATGACAAAACATGCGCATTTTTTATTCGAATGGAAGTTTGTATTCCGTTTGGGTTGGAGGAAATATGAGTTTTCCACAGCATTTGGGAATTTTTTGACTAAAGTGTAACTTTTCAATAGGGCGTATCGATTTTATTAAGAAAAATCTTTGATAATTCAGTTCTCAAAAACTATAAGTCGTACCGAAATAGTGTCTTAGAAAAGGTTGCAGAGTATTAATGATTAAACGTGAAAAAATATACACTGAGGAAAAGGGCAGGCGATCTGGCGTAGTGGTAACATCCATGCCCCTCACGCTAAGGGTCACGAGTTCAATTCTCACTCCCGACATTCTTCCAAAAAGGGAAGTAAAAGTGACGAACCAGCCAAATGAGTTGAAAGTCACTATAATACAGATAAAAAAAAATACACTGAGAAAAAATACTACTCTTTTTTAAACGGTTTTATTTAGCATGCCCTGTTTGTATGTTTGTATGTTTGTAACATGTTTGTATGTTTGTAACATATCTGTAGCGTTGTCCTACATTAATAGAAATTTGACCCCCTTCATGTTGACCGATTGATCTGAAATTTGGAACACACTTTTATCTCTGCAGTCTGCAAATCCAAGATGGCGGCCACTACAAAATGGCGGATTACATATTTTCTCAAAACCCCATATTGATGGTATCAAATGAAAGGACTTGACTAGTAGAAGTAGTTATTCATGAGGAATGCAAATCCAAAATGGCGGAGTACATATTTTCTCAAAACCCCATCAATAACGGTATCAAATGAAAGGGCTTGACTAGTAGAATACAGTTGTTTATGAAAACTGCAAATCCAAAATGGCCGCCACCACAAAATGACGCCATATATTTTTTTCCAAAGTTCCATCAATATGGGTATCAAACGAAAGGGCTTGATTAGTAGAACACAGCTATTTATGAAAAATGCAAATCCAAAATGGCCACTACCACAAAATGGCATCATATATACATTTTTTTCAAAATCATCAATATTGGTGTCAAATAAAAGGGCTCGATTAGTTGATCTCATTTGTTTAAAAAAAAAAGCTAATCCAAAATGGCTGCCACCACAAAATGGCGCAATATATATTTTTTTGAAAACCTCAACAATATGAGTATCAAATAAAAGGGCTTGAGTAAAAAAACATTTTATTTATAAAGAATTAAAATCTAAAATGACCACCACTACAAAACGGTGAAACGGTGAATATAGTTTTTTTTTCAATACCCTATCAATATGGGTATCAAATGAAAGTGCTATTAGAACGCAGTCCCCAAGTAATCATTTTTTTTTAAATGGTTTCATTGAGCTTGACCTGTTTGTATGTATATTAGAATATCTGTGGGGTAGGTATCATGTATTTTTGCAATCCCCTCAATGTCGGTATTAAAGGAAATGATTTGACTAATAGAACACAGTACATCATAGAAATATTCCGAGGAAAATTAGGTAAGAAATAAAAAATTAAAAAATAAGTTGAATGGTTTTATTATAGAGAAATATACTAGTGATACAAATAATAAAACTAGAAAATAAAATATGTAAAAAAAACTTTTTTTTGTCTTTGATTAATGAAAGAAGGGGTATGATAACTGCTAACTGCTACAGGTAAACTTCGATATAACGTACATTTTACCTCGATATAACGTACACATGATCAAAGTCTAAAAAAAATATTTTTTTAATATTTTTTTTCTGAAAGAACAATAGATTATCTGTATTTTGATACTAAAGCTTGTGTTGTAACTTTAAACAATCCCGAAATACTACTGTTTTGTGATTCCGGATTCTAAATGAATCAAACTTCAATCAACAGAACGAAGGGAAACATCATGAGAAAAGTTGGCTTCGTCTTCCTATTGATTTTATTCATCAACCTTACTCAAACAGCAACACAATAAAGTAAAATAAGCTACGTTTCAGAGTTCTTTATTATGCTTCGATATAACGTACATTTCGATACAACGTACAATTTTGAAAGTAAAATGTACGTTATATCGAAGTTACCCTGTACTTGCCTAATTATTTTCTAGCTTGGAGTACATTATCTGTATTATTATTATGTTTAATCACAAAGAAACCGTTTAACTTAAAAAGTATTTTTTACATATTTCTTTATTTACAAAAAAAAACTTCAATTTGTATATCTAGAATACGTATTTTTTTGTATTTTTCATATAAAATAGAAGTCATGTAGAAAAATAAAAAAAAATTAGTCCAAGATGGTTAAACAATTTTTGACAAACTTTGTAGAAAATTGATTTTTTATGAATTTCTGAAACTTCGCTCAATATTTCTCTATTGGGCGAAGCTCCGGTGCGTTGGGCGGGTTTATTTCCTTTGGCACGAAGGTGACCCCGTTGGCTTCGTACCGCTCCGACACGTCCTTTGAATAGTGGCACGAAGCGAGATCCGGCCAGAAGATGGTCGGGCCCTCGTGCTGCTTCAATAGTGGTAGTAAGCGCTTCTGTAGGCACTCCTTAAGGTAAACCTGCCCGTTTACCGTGCCGGTCATCTCGAAGGGGGCGCTCCGCTTTCCGCAAGAGCAGATCGCTTGCCACACCATGTACTTTTTGGCAAACTTGGATAGTTTCTGCTTGCGAATCTCCTCCGGAACGCTGAATTTGTCCTCTGCGGAGAAGAACAACAGGCCCGGCAGCTGACGAAAGTCCGCTTTGACGTAGGTTTCGTCGTCCATTACCAGGCAATGCGGCTTCGTCAGCATTTCGGTGTACAGCTTCCGGGCTCGCGTCTTCCCCACCATGTTTTGCCTCTCGTCGCGGTTAGGAGCCTTGTATGTATGCAGGCCCTCCCGCTGCTTGGTCCACTGGACGAATGAACTTGACAAATTCGGCTTATTGACGACATCCCGGTTCCGAACTTCTCGGATCACGTCTAAACTGCTTAACTACGCGCTTGTGATCTTTTTCACTGACGGAGCATCCATTTTTGCCGTTCTTCACCTTCCGGTCGATGGTTAGGTTCTCGAAGTATCGTTTTAGTACTCTGCTGACCGTGGATTGGACGATTCCCAGCATCTTACCGATGTCCCGATGTGACAACTCCGGATTCTCGAAATGAGTGCACAGGATTAATTCACGACGCTCTTTTTCGTTCGACGACATTTTTCCAAATTTACGAAAAATTGACAGTGAAGCATGGCCAACGTGATCTATACACTCTTATCTGATTATAAGCGGAAGCTGAAGATATAATTCCTAAAAATTAAATTTCTACAGCGTTTTTTTCGTGATGCAATTTGATGTGACACACCCTTTATCTCGATAATGGCTGCATTTAGAAGGAGATTGATGAAGAGCTGTTTTTGTTTTAAATCACATCAGGATTCACAATTTGTGCCTTAAAATGATTGTTAACATACAAAAATTCCAAGTTTCGAAAATTCATAAAAATTCGATGGTCAACAAAGTTCGTCAAAAATAGTTTTACCATCTTGGACTCATTTTTTAAATTTTCTACATAACTTCTATTTCAGATGAAAATATATAAAAAAAAAATACATATATAAATTTTAAAAAAAAATTAAAAAATTGAAAAAGACAATAAATTAGAAATGTTTTTTCAAATATCTTGAGAACGGCTGCATTTAGAAGGAGATTGATAATGAGCTTTTTTGTTTTTAATCACATAAGGATTCATAACTTGTGCCTAAAAATGATTGTTAACATACAAAAAGTACAAGTTTTGAAAATTCATAAAAATTCGATGGTGCACAAAGTTCGTCGAAAATAGTTCAACCATCTTGGACTATTTTTTAAAATTTTCTACATGGCTTCTATTTTATATTAAAAAATAAAAAAAAAACATTAAAAAATATATATTTTAGATATTACTATTTTACTACTATTTTTACTATTTTTTTTTCAATATTTATTTTTTCACGTTTTAACATTAATACCCTATTACTTTTTCTAAGATACTATTTCGGTACAACTCGTAGTTTTTGAGATATAAATTATCGAAGATTTCTCTTACTATCGATATGCCCTTTTCAAAAGTTACATTTGAGTCAGAAAATTCCCAATTGCTGTGGAAAACTCATATTTCCTCCAAAGCCAACGGAACATAAACTTTCATTCGAATCAAAAATACTCATGTTTTGGCATCTGTCGATTTCATTTGAAATTGCTCCTATATGTCGGGTGTTGAAACGAAACCAAGGAGTGAGATTTGAGGGCAGCGTTTAGGTGAGCTTCCTTCATTCTCTTTAAAAAAAACTCAAAAGTTCAGCTGATTACATCAATTCAATGCATTCGTTTTGACCTAATTAACATCCAGAACAGAGATACATCTTCTTCATCACAATTAACGGGACGAAATTTTGCAAACCATTTTTCTCACTGGCGTTCTGTCAGGCCTTTTTCTTTTTTTCTTAAAACATTTTCAACCCACAATACACAAACGATAAACCTTGCAACTGGGAACCGACGGAGGTCAAAATCCTCGCCCAACCCACAACAACAGCAGCAGCACTATATCAACCGTTTAAATTAAATTAAAACTCGCTCAAATATGATTAGGAAAAATAACACGCCGTAGTTTTCACTCCCTCTTCCAATTGAATGGGTGTGCTCCGCAAAACAACAACAACGAAAAAATTACCACCTACAAGCAGCAGCAGCCAGCTTTCATTAGACCGATACTGCAATTTAAATGATCTCAAGCAGGGCTGGGTCTCGCTCTCGGATTGAGCTCACGTGCAATGCTACTGCGGACTGCGCCCGAATCAGCTCCTTTCGATCGCGCAAAATGCATCGACACATGCTCAACGATGACGACGACGACGACGAAGACGGCGTGTGCACCACGAGTCTGGGAAACACGACAAGGGAGTGGTAGGGAGGGGGAGGCTGATCTAGTAACGCGATAACGATTAATTACATTCCTCCTTGGCTTTGGTCCAGTTTCCAGTTTTGTTGTTGTGGTTGTTGGCTAAAAGCTAACCTAACTCACCACCTTCCCAGGGTGGCTTAGAAAAAGGAGGTGAGGAGTTGAAGAAAGCAGCTCCAGTTACGTGCCTTGGTCCCTCGACTCCACCACCAGTAAAGGTGCGTTTCTGTTGCTCTGCATGCGGCCAATGGAATTCATTAATTGATATATCTCTATATATTGGATGCGATGCAAGAGATGGTGTGTAATAAAAGCTGCAGGCACGAAAATGGTTAAGCGCGCACTGTTCAGCGATAAACTGCAGCAACTTGTGGTGGAGAAAGATTGGAGTAATTGGAGTGAAACTTCTTTCACTGATCGTAAAGTGATTTCCTGTCATGTTCGTTGCACAAAGGCTGCTGAGTGCGCTGACACCGAAAGGCATCCTCAATTCTCGGTGGAAGTTTTTTCTTTTATTAAAAATGTATCTTCGCCTAGGTTTTCTAGGAATGTACGGTATTGTCATTACCAGCCTGTTCCCATTTGGTCGCACGGAAAAATTCGACTGATTCCCTTCGGTGCTTTGGCCCTAAGAAATCAATACTACTCCAGCCGAGCGAACGTTCTACTTTCGGAAAATCGGCCCAAGATATTATGCTTGTTCAAAGTACGGCAATTTCTTCCTAGATGACAGAACAATGGATCGGTTTTTTTTTCTTCCTTCGCCCATTAGTATGTCTTATTTGTACGATGTATCGGCAAATAACGCTCCACCCGACGACCCGTGCTTTCATTTTTTATTACCACCCACGAGGAAGAGCGAGAAATTCATGGCCGGAGAACATCAATTAATCACCCCACGGCACTCTCCGTCTCTGGCGAGAGATAAGTGCAGGCTAAAAGTGAAGACAATTCGCTTTCCCCGGCGCGAATCGCCGCCTTCTCGACACCGAGATGTCACAGCGCACACGCTGAGGGCAACATCTTCTATTAACCTTACTCCCTGCCTCCTCCCAACTCCCACATCTGTCAATGGTACCTAGAGCTGCCTCGCTTTGGGTCACCAGACAATGGGGTCAATACCTTCCTTGCAGTAGAGCAAAGAACTCCACGGGCGAGGGGAGGAGAGTCGGAGGTAAACTGTGTTCAAAGAAAGGAAAAACGGCAATAAAAATAAACCCAGCAATATAAATATCGGGTCATAACAATAAAAATGGGAAGAACGAGTCGAACGGCTCGTTCGCTCATAACTTACAAGAATCGAGTGGAGCAACCCACTAGCGAGACGATGATTCACTTTCACTGAGCGATTTTATGTCTTCAAGTCGTGGAAACTCTTTAAAAATTCAATTGCTCCAATAGCGAAAACGCAACCCTTATTGATATTGGAGTCAAACAAAACTTAGAGAATTTCCGATTTGATTGATATGCAAATTATCAAAAATCCGTTCACCGAAAAAAAAGTTATCAACGTGAAGGCTATTTCATAAAAACGTGATCTGTTTTCTGATTTACTGAAAGTTACTGTTACTGAAAGATGTAGTCCTACGTCAAAAAGCAATGCATTTACAAATCAAATAATTACATTGGATAAAAGCATTTACTTTTCTCAATTTTAATTCGCTAGGATACCTGTTTTTTCATTACTGGAGAATCTGGAGATCAATAAATTGACCAATTATAGCAAGACGTTCAAACAGCTGAAAAATATTTCATTAATTGATGATAGATTAATTTGAAAAATCGGACATCACAAGTTGTCACACTCGTCCTCTAAACTCGATCGCGATCTGGCATAAGATTTGTTTACAGCTAGTTTTTTTTCTACGATTGATAAAAATGTTTGTAATGCAAATAGAATGTCGATTATTTTAAAACATTATATTATTTAAAAATTTGGAAAATATTTTTTTCTAAATAATAAGTCATATTCATTAAGTAAGAAAATGTTATGCATTTCATTTGGAATACAAACATTTTTATCAATACATAATTTGCTGATTTTTCTTATATGATATGATATGTCTCTTCATGAGAGGTCGTAGAGTTCTCTGCATCTCTCTTAAGTAAATGTCGAACTAACATTCCTTCCCTTTCCTTAGCAGTTGCAAGGACGTGGCCAGGACAATTCTTAACTGTTCGAGAAAGTATGCCTTCATCTAAGAGATATTACTAATCATCAGCAACGGATGGAGGCTAGCTTTTCAACTGAACAGTTCTGAATTCGTACCACCTACGATATTGTGCAACTTGCTCAATGCTAATGCTAATTTTTCTTATATGATATGTCTCATCTATACAACAATCATATAAAAAGCTGGGGTTTATCTCAACCCTTTGAAAATCTAAAGAACGAAATGTTTCAAAGTTTTCGCCTAAAAGTATACATTTTGTATGCGGTTTACAAATGAACAAATTTTCATAGGAGGCAATTAAACACCTTTTTGCTTTTGTTCAACTGTTCAGTTGGACCGGACAGCGGAGATTGTTTTACGATTTGATTTATATGCCAAACCGATGCACATTTTTTTCCGGAGGCACATTTTTCATTAACCACTTTCAAAAAGTTTAAATTTATTCCCTTTCTTAGTTTACTCAAACAAAAAGAGATTAGAGAATATTCAATAATTTAGAAGAGTAATACAATTTAAATTACAGAAATTTCAAACAATTTTTAATTCAGTTTCTAAGCTTTTAGAAAAATGGAATTATAAATCAATTTCAAAAAAATGGTCATACGTTCTTCGGAAAGCATGAAATTAGAAAAAAAAAAATCAAATTGAAACTAATGAGCTAAAGATAATATTGACTTGCAAGAAAATTGATTTTATTTTCGTAATTATTAATTGTAGTCGTTTTTTTGTTGTTATGATGGCTTTGGACTAGAGGGCGCTATATTTTTTTATATTTTTCTTGAAAGCTGAGGATTTTTTACATAACATATCTCGATATCAGATCAGAGAGGCTTTTTCGTTTTTGAGATTTAGTTTTTCAAAGTTAACCGGTGGTCCGAAAAATCATTTTACCCCTTTTATCCAAAAATGACTTTTTGCAAAATTCATAACATTTGAACTACTGAACCGATCCAGATGAGCGACACATTAGATTGAAACCAATAAGCTAATAATAATTCTTTGAAAAAAATATCACACTTGCGGGTAGATTGAATTCTAGTCGCATAGGTCAAGTCAAGTCACATAGGAATATTGGTGACAAAGAACAAAATTATCACAATTGACGAAAATCTGAGAACCACTATATCGGTTTGGCATTGGAATGGCTGTGAGCAATTCCAAATGAAATCGACAATAACAAAACATGAGCAATTTTGATTCAAATGAAAGTTTATATTCCGTTTGGGTTGGAGGAAATATGAGTTTTCCAGAGCAATTGAGATCTTTTTTACTCAAATGTAACTTTTGAAAAGGGCATATCGATTTTAGTAAAATAAATCTTTGATAATTTATATCTCAAAAACAATGAGCCGTACCGAAATAGTGTCTTAGAAAGAGTTATATATTATTGATGTTTAAACTTGAAAAAAATATACACTGAGAAAAAATAGTACTCTTTTTTTATTTACAAAAAAAAACCTTTAACCTTTAACCTTTCTAAAATACGTATTTTAAATGTTTTTTAATTTTTTCCATATAAAGTCATGTAGGAAATTAAAAAAACCAGTCCAAGATGGTAGAGCTATAGTTTTTTAGAACTACATTATTAAAGATTTCTCTTACTAAAATCGATACGCACTTTTCAAATGTTACACCTGAGTAAAAAAATCCAAATCGCTGTGGAAAACTCATATTTCTTCCAACCCAAACGGAATACAAATTTTCATTCGAATCAAAAATATATGTTTTTAAAATCTGCATTTTTAGAACGATTTCATTCGGAATTGTTCCCGTATATAAACAATTAAAATAGTTTAAAATTGATAAAACTCAAGAAATTTAAAAAAAATCCAAATAAAACAAAAATTAAATTTAGAAAATCAAGAATGAAAGTTAGGAAATCAAAAAGAAAAAGTAAAAAAATTACAAACCAAAAAATTATAAATTGAGAAAATTTAAAGTTCTCAAAAATTTTTTTTAGAAAAAACCAAACAAGTTTTAAAACTCACATCTCACATTTTTCGTTTTCAAATCTCAAAAAAATCGAAGGTTCAGTTTTTTTTCGATTTTAGTTCATCCAAACAAAAAAGAAAAATATTAGAAAAGTTTTGAAAACTTAGTAGAACCAAGCAATTCAAATTTCTGAAAAAATATTAAAATTGACTTTTTGAAAAATATACAATTCGACAAAAAAACAGGAAAAATGGAATTCAGGACAATTGAAAAAAAGACGAATAATAGAAATATGTAGACGATTGAAAAATAAAAAAATTAAAATTTTCAGATAACAGACAATTAGATAAATATCAGAAAATAAAAAACTTTGAAAATATAAAAAAAGATTATTCCTAGAAATTAAAAAAAAATATGTTTGTAGAGTAGAGAATTTGAAATTCAAAAAAAAAATCTGAAATTGGAGTTGAAATTTCAAAAAGAAAAAAATCTAATTTAAAATTCAATCTGAATTTAAAAATAAATAAAAATTAATTTCTCGGAAAATAGTTCTTTCCTTGTATTTGGGGCAATTCCACGCCGAATCGACCGACCACTGACACGACCCTCTCCGATTTTTTTGAAACTTTGTACTTATGATGAATACTACCTAAACTCACAATGTTTATTAGCATATGGTCAATTGAAATTACGACTGGTTTTCGAAAAGCGCGTATTCAAAATTATTGATCATTCTTTCAAAAAATTGTAACTCAGAAATCCAGAAATTGCTTATATCTCGAGAACGGTTGGTCCTAGAATGAAACGTTGAATATAGTTTTTCAGGTTGATTCGCATGTAGATACTATTTTTCATGCTAATTTTCTTGAATGATAACGATTTCACAAAATTTTATAATTTTTTGACAAATTCATATCTCCATGTTGGTGAATTTTACACATACATCCAACTTTGTTAAATTAGAAGAGTTTTCCAATAACAATATTGAAAAAAATATCGACAGCAGGATGTATTGAGATATAAAAGTTTTTTTTTAATATTAAATTAATTTTTTGGGTAAGATTTTTCAACAGTGTATTTGAAATATCATTTTTCCTTAATAGTTCATATATTTCCGAGCAACTTTGTCAAACATCATGTTTTAATTTGGATTTTGAGTAGATTTGATAGATTTTCAATTGGTCATATGATAATGAAATTTGTGATTTTGAGTAGCTTTTATAAGTACCAAGCTTAAAAAAATCAGAGAGGGTCGGGTCAAAGTTTGCTGTTTTTCTATTTGGATACGTCTCTTCGGAATATAGTTAATTCAAAAGTCAGACATCTTTTTAGAAAATGAAATAAAAAATTTAGACAACAGTAAATTATAAAAATCAGAAAATTTGGAAAATAATTCAGAAAATTGAGAAAATAATAAAAAAATAAATTCAGGGAACCAATAAAAAAAGGAATTTAAGAGATAATAAATTTCTGAAAATTGACGATTTTCAAAATGAAAAGAAAATCAGAGAATTAGAAAATATATAATAATTCAGCCATTCCATGTCAAACCGATATGCACCCGTGGCCGAGTGGTTAGCGTCTCACATTATCATGCCGGGTGTTCGGGTTCGATTCCCGTTCTGGCCGGGGGATTTTTCGTCAAAGAAATTTCCTTCGATTTGCACTGTGGTCACGCGTATTCTAGAGCTTGCCCCTCGGAATACAATCAAGGCGTATTATTTGGCTTAAGAAATCTCAACTAAGTATTAATAAATGACGCTAATTAATGCATACGTTGAGACGGCAAAAGTTCCACAGGGAACGTTAACGCCATTCAAGAAGATGTCAAACCGATATAGGGGTTCTCAGATTTTCGTGGAAAGTGGGAATATTGTTCTTTGTCGCAAATCATAAGATCTGTTTTTCTTTATTTTTTTTTGTTAGGGTGACCATTTCCATTTTAGGGTGGTCAGAAAAATCAAAATTTTCTACTTTTTTCTATAAATGACTTTTTTTTAAAGTTCATAACTTTTGAACTACTGAGCCGATTTAAATGATCGATATATCAAATTAAAGCCACAGTTGCAAAAAAATTCTAATTCTGGTTTCGTTATTAATGATTGTATTTGTTTTTTATATTTTTCATGGTCTCGAAACCAAAGGCGCCATATTTTTTTAATTTTTTTTCTGGAAAGCTGAGGATTCTTCACATAACATATCTTGAAACCAGGTAGGCTTTTTTTTCGTTTTTGAGTTATGATTCAGCTAATTGGCTTTAATTTGGTATGTCGATCATTTAAATCGGCTCAGTAGTTCAAAAGTTATGAATTTAAAAAAAAAGTCATTTATAGAAAAAAGTGGAAAAAGATTTTTCGGACCACCCTAAAATAGAAAAAAAAAAAATGGAATTTCTGCCGTTGTTCCGCATTTTTGTTCATCCAGAATATTCGATTTATGTAGATTTTTTGAAAAATCTAAAAGTATTTAAAAATTCAATTTAGATGCAAAGATAGAAAAAAAAAACATAAATACACAGGTTGAACTCGCAGTTGCAATCACAGTATGCAGTTTGAAATTTTTTTTTTCTTTATATTTCAAGAGAAAATGTAATATTTTTACGTAAAGGTGAAAGAACAGTGGTTATTATCAAGTACAGTAGAGTAAAAATCGTAATTTTTGAAGATTTCAATTGAAGGCTCACGAAGAATTGTTGAAAATGATATTGCAGCAAAATTAAAAAAGTTAGGAATCGGTTGACAAGGAAACAACTTGTGAGCGATCAGAGAGCTTTGATTTGGCTGATAGAAACAATCAAGTTTTTTCTACTTATTTAACTTTAAAAATGTTACCTAAATCCACTAATTTAGATGTTTTACAACTGTATCCTGTATTTAGTTTTCTCATTTTTTTTTTAATGGAAGCAAAAGAATCGTCCTACGCGTGCCTTTTGAAATAGAGCCAGTTTAAGGCAAACATAGCCCGAAAAAAAGTTCAATAACTCTGACATTGTTGGAATTCGACCATATCAGTAGAAGTGTTTTTTCACCAAATACGATGAAAATCTATCACCTCCTGAAGAAATCCGAAAATATGTAATTTTTTATGTGAGAAAGATGCTTCCTGATTTTAAGGAGATGAATCAAAAAATAAATTTTCGAATTCTTAAATTTAAAACAAAGAAAAACGATTTTTTTCGATTCGATACACTGTATGAAATCGAGTCCGTCTTGTATTGATATAAAATAATCGAAAATTCAACGAATCTGTACACTGGAAAATTAGAAAACAGAAATCTCTTTTTTAGAACAATAAATATTCAGTAAGTTGACCAATTTTAAAATCAAAAACAAAATCTAAGACATAATAAATTCAAAAAAATATGTAAAGTATGAAAATATTAAAAATTTAAAATAGCAAAAAAAGCAATCTAGAAATTGAACTTTTGGAGAATTAAAGATTTTGAAAATGAAAAACAAAAATCGAAAAAAAATTAAATTCAATTAAGAAATTGGGAATTAAAAAAAAAGAGAATCGTCTCCAATAGACCCTTAAGCCATCATCGATTTCAGCACAATTGCTGAACATGCATCTGGCGCGAAGAGACGCGCGGAGTACGCGAACATAACGACATCTAACCGAGCGGATCAGAGCCGCGGTGGATCGCCTATTAAAAACCCAAATATGGCAAATAACGAACTCTAACGTCGCCCCCTGTCTCCCTGTCAACGACCACCGAAGACCCACAGTCACTCCAAACTCTGAACGTAGAATGGAATATTGTGGCTTAATTTCGCAACCTCCGTGCTTCTCGTCAAGTCACGATCTTCCAATAACCGAACCTCCTGACGCCCTCCCTCCCCCTCTTCTCCCTCCAGCTGTGCAGCATCATGAGCGGCACCCAACACCGAAATTGAAGATTCTTCTGTCAGAGTTATAGTTTTTTTCGATTTCGAAATGCCATCCTGCGCGATCGTGAGTCGTGATCATCGGTCCAATTCTTCCAACAGCTGCAGCGGAGCGGAGTGATGTGTGTGGCGCAAGAAGTCGTCTCCACCACTTTCGCTTTCGTGGAGGAGATGCATGGAAACCCAACCACTCGACTCGACGACGACTTTGGGGCGATCGATCGTGCCCATCGGTGCCCTGTGGGCTTGAGGTGAACCAGACCTCGCCGTCACCGCCTCCGGTTCGACTGCTTTACCCTTGTCTGGCTGTCTGTCTGTCTGTCTGTTTGTTCGTTTGTCTGTTGAGTTGGGATACATACTTTCACTTTCGCTTTCTGCAAAGCTGGGGCCGGTTTGTGATTGCGGTTCGCACTGGGTCTGTGATTGTGCTGCACATCAACCCGCAGATCGCAGGGAGACGTGTGTAGGTATCCAATTTGCGCGTAAATTATGGCTATTTCTCAAACATGTTGCTCTGATGAGACCAGATTTACCGAACCATTACCTGCTGCGGATGACATTGCAAGAAATGGATTCGTGTTTTTGTTTTGCACGGCTCTGAGTCTAACTACCCTCTGGTAACCCTATCTCCAGAGTGCTCGCAACTGCAATGCGCAAATAGCATCCCATTAGACGCGTTGCATTTATGGCCGTTTATCCGTGCTTTTTCATTCTCCGGGCATCGGTGGAAAATCACCGCGTGTTTAGCTGAAGTCGCGAGTGATATGTGTGCGTTTAATTTCTCTTAATCATACAAATAAACAGTTGAGTTATTAACTGCTAACTAGCCGCACTACCTACCTATTGAGGGGAATGGAACACAGATGTTCAGAGAGAAAGAGTGAAAGGCACTAACAGCTTTCGGCCAATAATTTGCTGCCCGCAATGGGATCTTTTAATTGTTGGGTTGGTCTTTGATCCGAAAGTGCAAGCGGTGAATTATTCCACTTTTCAAAGAACAATGGCCATTATTTATTAATTATTGGGGATTATTGTTTAAAAAACTGATGAATGATTTTGTATAACAACTTCATTGCTCCGATCATTTGCAAAAATTACAAATTCGATATTTTCAAAATTTTTCAGATGAGGTTAATTTTTTTATAAATAAAGAAAAAAAAAAGACTGATGGGTGGTGTCGAGAACATAACCAGAGAGACGCAGATGTAAAACATTAATCGTATTTCAGTGCCGATGGGTGTGAGTGAACTAAATGCTTGAGCAATAAAAATTGTAATACAACTCTCAGCCTCAACATTAATATGTACAGTTGATTGATCGCTGTCTGGAGCGACACTGAAACACTGAACACATTGAATATACGAATAGTCTTTCAACATACCTTAGCAAAACTGTATATCCAACGCTCCCAAAAACATCATTCCCGAAGAAATAATCTATACAACACTATTCGGAGCAAGGCAACAGAAAATCCGAAATCGGTTGTATCCTCCAGTCGAAGAACACAGCTTTCATCGCTGGAGAATATCTCCATCATCCACCTCGAAATTCGTCGCAGTATGACGCCACTTTTCATCCGGAAACAATGCACGACTTCGCAAAAATTAAATGACCGATCGGAAAAATGGTCATTCAGCCAAAAGCGTTTAAATTCACACAAGCTTTCCCCTGACAAAAAAAATCAATTCACTTTTTATTATTTAAAATATTACTTCAGAATTCATCGCAATTTTTGAAATATGTTTTTTTTGTATAACAATATTTTTTGGAAAGGACCGTTGTTTCATAGAAGCAGATGAAGATGGTGATTCGTGATTATTAATTGTAATTAACAATACAAAAGCAGGCCATATGTTGATATTTTTGTCTTTCTTTCCAATGCACGTAAAGCACGCCTCTCTTTTTCTAGACACAAACTGCAACCACAAACGATTTTGAATTTGACGAAATTCATACCAACTCGTCTTAGTAGTTGGCAGCACCATCTCAGATAGCAGTGAAACGTTGTGGGTGCAAAGACATGAGTCATTTAAGCAACTTTGCATACATGAAATATCAAAAAAAATAATTAGATTAGTTTTTAAAAAGGACCAAACATTTTTTTTTATTTTTAACAAAAAAAAATAACTCGAAAATTATGATACCTACAAAATTCTGGTCACAGGATGTTATGTAGGAAATTGTTTGAATTTTCATAAAAAATACCAAAAGAAGAAATTATTTTAAAAATTAAAATTCATTTTTCTCAAAAACGCATTTTTTAAATTTAAAAAAAAAATATGTGAATAGCCCTTACAATTTCCAAGAAGTCGTCCTTAGATGGGCACTTTTACAGAGAAAAAGTTTTTCTAACAACAACTTTTTCATGTTTTCTTTGAAAAAATTATATCTAATCCTAATTTTGTTTACAGTCAAGATAGTGATATAGAACATTCGACAGCTTTTTAGATCTTATTAAAATATGAACTTTTGTCGAAGACGTTAGCTTTCTATCTTTTATAATTTTTGGAATGTGAGGCATTTTTGTACGGAAACTCCTGAAAAAAAAAAACAATGTTTTACTAGAAACATTGTTGTGTGTAAATTCTCATGTTTGACATGTTCTTGACATGTTTCTAAAAAAAAGGTAGCAGAGCATGTAAACCGCGATTTGTACAATTTGTACAGACCAGTGTTACGAGTTTTATATAATACTAGTAATTTTTCAAAGAAAACATGAAAAAGTTGTTGTTAGAAAAACTTTTGTCTGTAAAGGTGCCCATCGTCCGATGTATGGGTGACTTGTTGGAAATTGTAAGGGCTTTTTATATCTATTTTCTCAGAATTTTAAAAACACATGTTTTCAAGAAAAAAAAGATTTGGATTTTCAAAATATTTTTTTTCCGCCATTGTTTTTTTTTAATTTGTGTGGTATTTTTTAATCTAACTCCAAATAATTTCCTACATTTCATTCTTTAACCAACATTTTATGGATCTTATAGTTTTAAAATTAAGATTTTTCGAAAAAGAGTTGAATAAAACTAAGAATTTCAAATAAAGTCTTACATAAAATCTATCAGACCTACACAATTTTAGTCGAGGGAATGAAATGTAGGAAATTATTTATGGTTTCATAAAAAATATCAATCAAATTTAAAAAAAAAACATTTTGAAAAATTCAAATTCATTTTTCTCCAAAACATGTTTTTTTTAAATTCTGAAAAAGATATAGCCCATACAATTTCCAACAAGTCATTCATACATCGGAAGATCGGCATCTTTAAAAAAAGTTATTCGAACAACAACTTTCTCCAGTTTTTTTTGAAAAATCAATAATGTTATAAATAATGTTCAATTCGTAGCATTTGTATGGGTAAATAATCGCGATTTACAGGCTCTGCTAACTTTTCTCTATCTATAAATATGTCAAGAACATTTCAAACGCGAGAATTTATACACGAAAATGTTACGAGTAAAAAATTATTTTTTCAGGGGTCTCCATACAAAAATACCTTTTATTCCAGAAACTATAAAAGATAGAAAGTGGACGTTTTAGACGAATCTTCATGTTTTCATAAAATCTAAAACTTCGTCGAATACACTATACCTTTACCTTGACAAAATTAGAATTTGTAGTTTTTTTCAAAGAAAACACGAAAAAGTTGTTGTTAGAAACACTTTTTTCCTGTAAAAATGTCCATCTTCCGATGTATGGACGACTTGTTGGAAATTATGAGAGCAATTGACATACTTTTTTTTGAGAATTTAGAAAAAATACGTTTTTGAGATGAATTAATTTTAATTTAAAAAAAATAATTTTTCAGCGAATATGGTGATGACAAAGCTGAAGAAACTGGCTTTTTTAAAACATTTCCGCACATTTGTGCGGAACTGTGCGATGTATATCATAAATATAAAAAATCTCCAGAATAAAAAAAAACAGAATAAGAACGTTTCTGTTTCCAATATTTAAATTGTTGAAATAAACTTTTTTATCAATGTAAAAATCAGCACTAGAAGGAAACATGACATAATCGTTTTTATATAAATTTTGTGATATTCATGATTTTTTCACCAATTGCAAAGAATCGTGTTAATCGAACCGGATAACGAACAGCAGAAAAATATTCGATGAACGATTAATTTCAAAAATCGGGGATCACTACGTATACACTCTCGTCACTACGTCACTACGTGTAGAGCAATTCCGAATGAAATCGTCCTAAAAATGCAGATTTTTGGTTAGGAGGAAATATGAGTGTTCCACAGCAAATGGGATTTTTTTGACTCCAGTGTAACTTTTGAAAAGGGCGTATCGATTTTAGTAAGAGAAATCTTTGATAATTTATATCTCAAAAACTATGAGTTGTACCGAAATAGTGTCTTAGAAAGAGTAACAGAGTATTGATGTTAAAATGCGAACAAATATACACTGAGAAAAAAAAAACATTAACTTGCTATATCTAAAATATGGGGGTCTCCGTAGCCACATTGGTTGCGCGTTCGCTTAGTAAGCGATCGATCGTGAGTTCATAACTCAGGGCCCTCATTGACCATCTTTGTGTTGTTACAGAATAGCTACGTCCACGCAACAATCATCAGCGATGGAGATCGATCCACGGTCGAAATAAGATCGATTCATCCATACAACTGCTCTGCTCTTCCAGACACATCGGGCTACTGTTCTATAAATAACTCAACAATGATCAATCAACTGTCTCCGCTGTCCGGTGGTCCAACTGGATAATGGAAGAACAGAAAGAATAACTCTTACGCCTAAATGGCTACTGTGTGAATGTACCATATGTAATGGAATACTGGCGAATGGCAACTGTGTAATGTGCTAATTATAGATATGATAACCATGTGACATGTACACGATTAAAATTCGGCTCTGTTACAGCTAAAAATGCTAATGAGCCTTAAATAAATAAATGGGATAAAAAAAAATATCTAAAATATGTATTTTTTTATTTATTTTTATTTTTTCGTATAAAATAGAAGTCATGTAGAAAGTTTAAAAAAATGAGTTCAAGATGGTAAATCTATTTTTGACGAACTTTGTAGAACATGGAACATCGAATTTTTGTAACAAATTATGAATCCTTATGTGATTCAAAACAAAAAAGCTTACTATTAATCTCCTTCTAAATGCAGCCATTATCGAGATATCTAAAAAACTATTTCTAATTTATTGTCTTTTTTATAGTAAATAGGCTCTTTTAATATGATTGTCGTGTTCAACCGTCATGTTCACGAAATTTTATGAATTTTCTTATAATTTCAACAACTTTTCTAAATACATTATTATGGTAAAATATATGATTAGGACTTACGTTGAAAAACATTTGAAGACATGTGGGTTAAAACTCCTAAAGATGGGCAACTCATAATTTCATAATTTATGGCTAAAATCGATTGTTTTCATAGAAAAATTCTATTTTTCGAAAATTCATTAAAAAACTATGTTCGACAAGATTCGTCAAACATTGTTTTACCGTCTTGGACTCATTTTTCGAACTTTTTACATGACTTCTATGTTATATAAAAAAAATAAATAAAAAATACATATTTTAGATGCTTTTTTTTGTAAATAAAAAAAGAGTACTATTTTTTTCCTCAGTGTGTTTTTTGAAAAAAAAATTCAAGTTTTGTTGTTTTGAAATCTCAAAAATTTTTCAAGTGCGTCCTTTGAAAAATCATTAAAAATCGAATAGTGAGCCGATTTTGAATATTAAAGCTGATTTGGATCAAGAAATTGATGTTCTTCAACGAATTCGAGTAAGTGTATCGAGATTTTAATCACAAATTTCATAGATTTCATTCCAAAGTGAAAATTCGGTGTGCGGGTAATTGGGCACCCCAATGTAAACATAGTGTTGATGTTCCTCTTTGTTTTGTAAAATTGCATGCTTTTTCGTCAAAGCTGAGTTAATTTACGTAAGATAGTGTACCTCACTTCTATTTTGTATGAAAATGTCAAAAAATACATTTTTCAGTGATTTCAGGACGATTGTTTTAATTTGAAAAAATAAAAAAAATGTGGTGCCAGATTGATACCCAGGCATCTCGGGTACTCGAATTTGAGTTGTTTCACTTCTATGCTCAAAGCTCCGAGCCAAATCAAGATTTTTGAAATCGGTTTGCGGGGAAATGTCCGCAATAGATCTCTTCATAAGCTGACTTAATATGAAGAAGTTCCGAGTATTGGCCAAGAGCTAAGTCCAAAAAAACAAAATGGGGTACCGAATATGTACCAGTTCCTCTATTAGCTATAAATTATCAAAGATTTCTCTTACTGAAATCGGTACGCCCTATTGAAAAGTTACACTTGAGTCAAAAAATTCCCAATTGCTGTGGAAAACTCATATTGCCTCCAACCCAAACGGAATTCATTCAAAATTGCTCAATATTATTTCAGATTGCATCGACATTTGTGAAATAGTTCTTTTTGGATGTTTTGGCGGCCCTGAAAAGGACCGTAGTGATTAATAATTGTTCTCGCGAGAACAATACACAAGCTGATCATATGTTGATATTTTTGTCCTCCTTTCTAATGCACGTAATGCACGCATTTCTTTTTCTATACACAACCTGCAACCACACGCGATTCTGCACTTGTCGCATGAAATCAAAACTGCTTACGTGTGATTCAATCATACACAAGCGACGCGAAGTATCTGTTTTATCGAATCTCAACCTCGGATTTGAGAGCAAAAAATATCTCATACACAAATTTTTCGCGCAATTCAATACTTCTGTGTCTCTGTTGCCTCTGTGCGTCAGTGCAAGTGTTTTGCTTCAGAATGCATTTTCAGAATATGCACAAAGCAAGCATAGTGCAGCACTATGATTGCTTTGTACATGTTTTGAAAATGCATTCTGAAGCAAAACAAAACGCACTACCGTTCAATACGTTAGCAAAATAGTGGAAGCTGAAGTTAACTGGAGCGAGCCAAATATTTATATGGTAGCATCTTTTCTTATTTTCCTTGGATAGAATTGATAGAATTTTTTTGATTTCCGTGCCTTTCATTGCATCAAATCGGTTTACGAGTCTGGTTAGACGATGTCGACAGTCAGTGAAAGCGAATTTGAAACATTTTACTGCTACCATTCTGAACTGCACCGCATTCAATCTGTGATTCTTTGGAACAACACATGGTTGCGTAAGCCAGATTCACCTTCGAACCCTAGCCGAGATCCCACATCTCGGAGAATTGAGCTCATACATATACTCGCAATTGGCCAGTCGCGGGGAGAGAACGTGGCATCGAATAAAATCAACATTCCAACAACTTGCTGTTCTTGAGCAACTCGTGGAATCAGGTTCCCTGGCGGCTGCGGCTGCAACCGCAATCACCGCCGCGTGCAGTGAGCGGCCGGCCAGCTCTGGTCTGAAGTATGCATAAATTTGCTAACTGAAACAGCTCGTTACCGCGACATCGATGTCGGCCGGCGCGGTGCAGGTTTTATGGATGAGAAAGAATTATTATTACACTATGACGCGCGAACTTGGCCGAACGCTGTGGCGCAATATTTGCCTGCACCCTTCGATATGATCATAGCAAACAGGTTGCTTGCCTGCCGGAGTACAAAAAAAAGCTAATTGAGTGAAATATTCGCGTTCTCATTACCGGGGTAATTTGAATAGCGAGCGTTCGTTGTGTGTCCAACGTGTAATCACGGGCTCGGCGGGAAAGCGAACAAGGAAGGTTAAGCGTGAGAAAACCTCCCAAGCCGCAAGGACAACAGATACCGATAAACCTTAGCCACTCTGGGAGTTGTTAATCCGTTAAACCGATGATCGAATTTCACACGGAAGTGCAGCCGAGCGCAGGGCTTACAAACTTTCTCACGCTTGCAAATTTGGGTGCGCAATCATATTAAGGTATGATCCATCAAGTCGTCCTCGTCAACTGGCTGACAACTGTTGTATTCCAAATTCCCAAAATCGAAACAATATCCACGGTCGAGTAACAATTATGAACTAATGATTTTCCAGTCTCCCAGCCTCCCAATTAATATGTGTAAACAGCCATGACTGCTGGCAGGCAGAACCGTCGGTTGTGACAATTAGCGAAACTGCGTGCTCGTGACATGCTATCCTTTGATAAAAAAACAAATGTAAAAGAACCAACCAAAGGGAGAAAAATCTTTTGTTCGCTAAGGCGTTGAACACACGGAACGGAATCGTGTGCTGCAGGGAAACTCTGCGTCCCCGAAACCAGATGCTGCGTGTGTGATATTTTGCGCTTATTACATTTAAGCAAACAATTATCATAATCAGCCAACCGATTGTGTTAGCGCAGTATCTACCATTCTTTTCCTTGTTTTTTTCTATGTTGCAAAGGAGGACACACAAGTAGAGGATTATGAGTTTGCGCGTTTCCCGCTCTTCCCTCAAAAACTGGGATCCATCCTCAGAAATGCGGAAGAATGTTTATACCATACGAGGCGGTATTGTGTCGTTGAGAAAATCTGGTTTTTAGTCACATCAATTAACTTTGCCATTGTCGTCGGCAGCCGTCCATTCCCTCCCAAAAAAGCAAATTCAAATTCGACCTTCGGTGGGCGCAAGTAGTTAAACTACATGTAGAGAGAGAGCGGTGTTATGAATATCAAATGAGTGCGGGAAAACGAAATTGTCACCCGTTGAAAAAATGCAACACAAAACATTGGCGGCCTATGATGGTACTGATTTAGCTTCTCTAATGCAAAATAGCAGTATATCAGCATTAGGGAAAATGAGTATACATGAAAGTGTTGTCTGCGCATATAATGCTTAGGGCATTAGTACAAAAGCATTATTGTCGCTAATGCTAATATGGGGCTGGTTATTAAAATCGATGAAGGGTTGGGGGAATCAAAACCACTTGACGTGTTTCTGTGGTACACCGTAGAGCAATTCCGAGCCAAATCACCCGGATAAATCAGGCAAACCAGATAAATCAGACAAACCAGACAAATTAGACAATCCGAAATCCGAAATCAGAAATCAGACAAATCAGAGAAATTAGAAAAAATCATAAAAATCAGGAAAATCAGCAGAAAAAAAACAGGAAGATTAAAAAGTCAGAAAATCATAAAAATAAGACAAATCAGACAATCCAAAATCCGAAATCAGAAATCAGACAAATCAGACAATCCAAAATCAGAAATCAGACAAATCATACAAACCAGACAAATTAGAGAAATTAGAAAAATCATGAAAATCAGTAAAATCAGGAAAAAAACAGAAGAAACAGAGAGATTAAAAAATCAGGAAATCAGAAAAATTAGACAAATCAGGCATACCAGATAAATCAGAGAATCCGAAATTCGAAATCAGTAATCAAACAAATCAGACAAATCAGAGAAATTAGAAATATCATAAAAATCAGGAAAACAAAAAAAAACAGCAAAAAAAGGGAGATTAAAAAATTTTAATTCAGAAAAATTTGACAAATCCGACAAATCAGAGAAATTAGAAAAAATAAAAAAAATTAACAACTAAAAAATGTGGAAAAATTGAAAAATATAAAAATCCAGAGAATTTAAAATATCTTAATGATCTAAGAAATCTGAAAAATCGAAAAAAAATCTCAAAACCTAAAAAATGTAAAAAGAAAATAAAATAATAAAAATCTTCAAATTCAGAAAAAATCAGAAAAATTAGAAAAAATTAAAATAATCAGAAAACCCGAAAAAATAATTGAAAACTTAAAACTTAATCTAAATCTTAAAAATCTTATGGAATCCATGAAATTTAAAAGATCTTAAAGATCTGAAAAATTTAAAACCAGGCACCAGATAAATCCTGATAAACCAGATAATCCAGATAAGATCAGACAAATCAGAAAATTCGAAATCCGAAATCAGACAAATCAGAAACATCAGAGAAAATAGAAATATCATAAAAATCAGAAAAATCGTGAAAAAACAGAAAAAACAAGGAGATTAAAAATCAGATCAAATCAGAAATTTAGACAAAAATTAGACAAAACAGTCAAATCAGTGAAATTAGAAAAATTAGAAGAATTAACAATTGAAAAATTTCAAAATATGAAAATTCAGAATATTAAAATATCTTAAATATCTAAAAAATCTAAAACAAACAGAAAATCTTGAACAATCTGAAAATCGGAAGAAACAGAAAATCAGAACAGTTAGAAAAAAATATTCGAAAAATCTCAAAAATTTTAAAAATCTAAAAAAAATGGATGGAATCCATAAAATTTTAAATATTTTAAAAATCTAAAAAATATAAAAAAAAATAAATCTAAAAATCCCAAAAACCTAAAAAACTGAAAAATCGAAAAATTCTAAAAAAATAAAAAAAGCATGAAAATTAGAAGAATCGGAAAAAATCAGAAAAATTAGAAAAATTTTGAATAATCAGAAAACCTGAAAAAATTGATTGAAAAATCAGAAAAATAAAAAAACAGATAAAAACTTGAACAATCTGAAAATCGAAAAAAAGACAGAAACTAGAACAGTCAGACAAAATTAGAAATATTTGAAAAATCTCAAAAATTTATAGGCTCTAATAAAATTGTTGGAATGCAGAAAATTTAAAAGATCTTGAAGATCTCAAAAATATAAAAAAAAATCTAAGAATCTGAAAAATCTGAAAAAAGCTAGAAAAAATTAAAAATCTTAAAATTCTGAAGAAAGAGCATAAAAATTAGAAGAATCAGAAAAAATAAGAAAATTAGAAAAAATTGAAATAATCAGAAAAACCAAAAAAAAAATTGAAAAATCAGAAAAATAAAAAAAAGTAAAGCCGCAAAAAATATTCGAAAAATCTCAATAATTTAAAAACTCCAAAAAGAGGGAAAAATCAGAGCAAATTTAATAGATCTTAAAGATCTTAAAAATATAAAAAATAAGAATTTAAAAACCTAAAAAATCTGAAAAACCTAAAAAAATTAAAAATCTAAAAATCCAGAAAAATTAAAAGAAGCATGAATATTAGAAAATTAAGAGAAAATCAGAAAAATTTGAAAAATTTAAAATAATCAGAAGCCCAAAAAAATTATTGATAAATCAGGAAAATAAAAAAAAACAAAAAAAACTTGAACAATCACAAATTCGGAGAATCGGAAAAAACTGAAAAATCAGAACAGTCAGAAAAAAAAAGACATATTCGAAAAATCTCAAAAATCTGATTCGACCTTCTCCGATTTTTTTTTTTAATTTGATACTTACGGTAGAAACTAAAATCACAATTTTCGTTATCATATGACCAATTTAAGGGGGAAACTTTGTCTGGAAGGGAATAATAAATTTTCGTGAATTTTTTTGTTGGGAATAAAGTGAAGTGTTCGGGTATTTTGGTTACTGTTTAAGGCATACTTGAAGATGTCTTTTCCATTTTTTGAGTAAGAGAAAAATGATTAATACGCTGTTGAGAGATGGATGCTTAGATGTTGTCTGAAAATCGGTACCTTGCTGGTGGTATCGGTTCTGAAGAAACGGGGTGTCGCAAAACGAATTCCAATGAATGTTTAGCAATTTTAGGAAAATACCTAGAGCTTTAAATAGAGGTTTTTGAAAATTGGCCAAAATGTCAAATTGGCTGACGTTTTTGATAAACATAATTATTTTTAATGAAAAATCGCTGTTTAGAGGCTCATAAAAAATCGAAAAAATGAGATATCAAAAAAAGAGCTTCTTCTTAGATAGCACTAACTTTTCCAGTGAAACTTTGCCTTCAAAAAACAGCTATATAACGCTTTAGATAATTCATTTTTACAAAAATTCTGAAAAATCGGTCGAGTAGATCCATAGATAGTGATAACACCAGCTGGAAAACATGGTTACGAGAAAAACGCGTTTAAAAATTCGTACAGCAATACTATATCCTCATACTTTTGGCTATAACTTCCCAATGAAATCAAATATCGAAATTTCTTTTTAGAACAACATTTCTGAGGTCTTCCTAGAATATATTTAGAGTGTATTCGTGAATGATATACTTACGGTTGGATAATACTTATGATAACATTATCACCAAAACATACCTGTAAAGAATGAAACGAAAATTAGCGCCTTGCATAAAACTTTGTAAAAACTGTGGAAACGGAAGATATCATTCAAAAAGCAATTGTAAATGTTGAAAGCATATTCGGCTTATTTATACCTCGCAGGGATGTCACGGCAGGTACAAAGAATACTATCATACATTCAGTCAAATATGAACCGGGTATTAGTGTTTTTTTTAAGAAAATGCTTTATTTTTCATCTGAATATATATTATCGCCTTCAAAATAGGCCCCTTCTGAGGCAAAACACTTTTTTCAACGAACTATTCAGTCATCGAAACACTTTTTATACCTGTATTTAGTGATTTCCTTTAGTTCACGCAGCGAATTTGTCTTTGATGCTGTCAAAAAAAGGTCCTACGATGCGGTAATTTCAGTTTCGGAAATAGGAAAAAATCACACGGGGCCAAATCTGGAGAGTACGGTGCTTGTTCAATCACAATCGAGCAATTTGAGTAAACAATTCGTTGACAATGGTCGGTCGATGAGCTGATGCATTATCGAGGTGCAAAATCTACGTGTTATCCTTCCACAAATCTGAAAACTTTGAAAAATCATAATTCAAAAACGAGAAAAAACGTTTCTCTGGTTTCGATTTATGTTATGTGAAAAATCCTCAGCTTTCAAGAAAAAAATTAAAAATATATAGCGTCTTTGGTCCCGAGACTATGAAAACAATAAAAATCGAATACAATCAATATTAACGAGAGCAGAATTCGAATTTTCTGCAGGTATAGTATTTTTTCAAAAAAATACCAGGTGATTGGCTTTAATTTGATATGTTGGTCATCTGAATCGGTTCAGTAGTTCAAAATTTATGAATTTTTGAAAAAAAGGAAAAAGTTGGTTTTTCGGATAACCCTAAAATGAAAATGGAACAAAACTACAAATTGTCTCGAAAATCTGAGAACCACTATATCGGTTTGGCATGGAATGGCTGTATATTTATTTTTAATTTTTTTCATATAAAAACATTTGCAGACATGTGGCTTAAAACAAAATGTATGTTTTTCAACGTAACTCCTAAACATATAGTTGTACCATAATGATGTATTTGGAAAAAATGTTGAAAATTATAAGCAAATTCACAAAATTTCATGAACATGACGGTATAACACGACAAACATATTAAAAAAGCCTATCTATATATATAAAAATGGAGTGATGTCTGTCTGTCTGTCTGATTCTTATAGACTCGGAAACTACTGAACCGATCGACATGAAAATTTGTATGTAGGGGTTTTTGGGGCCGGGGAAAGTTTTCGTGATATTTTGAGACCCCTCCCCCCTCTCTAAGGGGGGGCTGCCATACAAATGAAACACAAATTTCTGCATTACTCGGAAATTAACCAAGCAAACGAAACCAAAGTTGGCATGTGAAAGTTTTAGGGTGCAATAAATGTTTCTATGATGGTTAGACAGTCCTTCCCCCACTCAAAGGGGGGGGGGGGGGGTGCTGCCATACAAATGAAACACAAATTTCTGCATTACTCGAGAATTAATCAAGCAAATGAAACCAAATTTGGCATGTGGAGGTTTTAGGATGCAATAAATGTTTCTATGGTGTTAAGATACTCCTTCCCCCTCTCTTAGAGGGGGCTGCCGTACAAATGAAACACAAATTTTTGCATTACCCGAGAATTAATCAAGCAAATTAAACCAAATTAGGCATATGGAAACTTTAGGGTGCAATGAATGTTTCTATGGTGGTTAGATACCCCTCCCCCCTCTCTTAGGTGCTGCGGAAAACTCATATTTCCTCCAACTCAAACGGAATAGAAACTTTCATTCGAATCAAAAATACTCATGTTTTGTCATTTGTTGAATTCTTTTGTAACTGCTCTATACCCATCGACTCTTAATGTAAGTTAACACCCGAATGTAGGCAAAAAGATTGCTCGTTGCGTTGTGGGGGAAAAGGAGTGGTTAGTAAAATCGAAATAACATACCCATTTTAATCGTCTAATTGTAAACTTTTTTTTGCATTATTGCACTGTTAAGGTTTTAAGCAAAAAAAATTGCTGGATAAATTTCCTGTCTAATGGTATACAACATAACATATATCGCAATAACGATTTTGCGTAATACTAGTTTGAAATCTCTTAAGGATTCGTTACATGCCTCGTTTTCAATTTCGTAGTGACTTTCCCATACAGTCATTCCATGCCTAACCGATATAGAGATTCTCCGATTTTCGTGAAAAGTGGTTCTTTTGTTCCTTATCGCAAAATATTTTTTCACCCATAATTTTTCATTTTGATCCGAAAAATCGTGTCTCATTTTTACAAAACTGACTTTTTTCAAGGATTCAGTATTTTTGAACTGCGGTACCGATTCAAATGATCGACATATCAAATTGAAAACAATGAGCTAGTCTTGTTTGAAAAATATTACACTTGGGAAAAAAATCGGATTTTTTTCCGTGATTGTATTGATTGTAATTGTAATTGTAACTATGAAAGTTTACATAAGTTGAGGTTTTTTCACATAACATATCCAAATATCAGAGAGGTGTTTTTTTTCGTTTTTGAGTCATGATTTTTCAAAAGTTAACATGTTTCCAGTTTTCGCTCAATATTGCGACTCTGCGACTAGACTACATCTATGCGACTAGAACCCAATTTTTACGCGAGCGTGATATTTTTTCAAATAAGACCAACTCATTGGCTTCAAATTAATATATCGATCATCTGAATCGGCCCAGTAGTTCAAAAGTTATTAATGAAATGATTTTTTCTGACCATCGGCTAATTTTGAAAAGTCGTAACTCAAGAACAAAAAATAACGCCTCTCTGGTTTTTGGATATGTTGTGTGAAAAAACTTCAGCTTTCAAGAAAAAATATAAAAATATATATAGACCATGAAAACCACAAAAAACAAATATAATTAATAATAACGAATAAAAATCCAAATTTTCTACAACTGCAGTATTCTATAAAAAAGCCCAGCTAATTGGCTTTGATTTCATATGTCGATCATCGGTACAGTAGTTCAAAAGTTATGAGTTTTTGAAAAAAAATCATTTTTGTAATAAATCAGCAAAAATTATTTTTTGGACCACCCTAAAATGGAAATGGGCACCCTAATAATAAAATAAAAAAAAATACGGGTCTAATATTTTGCGATAAGAAACAAAACTACCGTTTTTCGCGGAAATCTGAGAACCACTTCATCGATTTGGCATGAACTAGCTGTATATTAGGGTGCCAATGAAAATGGTCATCTCGAGTTTCAAAAGGTTACCCAATAAAAAATGTTCACCACCTCGAAAAAAACACCCTATGCAAAATATCAGCTCAATCGGACTTAATGGAGAGTTTTGAGTTTTTTGAAAATCGAAAAATCACCCAAGGGGGAAAATCGGGGTTTTCGAAAAAAAAATTTTGATGCCAAGTGTCTTAAAATTGCATGAAACGTCGAGATCTAGTGTCTTCTCGAAAAAAAAATTTTAGTCAAAAATCGACACTCTGGGACTTAGTTTTTTTTCGGCATGCGAAACGAAAAGTATGGTTTAGGGTCATAATAAAAATAGTTATCTCGGTTTTTCATTCGGAACTTGCTACGAAATGTTGATTTACACAATAATATACCCTATGCAAAATATTAGCTCATTCGGACTTCATTTACTGGTGTCACAAACGTTAAAATTTGAGTTTTTTTGAAAAACGAAAAATCACCGAAAATCGAGGTTTTAAAATGTTTTTTTTGATGCCAAATGTCTTAAAATTGCATTACTCGTCGAGATTTACAGTTATCTCGAATTTTTTTTTTTGAGATAACTGTTAATCTCAACGTGTTATGCAATTTTAAGACTTTTGGCATCAACCCCTTTTTTTAAAAACCCCGATTTCCACTGATTTTTCGTTTTTCAAAAAAACTCAAATTTTTTACGTCTGCGACACCAGTAAATGAAGTCCGAATGAGCTAATATTTTGCATATGGTATATTATTGTGCAAATCAACATTTCGTAGCAAGTTCCGCACTAGATCTCGACATTTCATGCCATATTAAGACATTTGGCATCTAAAAAAAAATTTCGAAAACCCCGATTTCCTTTACTCCCCCCTTGGGTGATTTTTCGATTTTCAAAAAACTCAAACTTTGGCCGCTTTGCGCCACTCTCCATTAAGTCCGATTGAGCTGATATTTTGCATAGTGTGTTTTTTCGAGGTGGTGAACATTTCGTGTGCTAGAGGGTCAAATGCGCAAATAATGAGCTGTTTTAAAAGCTTGAAAATGGTTTGTATGTATGCGAGCAGACATCTCTTTCTGTTTTCTTTTCTCATTTCATTTGGGATTGTGCCAAAAAAAAAATTCCATACGACGTCAATGGGGATCGAACCAAGGCCGGCTGGAATGCAAAGCTGTTTAACACGACCACGCTATCCATATAGCTGCCAGTGCGTGATAATATTACACCTCATCATAAAATGAAGTTGGAAAGTGTTTTCTGAGAGGATAAAGAAGAACATGAACGAGAATATATCTTTCTCTGTCTGGGCAGTGTATTTGGCAGATTATATGATGCCAAATGACTTAAAAATGCATAAAACGTCTAGATCTGGTGTTATCACGAAAAAAAAAATTTTGGCCTAAAATCGACTTTTTGGGACTTAGCCTGAGTGTCAAACTTTCAAATCGAAACTTTGAGTGCTTTGAGGCACCTCTAAACCATGTCCGATCGAGCTGAAACTTTGCACAGATCATTTTTTTGGACCAATAAACAAAATGTACATGGTCGGTTTTTGAAATTAGACGATGATTTTTTTCCCATATATCCATTGCCACCCTAATATACATGTATTGGGGAGTAGAACATTTTCTGTTATTTTTCAGCTCATTTTATGTAATAAATCGAGATGCCATACCATGTGCTAAAAATTAACTTTGGGTGTAGAAATCAAAGTCGTAGTTCTACGTCAAAAGTGAGGGAAATTCAAAATCGCAGGAATATTTTCCGGTGGAGAAGTTTGGTCAATTCTTCCGAAAAAGTGTGAGAAGATTCCACTTCCTGGCAAAATTACGATACCCTCTGATCCATGTTTGACTCTTTGGGAACATATATTTCAGTTCCAATATTTATCTATTCGAAAAAAAAATTCCGGTCATGCAGCAATGCAGTACCATTCGGGCTGATCTAGCATATGTTTAATCTCATTGGCGGATTAAAACAGTTGGCAGCCGCAGCCGTTTCACCACGGAGAACCAGACAGCTTGGACCCACGGCTTTTAGCCTAGTTTTACCGGAGAACGACGGCTGCACCTACGCGGGTAATACGCCCCCCGATGTGGAGTGGGACAGAGAATAATGTAAGAACAAAACAGACAACTCGGCTGGATGAAAGTAAAAAGAGAGGGGGGGGGGGAGTAACACCAGGGAAGGCGAAAACTCCAACAACCGTGTTTTAGTTGTTATTATTTTCGTCTGTACTGATTATGGTAAACGGCTTGTGCGCGGTTTGTCCCGTTTAGGGCAACGGGTGGTCGGTTTACTGTGTTCAAAATAAGATCGATTTGCATAAGTTCTAAAACTGTGTCCGTGGATGGATTTATAGATTTCAGAGAAAATTTTCGTGTTAATAAAATCACATCTATTGGATTTTTCTGATTCAATGTCAATTATCAAAACACACCTGCAAATAGCGAACAGCTGTGACTCCGAAGCTATAAATTGGTTCTGTTGCAGCTACTGCGGGGTTTATAGCTCCCGTTGGATCAGCCGCATTCGTCGGACACCAAAAGTCCCGGCGGGCAGGAGAGGCTTCTGCTTTACGACATATTAATAGGGGTCTTGTATAATCACATCGGTTTTGAGCAGCGTGAACTGGTGACCAATCCGCGCGGCCCGGCCAATTACGCGGGTATAAACTGAACGGTGTTAGAAGGGCACGCGTCTTGGGATGCGCCATAATATCGTAGGATTTATCGCCAATTCGATCCCCAGCTGTGATTCGACACAGCTTGGATGGCTGTTGGGTTGCATTAGCATCGATTTTTGTGTGTCGTCCACTAACTGCGCACAGTGAAATAATCTGTTTACACACCAATCAGTGCGCAGCTTTCGAAACCGATCGACCGTAAATAGACGTCATTCGATCCCAAATAATTATCCGTTCATGGCTTTTCATTACCTAGCGCGAATTTCGAATCACATTAGGCCGTGCAACGATCGACCTTCGTCTTACGCTTTTTACAACGCCCGTGGTTAATTTCCGGAAGCTATTAACGTTTCAAAGTACTTCCTACTCTAGGAAAAGCGGTGAGTAAATAGTGCACCAACGGAGAAAATAACACACCCCGACCTAACTGGTTTCGAGATTGATAAGTGTTGTTTTGTCTCGAACTAGGGTGAAACGTTTGATCGCGCAGGTCTTTTTCGGGCAATACAAATTTTACATCGTTTAAATGATGCAACCGCGAATGTCGCTCAAACGCGAAATAAGTTTTAAGAGCCCGCGTGATCATAGCTTTTACTTCGAAGTCACTTCAAACCCCGCTGCAATCGGTGTGTCGGTGTCGCGCAGGAAAGTGGTCGCCGTCTCCACAGTCCCAATCGGTTGAGATGATGCGACTTTCTCTAAACCTCGTCGCCGTCGTCGTAATGACAAACCCTCATCAAACCCCTCTATATTTACTCTCACGCTTTCGCGCGATGCTCCCAAAGCACGGGCGCGACGGTGACAGAAGTCGCGCGCGCTGTGCATTTTCACAAATCCATAATTGTCAAACGCTCCGAATCACCACCGCCACCCGGTGGCGCTGCTGGGATGGGGACTGCTGAGGGAAACCTATATATTTCCGACGCGCGTAATAACATCATTAGTTGCGAGAGACAGAGGGAAGCTGCGAACATGTGCGCGCGGGAATCTCTGTCTACTGGGCGCAGTGATGCGGTTAAAACTATTTCTACAGTTTTAGCATCACGCGTACGCGTATAAGGCTTCGCACCGATCTGTGGCTCCGACCATGCGCCGTTTTGAAATTGATCGATTCAGGCATTATTCATTGGAATATTGTGAAATCTTATATCTCACTTGTTCCGTGTAGAAACCAGTCCATTTGATTTCAACACATCAACAATCATGCATTTTAAAAAAGAACGATAATTATTTGTGTTTTTCCTTAAAAAATAGACAATCGAGGAACAAATTTATATTCCTCCTAGAAATTCCTTGACGGAACCATCACAGGAACTCGCATCCGAACATAAATCATACGTTTGTATTGAGCATTGGAAAAACGGCCTCACATACACGGTTTTGTTGATTTTGTTGCACGATAACGCTCGACCGCATGTTGCTCCAGTCATCCCTTACCTGGAAACATTTTCACCCTACTCAGTTATATTCTATAAATCACCAGGTCATAATCGACGATGCATGTTCAGAAGAACTTTCATTCTTACGAAGGTACCTAACGTTACATACCAATCGAATTGAAAATTCTGTAGGATTTGTTTGACATGATATGCATTACATTTCCCAAAACCGTAAATGGTTGAAATACAATATTTATAATATATTAGTATATATTATAATATTAGCGGCGAGATACAATATTTATATACCACTACCATTTCTGAGGCGAAGACGAACCCAGAACGAAAATATTGCAACTAAAGCCCCACCCATTCAAATTTATAGTCTGCGATCTGAAAGCTCGTTTTTAAAATACAACTTTGAAACATGAAGATGACAGATTTCAATTTGAATTGCGAATTCCGCGTACAAATTACTATTAATTAAATTATTATTATCATATTATTAAATTTTGACAATTCTATCCCATTCCAAGTTCTAGAGGCAATCTGCCAGATTCAAATCCCGATGCCAAATTCTGGACTCATGGATTTTCAGATAACTGATTTTATATATCACTAGCTGACACGGCAAACTTCGTCTCGCTCAAAATGGATGTGAACACCTTCAAACATTCACGCGTTTCCTTACTAAGCGAACGTTACGAACGCGAACTTTACAATTTTATTTTACCATAAATTTTCTAGTACTTCTACCAAAACTCGTAATTATAATGAGAATTTATTTCCAGACACAATTCTCGCTCAAGATTCTTCAATTACTTGCACATAACATGTTTCTCCGAAATACATGTTTGATGAAAATGTAACAAAATGAAGGCAGCTCAAATCAGACCATTCCTTTTTCGAGTTTTGCGTTTACCAACAAATTTGGCGTTTAATTTTGGTTTATATAATTGGAAGGTATAGCAGTGCGTTTTTTGATCTGAAAATCCATTTCCACTTTCGAACAGAGATCAATTTCGTTAGCGCAAACATCAAATGGACTAAAATGGGAATTCGATTTTCCAAACTTTTCTATTTTTCTTCAGAGTTTTCCGAAAAAAATTTCAATTGTCGTGTTTAGTTGTGAATATGGTTGGTATGTATAATATTTTTATGGAACCCTTTTTCTCCTTTCAGAGGACACATGCCAAGTTTGGCTCCATTTGCTTGATTAGTTCTCGAGTTAGGAGCGTTGACCACCTTAGAAACGTTTTTTGCCTCCTGAAACATCCACATGCCTAATTTGGTTCCGTTTGCTTCATTAGTTCTTGAGTTATTTGTATGGTAGCCACCAGACTACCAAACCGCCCCCCCCTTCCCCTTTAGAGAGGGTTGAGGAGTTCTGATTCACCAAAGAAACGTTTCGTGCCACCTAAAACCTCCATATGCCAAATTTGACTTCATTTAGTTAATCATTTTTCGAGTTTGGCAGAAATTGTGTTTCATTTATATGGCAACTTCCCCTTGGAGAGAGGTGAGGAGTAGTCTATTTACCATAGAAACGTTTCGTGTCCCCTAAAACATTCACATGCCAAATTTTGCTCCATTTGCTTGATTAGCTCTTCAGTTATGCAAATTAATGCTTCATCTGTATGGCAAAACCCCCTCTCCCCCTTTAGAGAGGGAAAGGAGCATCTATTCAACATAGAAACGTTTCGTGCTCTCTAAAACCAACACATGCCAGTTTTGGCTCCGTTTGCTTGATTAGTTTTCAAGTTATACAAAAATTTGTGTTTCATTTCTATGGTTCCCTCCCCTGAGAAAGGGAGGAGGGGTCTCGAACTATCATAAGAACCTTCCCCGGCCCCAAAAACCCCTACATAGAAATTTTCATGTCGATCGGTTCAGTAATTTCCGAGTCCACAAGAATCAGACAGACAGGCAGACAGAAATCAGTTTATATTTATATATATATATATATATATATATATATATATTCTTCACTCAAATCCCAGTTTCCGAATTTCAGCCTCGAGATTCCAAATCATCGATTACAATAAAATTGACTTGTTCATTCTGACTCCAATTGCTAGAACTCATATGCCAAGTTCCAGACTTCATTCTCGGATTTAGGATTCCGATAGCAGATTCAATTTCCAGAATCATATTCCGGTTGCTAAACTTCCCAAACCACAAAACTTAGAACACGAATAGTACATTCCGATTCCAAACACGGTCCACGGATACCGATTGTAGATTCCAACCTTAAACTCCGGTTGTGATTCCGGTTTTGGGTTTGAAGATCAGCTTTTCGACCCAAATTCAGATCAAGATTAGTTAATTGCAAATGGCGGATTCAGAACCTGATTTCAGCGACAAGACTATGAGATTTTCAGATTATAGATTTTTGGTTTCAAATTCCATAATACCAATTTTAGTTTCAGTTTCTGATTCGGAATTACAGATCACAAATATCGGATCCCGGCGCGGTTTTCAATCTATTTCTGATTTTAAATGCCAAAATCCATGTATGGAACAACGAACTTTAAATACAGATTCCAGATTCTAGATAACAAACGGGATTCTAAGTCCCAGATTTCTTCTTCGGATTCCGAATTACTGAAGCAAAATTTTAAGATTGAGATTCTGGAGATCAGATCATGTTTCAGATTCAAGACTCCAAGAATTTCGGGTTATAAAGTTATTCTAGTTAAGAGACGAGAATCTATGTTCCAGATTTCATTTTCTTTATCGGTTTTTAACTTGCAGATGAGAATCCAAAAATCAGTTTCCATATGCTAAATTCTTCAGAGCACAAAACTTGTAATACAGATTTTAAATTGACATTTCTGGCTCGGATAGGTTTTTACAAATACAGATTATGGAATCCACCCTTAAACTCAAACTGTTAAATCAAATTTGAAATCGCCTTTCAGATTCCAAATTCAGATCAAATTCGGTAGTACCATATTTCTAAATTCAGAAGCAGATTTTGTAGATTCAGATTCCAAACTCAGATTGATTATAGATTCAAGACTTCCAGGTTTTCATAGTATTGATTACAGATTTGGGATTCCGGAATACTTTCGGACTTAGATTCTGGATTCCAAAATTTCACTAAGATTCGGGATTACAGAGTACAAATGACGGATTTCCTACGCTAATTTCGAATTCAATTTAGTTTCCAAATGATTTCCAAAAAATGTTTCATGTTTGAAAATTTGTTATCTTGTTTTTGATGAATGTTGATTTGCTGATCCGGACACGAACTCCAAGTACATATGGTAGATTCCTACCTGTGATTCCAAACATGAGTTCGAGGCAAAGAGTCTGAACTAAAATTCAGATCAGATTCAGATCAGATTATTATATTCCTGATTCCAGAAGCCGATTATAGATTCAACAAAACTTGATCAAATTATAGATTCCAGATTTAGAGTTCCAGAATACATTTAGAGTCAGACTCTGGATTCTTATATGAGGGGCTCAGAAGGAAAGGGGTGTAAGTGACTTGATCGATTTCTTTTCATCAACTTTTTCTCTAGTTCATAACTGAACTGCAACATCGTTCCAATTTGAGTTTGTTATAGAATCCAATAGATGAGGTTCTGACCTACCTTCCACATTGTCAAATACAGCTGGGAGTGTGTTTGCAGCTAAGTTATGACCAAAAGAGAGAGTCGATGTAGAGAAATCGATGATGTCACTTAAACCCCTGTCATTTTGAGCCACTCATATTAAATTCGACGGAATCCCAACATCATTTTCATCACTTTGATTTCCAATACCAGAATTTGATATATGAATTCTGGCATTTAAAAACTCAAAATACGGATTCCAGGTTCTATAGATGGCAGACAGTCAATTCCAGATTTTATATTTCGATTCGGAATCCCAGAATCATATTCCGAAAATGTTCGATCTTTTTTTCTAATCTTTTCATCACAGATCACAAATCACAGATTGAATGAAGATGATGAATCCAGATTCAAGACTTACAGCTTTACATATAATAAATTCCAGGTTTTTTTTCAATTTCGGAATACTATTGGACTTAGATTCTCAATTCAAATTTAATTTAGATTCTGGATCAGTTCGGTTTCGACTTCGCAGATTCTGTAATCCCGAATTCCTGATGTAGATTTTGAATTCGTCATTTTCTCACATCTTTATTTTGATTTGAACTGTCAGAATCTATGTATGCCAAAATACACGAAACAAAATACACTATGTATGCCAAAATACACGAAACATTCTTTAATATCCGAAATAAAATAAAATACGATCCCAGATTCCGTATCAGGATTGCGAATTTATGATATGGATTTCAGGCTCAGACGTTTGTACTTCAGATTGTATGTACGGATTCGGGATTTAGCAAAGAGCTTATTATTCCACTTTCCAGATCTCGATACAGTTTTCAGATTCGAGATCACAAATTAAAAATATTACAGATTACAGACGCAGGTTTCGATTTTAGATTATATTGAACATTCAGATTTGGATTCAGAAATTACAAAGATCAATTACGGATTCTAGATGCTACATACCAAATTTGGATTTTTGTTCCAGTTCGTTTTTTTATTACAGAATGAAAATAGAGTCTAAGCTCAAGATTTCATGTATGGATTCCTTAGTGGGTAGAAAGCTTGTGATTTCACATTTCAGATCAGTTCTTAGATTCGGGTCACAAGCAACACACTCTATAGATTCCAATTCCAGGTTCCGAATTAAAATAATATTCAATATTCAGATTTCAGAAACCAGATCCACCCCATAGGTGGACTCCGGATGCTAGATTTTGTGTCTAGATTAAATTTTGACGTAGGACAAAATCGGTCGTGCCACGAAAAATTGTGCAATGTTGAGCGCTTATTGATCAGTAATTTTTTGGTAGATTTACGAGATTTTTTTTACTAATTGAACTGGAAATTCCTTAACAATCTATTGAAATATAGAAATTATAATTTGTTAAAACTTTAAAACTAATTTGTTGAACAGACCTCGCGATAGGTTGAATCAGAAGATGGAATTATAACTCTAAAATCCCATGAAAAGAATTTGGGAATCTGAAATCTATTCTGATGGATTAGATATTTGAGCCGGATATTAGATATTAGAAAACTTCAAACCTGAATGAAATCTGAAATCTAGTGTTTTGAGATTTCCGGAACCCAGAAATCCTAATAATTGCATATGGAATCTCTCTGTATTGTTTCTCAGATTCATCACGGTGTAACACACTCATCGTTATTCAAAGAACACTCATCATTATTCAAAGAACAACTAGCAACAACTACCAAACGGTGAACTCTAGGATCAGGAGAACATAATTTTCAGATATAACTGCAATCCAATATCGAGAATCCGGGCTCCCCAACTTAGATCTGTAGTGTGAATCTATGACACAAAAAATGAAAAAGCTATGTGGAATCCACTTGATGATTTGAACCTTGAATCTTAATCGAAAATCAAGCACATTTGAATTCTGAACCCCGCTTGTTCCATTATTGGATTTACGGTGAAGCTTTTATAAACCTTTTTCCCCTTCGTTGATTCACACGATTAAGATCTCGAGAACAGAATGAACAATGAAAAAACGACACCGTTCAAAATGTCTTCACAAAACGCATCATCGGCTAGATTAAACTCCTTATCAACATCCAATCGAACTGAGGCAAGCAAAAAAAAAATCATTCAAATCGCTTCGAACCCCGACACATCCGTCATAGGGTCAAACATAAATGTCTAACTGATCGATTTAATTACTTCTGCAGCTGCACGTCTCTGTTCAAAAGGTCACCACCAGCCACATATACCGATCATCTATCAGCGGTTTCCTTCGAGCAGAGAGCAAGGAATCGATTCTACAGAACACCTATTATAACGCTAATAATCAAATGGGCTCTTCGTGGAAGTTGTTCCTTGTTGGATTCGATTTGGACAATTACAGTTTTACGATCGTTAAAAAAAAAACAACAACGACCAGACATCGCATCGAAACACGACGAAACGATCGATATGTTGTTCTCTATAGGGATTCGGTATGTGACTTTGCTTCGATTTGTGTTTATTTGCGGATCGAACCTGGAAGCGGAATTCGGGGTGCCCACATTTGGGTAGTCTTCGACAACAACAAAAACACTGATGCCCCACGAAATGTCAGAAATAATTGATCCATGCCAGCTAGAGGTAGAGCCCAAATGGAATCGTTTTGATCGATGGCGTGAAGATCTTGCTCTTGAACTCTTGGTCTGTGAACGCGCGCGGCAGCAGAGGTAGGAGTCTCGGAGGTCACCTAAAAGCCATTAAACGATCTTTTGCATTGATCTCATCTGATCGCGGAACAGAGGCTGCCGTTGCTGTAATCTGTCAGCAGAAGTGGGGCGCGTCTTGATTGATGATTTTCGTAGGAACACAGATCTGCACTCATCTGAACTAACGCTCTCAAAAGGGCTAGAAAATTTATTACCAGCTCCCTTTCCTGATTAATTTTTTGAAACGCCACAGATGCCAAACTGATCGAACCGACCCCACCTGATCCCCAATCATCCAATCACCTTCATCATCGCCGTGTATCTGGTTGTCAATCAACCAGTTTAAACTTTCTCGTTCATGGTCAGATTTCTTACACGATTGACCGAGCAGATGATCGAAAAGTCCATTAATTTTACGCTGTGAGACGAGCGCACGCGTTGTTGATCGGTCGGCCGGTCGGATGCTGTTGCTTTCTCTTAATTAATTTCCATTAGGGGGTGGTGTTAGGCCTTGTATCATGCTGTATCCAATTCAACTAAACATCTTCGCACCACAACGGCAATTAATCATACGAAAAATCCGGAGCCTCTGCTTCGTTTTGTTTTCGTCCGCTTTAAAGGTTGTAAAGTTGGATCAGATATATTGCCCGCAATCCGTCAATCAATAAATGTTGTTGGATATAGATGCACGGATTATTACATCTTTTGACCCAAATGCGTAGCATTGGATTGAGGATTGAAAGGGCGGTGAAACTATTTTATGCGCAAATATTATTTAGAAACTAATGTGTGAATAAATATTTTTACATTTGAAAATTTTTATTCAGATTTTATATGTCGTTCATAAAATTTCGTCAATTTTGTAAACCTTTTGCTTTTTTAAAATTTTCCGAAGTTTCTAAATTTTTGTTGTGTTACGGACAGTTACGACATTGCTTGTTCAAGATCGGTTCGTCTTATGGTCTTCTGCAACACATGATCAAACATTTCAAGGGGTAGGAAAATGGAATAGATAGACAATGCGATTCCATGAACAAAAATTGATACGGAATACATATTTTTTATTTTTTTATGTTTTTTGACGTTAAAATTTCCTAAATTTTCTATTTGTTGATTTGTAAATTTTCTGAAATGCCATCCTTTTGTCTTTCTAGTTTTCTTAATTTCAAGTGTTGTAATTTTTCAATCTTTTTTTCTTTCTGTTGATTTTTTCATTAAATTCTAGAATTTTTAGAACTCAAGAATTTTAAATTTCTTGAACCTAAATTTAAATTTTTTTCGATTTGCTGATTGTTCCCGGATTTTCTGATTTCTCAAATTTTCTCTATTTCGATATTTTTTCTTATTTCTGAAATTGCATATTTACTGAATTCAAAATTTTCTGAACCTTAATTTTTTTTAATCTTTTGAATTTTTGAAATTTCCTGAATTTCCATTCTTTTATTATTTCAAATATGAAATCTAAAATTCAAATTTCAAGAAGGAAAAATTCAGAAAAAAAATTAATTTCCAAATTAATAGTTTTCTGAAATTTTACTTTTTTAGATTTCATATTTGAAATAATAAAAGAATGGAAATTCAGAAAAGTTTTTTTGTTTGAGTTTTGAATGTTTTTGAATTCTTCGAATTTTTCAAAATTTGACTTTCAAAAACATTTTTTCCTCATTTTCAGGAACTTCCTGTTTTATTTTTATTTTTTTGTCTTTTTTATTCATCAGTTTTTGAGGTTTTTAAAGTTTCAATTTCGCATTCTTAGATGACTTTCTAATTCATTTTTTTGTAATTAAATTTCAAATTTGATTTTCAGATTTTTCTTTAATTTTCAGTTTTTTATTTTATTTTTATTTTTCTTCTTTGCTGATTTTTTAATTATCTAAATTTTTAATTTTGGTTGTCTTTCTGATTTTTCAGTTTTTTACTACCCGAATAGATGAATTTCATGTTTTTGCAAGCTTAAATTAATTGAATTTAAAATGTTAAAGATTTTTTAAGAACCTAAATTATTTGTGTTTTAATTTTCAGATTGTTGGAATGATCTGAATTTATCAAAGTTATCTGAGTTTCAAAATTTTTAATTTTCTGAATATCAATTCTTTTGATATTTCAAGTTTACTATTCTTGATTTCTGTATTTTCAATTTCCTCATTTTTCGAAAATTTTCAATGTTTTTTTTTTAATTTTTTGAGTTTTTGTTACATCTCTAATCCCTTTATATTTTTATTAAAATTCGCAATTCTTGAAAACTGCTAAAATCTTTAATCTTCAATTGTCAAAACTTTGAGAATTTCTAATTTTCTGAATATCAATTCTTTTGATATTTCTAGTTTATTATTCTTGATTTCCGTGTTTTCAATTTTTCCATTTTTAAAAAATTTTCAATGTTTTTTTAATTTTTTTTTGTTAAATCTCTAATCCCTTTATATTTTTATTACAATTTGCAAAAATTTTGATTTGGCCCCTTTGTGATTATTCAAACTTTCTTTTTTTTCATTTTTACTTAGCTGATTTTGTTAAGAATTTTCTGATTTCGCATTTTTTTTTATTTAAAGAAAAACAGTTTTCTTGTTTCTGTAATTTTAATCTGAAATTCCGTTTGTACAAATTTTCTGAAATTCGTAAATATTCTTTTTTATTTTTCTTAATCTTCTAAGTTTTCGAAATTTTCTGGATCTCTATTCTTCTTTTGTGAAAATTTTAAAAAAAGATTCAGTTTTCTGAATTTTTGATTTTTTCAAAATTTTACTTTCTAAAATATTTTTTTCTTGTTTTCATAAATTTCCATAAATTTTCAAATAATAAATATTTACAGTTTTCAAAGTTTCAATTTCCGCATTTTTAGTTTACTTTTCAATTTAAATTTTCTTCAATTGTCAAAACTTTGAATGTTCTTGAATTTTCAAAAACATTTTTCAAACTGTATAATTTCTTGAATCAATGAACTCATTTTTGACCTATCATGATATATTCCTTTGGTTTTTTTAATTTTCAGATATTTTTTAATTTTTTTTTGTTTTTCTTATTTTCGGGTGCTTCAATTATCTAAATTTTTGATATGGGTTTTCTTTTGATATTTCAGCTTTTTACTACCTGAACAAATAAATTTAATTTTTTCAAGTTTCAATTTACCAAATTTGAGAAATTCTGACATTCTTTTTTAATTTATGAATTTTTATTTTTTTTTCACTAAATTTCATAAATTTGTCAAATCTTGGAATTCATAATTTTCTGAAATTTCATGCATCGGATCTGATATTTTATTTTTTATATTCCTTGATTTCTGTTTTTTGAGACGAATTCTTGAAATGTTCAAAATTTTTTGAATTTCGATTTTACAAAATTTTCAAATCTCCTGATTTTTTTTAAATTTCTGTTTTCTTTAGTTCTTTATTCTTTAATTTTGTGGATTTTTTTTTTTTGAATCTCAAAATGTCCATTCTTCCAATTCTTTCCAAAATTTTCTGTCCCCCGATTTTTTTATTTTCTGAATTTCTAGGTTTTAGGTACAGTGAAGTAAAAATCGTGATTTTGTTAGATTTGAGTTGAAGAGAGATTGAGAAATTGTTTAAAATGATATTGCAGGGGAATTTAAAAAATATAGAAGTTGTGTGTCAAAGAACGTAGAGCGGTTTTTTTTTATTTAAATCGTTTATTTTTACAGGCTCAGTTACATAGGTTTAAAGGAGCCGAACTCCTTACTGTATTGTTACTAGTATATATATATATACATTTTTCCTTAATTCTAATGTTAATAATATAGGAAACCGATTACTCGCGGTCAACTCGAGTTTAGAAGGGTGACGTAGAGCGGTTGGAGAGCTTTAATTTAGTAGATATAAACATTCTAGTTTATTAAGTATTTTTTTGAATAAAATTAAAAATAACATTTTCAAAACCACTAATTTTTAAATTTTTCACTTCTAAAATGTTACTTAAATCTAATAATTTAGAAGTTTCTCAACTGTATCCTGTATAAAATTCTCCCATCTTTCAAATGGAAGCAGTGTAATTTTTTACCACTGGCAAACAGAGCCCGAAAGAGAAAAAAGATTCAATAACTCTGTCATTGTTGAAACTCGAACACATGCGTAGAAGGATTTCTTTCATCAATTATGATCCTCTATTTCTTCCTGAAAGAATTCGGATTTTTCATATGAAAAAGATGTTTCATGGCTTTAAGGGGGTGAGTCAATAATTAAATTCTTCTTTTATATTCAAGAAACGAAAAATAAATGTATAAAAAATTAAAAAAAAAATGTTGACTCGATTATATACAAACAGTGAAAAGAAATCATAGACTGTATATAATCGAGTCTGCCTTGTATTTTGAATCTTCTTCTTCTTGAATGGCGTTAACGTTTCCTGTGGAACTTTTGTCGTCTCAAAGTATGCATTAACTTGACGTCAGTTGAGATTTCTAATGCCAAATAACACGTCTTGAATGTATTCCGAAGGGCAAGCTCTAGAATACGAATCGAAGGAAATTTCTTTGACGAAAAATCCCCCGGCCAGAACGGGAATCGAACCCGAACACCCGGCATGATAATGTGAGACGCTAACCCGTGGCCGAGTACGGGTGCATACATTTAATTTGTATGAATATTTTGAATCTGTGAATTCCAATTTTCTGAGTTTCTATTCTTCTGATTTTTCAAATTTTTTAAATTTACTGAATTCTCTCATCTTTTTTAATCTTTTAATTTTTTTAGGTTTTTTGATTTACTTAATGTTAAATTCACAAAGTTTTCAAATCTTCTGTTTTTTCCAATCGAATTTCCAATTTTTCCCAAAATTTCAAATATTAGGCTGTCAAAAAAGTCCTGCGGTATTTCCGCGAGGTGTCGTTGTAAGCGCGTAGTTCTAGTTGTATTCATTGTATCGAGTCATACTATAGCTTGTTGGAAAGGTATTTTTGCGCGCTATAATATAGTCCTTGACAGTGTTTTGTTTGGTTAAGTCGTTCATGAGTTATAGTGTCGCAAATATGGAGCAGAATAAAGAGAAAATCCGACATATTTTACAGTACTACTATGACAATAGCAAAAATGCATCTCAAGCTGCCAATAAAATTTGTGCAGTTTATGGACCCGATACAGTTTCCATTTCCACCGCACAACGATGGTTTCAACGTTTTCGTTCTGGTGTAGAGGTCGTCGAAGATGCGCCACGCTCCGGAAGGCCTGTCGTTGAAAATTGCGACAAAATCGCTGAATTAGCCGAGAAAGACCGGCATTGTAGCAGCCGTAGCATCGGCCAAGAGCTGGGGATAAGTCAACAAACCGTTATTAACCATTTGCAGAAGCTTGGATTCACAAAGAAGCTCGATGTATGGGTGCCACACACGTTGACGCAAAAAAACATCTTTGACCGTATCGACGCATGTGAATCGCAACAAAATCGACCCGTTTCTGAAGCGGATGGTGGCTGGCGATGAAAAGTGGGTCACTTACGACAACGTGAAGCGCAAACGGTCGTGGTCGAAGCCCGCTGAAGCGGCTCAGACGGTGGCCAAGCCCTCATTAACGGCCAGGAAGGTTCTGCTGTGTGTTTGGTGGGATTGTCAAGGAATAATCTATTATGAGCTGCTTCCCTATGGCCAAACGCTCAATTCGGACCTGTACTGCCAACAACTGGACCGCTTGAAGGTAGCACTCATGAAGAAGAGGCCATCTTTGATAAACAGAGGTCGCATTGTCTTCCATCAGGACAACGCCAGGCCACACACTTCTTTGGTGACGCGCCAGAAGCTCCGGGAGCTCGGATGGGAGGTTCTTTTGCATCCGCCGTATAGTCCGGACCTTGCACCAAGTGACTACCACCTGTTTTTGTCCATGGCGAACGAGCTAGGTAGTCAGAAGTTAGCCACAAAAGAGGCCTGTGAAAATTGGCTATCCGAGTTTTTTGCCAATAAGGAAGCGAGCTTCTATAACAGGGGTATTATGAAGTTGGCATCTCGTTGGGAACAATTCATCGAACAAAACGGCGCAAATTTGACTTAAAACAGATGATTGTAACTAATTTTATGAACAAATGAAAATTTAAAAAAAATACCGCAGGACTTTTTTGACAGCCTAATATATCAGAAATTTAAAATTTTCAATTTTTTTTATTTTTTAAATTTAATTTGTTTTTATAACTTTCTCCAATTTTCTCAATTTTCAAATGTTTCTAGATGTTCTGAATTTTTGGAATATACTGATGTTTAAAATTATCTAAATTTATTTATTTTCACAATATTCTGAAACAATATTTAACAACTATCCGATTGTTCTTTCAAATCCCTTTGGAAATAAAACAAAGATTTTAATAGAAAATTTCAAATACGAACATTTTTACATTTTTATTTTTTTCCATCATTTACACAATGCTTCCGCGTCAACAAAGTGTGTGCTTGCATGTTTGTGTATGTGTGTGCGACGATGTGTGTTGCAATAAAAACTCAAAATCGATGTAATCGATAATAATGACGATGAGCCCTATCGTTCTCATGATAGTAAAAAGAATAATAATTATAATGATGATGATAATAGTAATATTCTTTAATGATAATAATAATGATAATAATAAAAAGGGAAACATAAAAACATTCATACATAATAACCGTAATAATAATAATAAAGGTATGCATTACTATGCTTTCCTATTCTTGCGTTTCATAAAATGGTGAACCTTCTAACGATAATAGTAATCATAATAGTAATGATAATGGATTCAGTGTACACAAAAAAAAACGATAAATTACTTTTTACTTCCTTACTATCCACCTTTCCCTAAACCGCTCATTTCGGTATTTAAAACAATACTCTGTTCAACATATCGCTGTTTTTTTTTTATTGTAAAGTGAATTCAGAAGGAAGAATCGGAAAAACGGCGTTACTTTGACAGCGAAACGATTCGATTCGTCGTGTCACGTTTAACTATCAAAGCAGTCGAACGAGGAGGAGTTACGTAGCGTTATGCTGCCGCAACTGCTACTGTTTATTCAAATTTATTGAACAGGGCCGCGGGTTCTTCCTTCTGAATTGAACTGAGTTCTCTTGTTTAATTAACAGTTTGCGTACGTGTATGTCTTTGTTACTCCCTTCACTGCCGCCGCCGGCTTCCACAAGGTTCAATTTAAAAATTAATTAACCGTTCTGTGTGCTGTGTCGTGTTGGTTAATTGCTTCCGTAACTCAACAACACACGCCATTTGTTTGCGTTATCTTTTATCGTTGGAGTGTAAAGTGCGCAACCAAAGGGTGTAATATCATACAAAAATAGCTTCGGTTCTATGTCTAATCTTCCTAAGGGTAAATGTTTTGGTTGGAAACCGATTTATTGACAACTGTTTACAGAGTTTGACAAACCGACATAATACTTCTCATCTCTAATTTAATATATTCACGTTTACATTCATCGTTTTATTGTTTTATTGTCTTCTTGTCTGTGCGCGTTAATAATATTTTTTCGCTAATAAAAAAAAAAACTTAATTGCATTCAAAAACAACGTAATAAAAAGCAACGCATAGCATCTCTTCGTGCGCCTGAGAATCACTGCGGAAGTTAAGTAGATTCTTGTTACAGGATGAGAGGACGGGGGGAAATATCGGCGAGAATGGGTTGAGCCCAGAATGTAGAATTTTATGCAAAACGATTAGACATCCAACACAAAGGATGCCGACTGAAAGCGGCATAGCGGCACACGCGTTCAAGTATTTGCAATTCGCTTTTTGGCATAAATTGGTCGGCTTTCGACCGGCTAATGAGAACCTTTGCCATCAAACACACTTGAAAGGTTTTTTTTCTGTGTAGTGTTTTTTTTTTTTTGATGATAATGGAAGCGTTGTATTGCCCGTTTCAGAAGAACTTTAAACAAAACAAAAAAAAACTTTTACGGAACGAAGATTCCAAATCAGAGTTGTAGCGGTACACAGTTTGGATGGGTTGCATTCAATACTGGAATTGTGCAGTTGAAACTTATGAGATGAATACGCCAAAATCGCATCCATTCTATTCGATTCTATGAATAAACTAAGAGCTCACGAAACTGTGAAATAATGGGTACACAAGTTCTAAAACCATTTGATCAAGATACATTATTTGAACAAGAACTGTAGTTGAGGATTGAAAAAACTGGGAGTATAAATAAGGATAGAGTTAAAAGTTATTCAAACGGTTTGTTAATAAAATCAAAATTTGGGCTTTAAATTCCTGACAAATTCGTTTAGTTTTTTTTAATATTCAGAAAACACAAAGAGAAAACCAATCAGCTCAGGAAAACTATACTTTTGATGGTCACAAAATTATACTCATTTATTATCATCGTCAAAGAGTATCACGAACGAATGGACGCTACCGCGATGGAATTGATAGTTTCATTCGGTTCATTTCACCAAAATGGATTGTCCCCAGATGGTCTAGCGTACAATAACTATCCTCACTGTTACGGACCCAGCTTAGATAAAAAAGAAAATAAACAAATATCATATTTGTTGCGCAACGCGCATTCGAAAAACAAAACAATGTCAGCAGGAGGGAACCACATGTTTCGTTTCATTTTCTTCAATTGTTCTATATAGCTCCCAAGATAAGCGCGCCACAGATACCGCATTAGACGAGGAGAAGGGAATATTTATTGCCGGCAATTAGCTAGATGTTTCCCACTTTAATCTTTTCGTGGGAAGCATGTTTTGATAAGACCCAAGGCGAGAGCGCTGTATGAGCCACTCGAGAGGTGGTAAAAATTGTTTTTAGGTCTCTCCCTTTTTGCGCATGGGATGAGCGCGAAGAGCAGAGAAGGAATAGAGCAAAGAAACAAAAATGTTTATTTAGAATCTCACGTGGGTGGCGTAGTGAAGGATAAGAACAGGAAAATATAGATAGGGGATTTTTTTCTGGCAATCAGCAAATGGTTATGTCGTAAAATCTTCACCAAATTGAGTCCCTTTAGCGATAACGAAGGATGGAAACCATGGGATGAATTTTACGTAGCAAATAGGCAAGTAGATAACCGATGCGGTTTCGGTTATCTGAGTAGGAAAGGGAGATCTTTTCTGTTCCTTTGAATTTTAAGCTAGAATAAGAATTCGCGTACATATAGTCCGGATTCTTACTCAATAAGTTAGTTCAAATCCTCAGATCAATTTAGCTAGTGATCGAAAAAAGTCAAAGTTCATTTTCATACGCACAACTAGGAGTATTTATTTTCCGCACAGAGTCCATCCGATTCCAGCTGAGTCATCTGCAAGGCAACAACAGAACTCCTAACAGGAAAGGAGCTCGAAAGCACTCCGCAAATCCCAATCCGCAAAAAAAAAAAAGCAAACAGAGCAAATCCCAATCCGAAAAGAAGACCACTTACTTCACTCGGACGGATCATTCTGAAGCCGTCGGATCCTGAAGGGTTAGTGGTTGTCCTAGTCGGGACTAGCTGAAGTCTAGAGGCTTAGCCCATAAGAGAACACTTAAGGCAAAATTTCGAAAAATAACAAAAAATCCAGGAAAATAAGTTCCCTGGTTAACCCTTCCCTGGTTAAGCTGGCTCCAGAGAGGAGGAACCAGACCAAATACCGACAAAAACCAATTTTCGATTTGGACGCTCCCTAACAATCTTGTGCAATAGAAAAAAAAATATAAATATTTCAATAGTTATTTGTCAAAATAGTTCTTCAAATTTACCATATATAACAATCTCTGCAACCATGACGGTTGCGCGTTCGTTCATTAAGCGAACAATAATAATTATAATGAGTGCGAATGAATCATCTTGATGTTATTATTGTACCAAGATTAACTGTCAAACACTCTTGAACTTCCTCTTTCCTCTTTTCCTATTTTTCTCTTTCTCTTTTGCTATCTTTCTTCCTTTCGCTCTTTCTTTTTTCTCTCTTTCTCTCTTTCTCTCTTTCACTCTTTCTTTCTTTCTCCTTTTTTTCTTTCTAGAAAATAATATATAAATAGAGAAAAGGAGAAAGAGAGAAAGGGGCTCTTTCTCTCCTTTTCTTTTTATTTTTCTTTTTTTCTTTTTTTTCTTATCTCCCTTTCTCTTTCTTTTTTTATTCCTCTCTCTCTATTCATTCTGTATTTCTATCATTTTCTTTCTCTTTTTTTTCCTTCCTATCTCTCTTTCTCTCTTTCTACGATTTTTTTTAACTTGGTACTTAAGATGGGAGCCACCCAAAATTTCATTATCGTATTACCAATTTTCATCTAGGAAAGAACAAGATATTAAATACACAGTAGAAAAACATGCTCAAAAATATGATTTAATTTCGGAAACTTTTATATATAAAAACAAGGAAGAGAGTCGGGTCAGTATTGCCTGTTTTCGGAAAACTTGGCGTGGAGAAACCTTCCTATTGAAATATGTCCATCACGAAGTCTATCTGGAAATTCAATGAGGCAAAAAATATCCATACACAGCAATTTTATAAAAAAAGCAATTTGATGAAAAAAAATTGATTTTAATCTAATCTCGTGAATTTGTTCCTTCTCGGCAAATTTCAAACATGTATTTTTTTTGACGTAGGATGACGTGTTCCGGGAACATATTGGGGGTACCAATTGGGAAACTAAATATCGGTCGCACCACGAAAAACCTCTAATTTGAGCGATTATTTTTCACTCATTTATTGTTGGATTCACGAGATCGGTGCTTGTACTCGCATTTGGACAACCCCTAACTATATAATGTAGTATAGAAACATTAAAAAAAAATCAATGGTTTGTTTGCTAAACTAGCGTTTGCTTTTAATTTCTCACAAATTTGTGCAGACCGCAATGTGTTTCACTAGCACACAATCAAGCAGCGTAACAACTCGTCACTGACGATACAAGCAAGCCGCAGGGGCTCTTCTACCTAAGCGGAAGGGTATAAACGATCTTACCTTAGGTAGCTTGAAGACAGTAGCGGCGTATCTTTCCGAAGATATTTAAAATCAACATGTGAAAAATATCGCTGCGTAATCATACGTCAACTATGCGGTCACATTTGGGACGCAAACCTCTCACCCTTTTCATTTCGCGCTTCAAGTGTCCCAATCTGAATCAGGGTGGTGGAAAATATCGGTTTTTTAAACAATTATGTCGAATATTTTAGAAAATTCGTTCCTTTTGAACTGCGATTTACGATCTCTTATGAGCAACTGAACGATATTCAAGTGATCTTTTTATGAAGAATACCTAGTGGAGCAAATTTTCACCTCCAGTTTTCGACCGACGAACACAGAAATGAACCACACCACATTGAAATATCTTGTTCACATCTGGCTTGAAACGCACTGCACTTTGATGCCGCTTTTCACGCAGAAACAATGCTCGAATGCTGGAAAGCTCGAAAAGCTGAATGATTGATCGGAAAAAGTCACTTCTAAACACGCACAAGTTCTCTCCGAACAAAACATTTCTTCTTCTTCTTGAATGGCGTTAACGTTCCCTGTGGAACTTTTGCCGTCTCAACGTATGCATTACTGAGTTGAGATTTCTTAAGCCAAATAACAGGTCTTGAATGTATTCCGAGGGGCAAGCTCTAGAATACGCGTGACTACAGTGCAAGTCGAAGGAAATTTCTCTGACGAAAAATCCCCCGGCCAGAACGGGAATCGAACCCAAACACCCGGCATTATAATGTGAGACGCTAACCACTCGGCCACGGGAACACTAAACACTATGAAAGTCAATTCGTTTTTCATTATTTTGATTGTTTCTTTAGAAACTAGTGTTGATGATCCTGAAAAGGACCGTTGGTATGCCGATGGTTTATGGAAGCAGCTGAAGATGGCTGATTAATGGTTCATTATTGATCTCGCGAGAACAATACACAAGCATATCGAAATTTGTTTCCTTATCGCCAAATTCTGTGTTTTTCTAGACACACACACTGAAGTCAAGGGTCATTCTGTATTTGTTCCATCACCACCATGCTTACGTGTGATTCAACCCAAACGCTCTCTAGCTAACGGTATGAAAACCGACGCGAAAATTGCGAATTATTATTAAATCTCCCGAATTTGAGAACAAAAATTTTAGAGCAGTGCGGATTTGCAATGGGGTTTGACATTTTTCATTCACAATTCTCTTTCCGAAGCATCGTTAGGCGTCGAGAAAAATCTCTGCTCGTTAGCTGAGAAAAGAATGTTTTTCACAAATGCAATTTATAGTACAGCCATTCCATGCCAAACCGATATAGTGATTCTAAGATTTTCATGAGAAGTAGTAGTATTGTTCCTTATTGCGAAACATTAGACCCATATTTTAATTTTTTTTCAGAGGGTGTCCATTTTAATTTTAGGGTGGTTCAAAAAATCAACCTTTGCCACTTTTTCCGAAAATAACTTAAAAAAATTAATAACTTTTTAACTACTTAACCGGTACAGATGGTGGGAAAAATATTATACTAGTAAAAAATTTGGATTGTGTTTTTGTAATTATGAGTTGTGTTTGTTTTTTACTGTTTACATGGCTTCGGACTAGAGGGAGCCATATTTTTTATTTTTTTTTTCTTAAAAGCTGAGGTTTTTTCTACATAACATATCCAAAAATCAAGGAGGCTTTCTTATACGTTTTGAACCATGATTTTTTAAAATTTAACCGGTGGTCCGAGAAATCATGTTTTCCCTTTTATATAAAAATTAAATTTTATTTTATTAAATAAAAAAAATATATATTAAATTGAAGCCAATAAGCTAACCAGCTAACCAATAAGCTTTGAAAAAATATCACACTTGTGGATTCTAGTCGCATGGATCTAGTCTAGTCACATAAGAATATTGAACAAAGACTTAAAACATATTAAATTTGAAAAATAATAACTCAAAAACGAAAAATAACAATTCTCTGATTTTTGGATATATGTATTCTGTAAATATGTATTCTGTAAATGTGATAATTTTTCAAATAAATAACTCATAAGCTTCAATCTGATATGTCGATCATCTCAATCGATCCAGTGGTTCAAAAGTTATAAATTTGTATAGTGGAGAAAAGGGGAAAACTGTTTTCTTCGAAGCATCGGTTAACTTTGAAAAATCATAACTCAAAAACGAAAACAAAGCCTCTTTGATGTTTGAATGTTATGTAAAAAACCTCAGCTTACAAGAAAAAATATTTTAAAAAATTTAGCACACTTTAAGTCCAAAACCAAGCAAACAATAAAACACAAATGCAATAAAAAAGAAACTTTTTTTTTCTCTGCAAGTGAAATATTTTTTCGGCTAGCAAATTGGCTTTAATTTGATATGTCAATCACCTGAATCGGTTAATTAGTTCAAAAGTTATGAATTTATGAATTTTAAAATAAAAAGTAATTTTTGGAAACATAATTTTTCGGACGTCCCTAAAATAAAAATGGGCATCCTAATGGAAACAAAAAAAAATACGGGTCTTATATTTTGCGACAAGGAACAAAACCACCACTTTTCATGAAAATCTGAGAACCACTATATCGGTTTGACATGGAATGGCTGAATAATTCTCTTCTGCTTTGCGTCTGAGCGTCAGCGCAGGTTCAGCACTATGTTTGCTTTGTGCATATTCTGAGACGGTATTCTGAAGCATTGAAATTCCGCTTAACACGGTAGCAAAATAGAATCTGATGTTTGCAAGATTGGAACCAATATTTTGGTGGATTCGTTTGCTTATATTTTTCAATTCCCTTGGAATTGCACAATGAAGAGAGTGAAGAGCTACGATTGTTTTCACAGTGATATTGATGTATTCGAATTGTATTCCGCTGATACTTTAGCAGCTCCTCTTGGTCGGTACAATTTGAGGAGCCCAAATTGGGCCAATTAAAACGTGGGATTTAGCGCGTTTAGACGATGCATCACATTTTTCAATAGTTCAATAGTTTGATTCAACAAAATCATGATTTTTTATTGTAAAAGGTGTGTAGAAATATTTCCGATTGATCGACGCAATCTATCATGAAATGGGCCAGGTATAAACATCCAAAATCTTTCATTATTTTTTACATATTCAATTTTTGGATTTCCCACACCTTTCTTTTGTATCATTTTATTACGTTCCTACGAGCTAATACCAACTAATCACGACATCCATTTGTCCAAGCGCCTACCTAAACTCGGTTGAGCTTGTAGCTCTGATGGCATCTCGGACGCGGAACCTTTCACCTAAAAAATGTATGATTGATCGAACAGCGCAACGACTTTCCCACCTGTCACCGACTCGCGAGTTGATGGGGGCTTTTACAAATCGGCCACCGGTCCACAGCAGCTGCAAAACTGACAAATATCAATACACGCCCTCGGGGCAAATCGTTCAAAACATTATTGAGCCATTAATTTGCTTCGTCGATGTCTAGGGAGACGGCTGTGCAAAACAAAAAGAAACTGATGCAATGAATTGGCAAGTCCATTAAACCGGGGAGAAAGGGCGGGGGAAGTTCACTGGAATGCACAACGCGCTGTCGGGCATTTCCTGCACGACCAGCTGTCTGCCGAAACCCTGAAACCGCAAATTTAGCCACCAGTTTGCCAAAGATTCGACTCTCGTTCGGCTTAATAAACTCATGTTGTTTGCAGTGGAGGAATTAAATCCAACGCTTTCACCTCAAGCAAGCGCCGCTGCTGTTGCTGATTGGTCGGTTTGGTTGGTTCATTTTCGCGGATACTCAACGGAGCGGTCCGCGTGCGCCACCACCGGCCCGAGGATCAATTATAATTTTAATGAAATTTATCGCGTTACCAAGCACCGACCAACATCGGACCTCCAGAGCTTGTTGGAAGTTGTAGAAGCGGAATGAATAAATAATACGAAAAACAGAGGGAGAAGCCCCGATTAAGCAATGTGCAATAATTATTGACATGCGATCGTAAATTAAGCGCGGCCGGTTTTTCCCCCTCCATGCCGAGATGTTTCCATTCCCCCGTTTTTTTGTGGTTGTTGTTGTTGTTGTTGTTGGTATTAAGCAAACGAGAGATTATTTGTTCAGTACGGGGTGGGGGATTGCAAGCAGGGTATGAGAAAGCTAACCCTCCGGTTTTTCGCATGTGCTCGATGAGCGAAACGCGCGCACGCTTGTAACGCTTGCATAACGGCTTTGCGCGCAGCGAACGGCGGAAGGATTAATAATTCATTAAGATCGTCGGCTCCCCCAAATGTTTTTTCCGAGATGACACATTATTTCACACATATATGTGCGACAGGTTCCGCCGGAATTTCAATTAGCGAATCGGATTGGTTTGGGCAACTTAAATACAAACAAAATTAATGACTTTTCCGCTGGATTTTAGAATTTGATTGCGACCTCCGAAAAAAAACCATTTACCAGCGTCAAATTTACGTTCAAATAGATCAGGTGTATAATTTACGTTTCAATTCATCACCAATAGGGCCACCATTAGCATGTCGGACCGAATGGTTCGCCTCAAATCAACAATCACTTTTCCCGGGTTTTTTTTATGAGCCGCCACCATCGAGTATTCATCGAACACCCAACCAACCCACATATTACCCAGGCAAATGTTAGAGAGAAGAAAAGATCGTTGCATAATCGAAACCCTCCACACCAATCGAATGTTTCACACAAATACACCACATGGGTTTACCATATAATACCATGTGTCCGAACCGAGGGGAAAACAGACAGACCGAAAGCAAGAAGTGAGCTTTGTGTTGTGAATCGACCGGTCGGCAATTACGGGGTTTGGCTCGAACATTACGCTGCTGTTTCCTCCCTCCGACGCCGCCATCGCTTACTTTCGACGAGAGAAGACAGGTTTGTTCGTATCTCTCTCTCTCTCTCTCTCTCTGCAGGTATTATATCACCATCAACCAATATTAGGGATGTTGGTTTCTGCAAGGCGAAAACATTCGACGGAGAGAAAGCCAAATATAAGCCCCAGAATTGCAACGATTCTGTGTGTGATTGATTATAGGAGCGAAGATGTGTTCAGTATGCTGTCGTTCGCAAGTCGAAAACGCCATTTTAAGTCCCAAACATCGATCAGTAACAGCCTATCATCCCCCTCGAATCGTTGAACATCCGACGCAATTGTGGTAGCTCGATTATCCAGTCATCTTACGTCAGTTACGGTCTGAACCATCAGCATATGCTGTTCAAGCATTAATATTTACGACTAGTTGACCCGACAAACTTCGTCCTGTACAAAATGGATTTCTTCTAATCTATTTCCTTCACTATTCCCTCCTACTATAAGTTTCCTAGTACAGGTCGGACTCGATTATCCGGAGTAATGATATTTTTTTCACTCCGGATAATCGAATCCTCCGGATAATTGAGTCATAAAAAAAACGAATTTTCTCTTGGTAAACGTAATATGATTTGCACTTATTTATTAAACGGTTTTATCTAGGTTGACCCGTTTGTGTGTTTGTGACTTTGTAATTTAGTAACTTTGTCTGTAGGGCTGTACCACATTAATAGAAATTAAACCCCCTTCCTGTTGACCGTTTGATCTGGAATTTGGAACACATCTTCATCTCTGGTGTCATTATAAAATTATTTATGAAAAATGTAAATCCAAGACAACGGCCGCTACCAAATGGCTACACATTTTCTCAGAATCCCATCAATATGTATATCAAATGAAAGGGATTGACTAGTAGAACACAACTATTTATGAAAAATTCAAATCCAAAATGGCCGCCATATTTTTTTCAAAGCCCCATCAGTATGGGTATCAAATGAAAGTGCTCGACTGGTAGAACATAGCAAATACTGAATAATCCAATTCCAAGATGGCCGCAGTCCCCGACCAACTAATTACTTTTAAAATGGTTTCATTCAGCTTGACCTGTTTCTATGCATGTTTGAATGTTTGTAGGGTTGTCCCAGATAAATAGAAATTTGACCCCGTTCCTGTTGACTGATTGATCTGAAATTTGGAACACACATTTAACTCTACTGTCATTATAAAACTGCGGATTCCATGATCTTGAAAAATTCAATTTGGCCGTCGTTGAAAAATGGCTGAATCATTTGACTTGGAGAACAGGAAACATAATACACAACATGAATTCAGAAAGTCGCCGTCTCTAAATGGTCGACTGTGTATTTGTTGCAATGCTTTCAATATCGATATCAAATGAAATGATTTGACTAATAGAATACAGTACATCATGAATATATTCCGAAGAAAATTAGGTAAGAAATAAACGTTGGATTTACATTATCCACAGTCAGTTGTTTCATCATATACCTCACGAGTTTATTTTAGTCTCATCATTGTCCTAGATTAATGGAGGAACGGATGTGATAACTACTAACTGCTACTTGTCTGATTATTTTCTAGCTTTTAGTACATTAAACCGTTTAACTTAAAGAGTTTTTTTCTAGTTATTTTATTTTCTAGTTTTTAGTAAATTATCTGTATCATTAGTATACTTCTCTACATTAAAACCATTCAAAAAATATATTTTTTTTTAAATATTTATTTCTTACCTAACTTTCTTCGGCAAGCTGAATGGAACCATTAAAAAGTTATTGTTTAGTTGGGAACTACGGTCATCTTGGATATGGATTTTCCATGATCTACTGTATTCTACCAGTCAAGCCCTTTCTTTTAATACCCATATTGATGGGGTTGTGAAAAAAATATATATGGTGCCATTTTGTGGTGGCGGCCATTTTGAATTTGCATTTTTCATAAATAACTGTATTCTACTAGTTAAGTCCTTTCATTAGATACCCATATTGATGGGGTTCTAAGAAAATATGTAATCCGCCATTTTGTAGTGGCCACCATCTTAGATTTGCATTTTTCATAAATAACTGTGTTCTACTAGTCAAGCCTTTTTATTTGATACCCATATTAGCTATTCAATATGGAATTATTATACAAATTATACAAAATTTCCGAAAATCAAAAATAAAATACTCCGGATAATCGAGTCTAAAATTCCGGATAATCGAGTCCGATCTGTACTTCTACCAAAACTCGTCATAATAATATCAATCTATTTTCAGACACAATTCTTGTTCAAGTTTTTTCAATTACTTGCAAATAACATGTTCCTCCGTTACATGGAATACATGTTCGATACGGAAAACATAAAAAAAAGAAAGCATCTCAAATCGTACGATTCATTCCTCGAGCTTTGCGCTTACACATTTTTTACACATTACACAACACGTTTAGCGCAAACATCAAATGGACTAACAACGCTTGTCACGATGTAGCTGTAGAACATTTGGGAATAAAATTTCCCGAATTGTCCCATTTTCCTTCATAATTTTCCGAAAATTTTCAATTGTTATGTTTCGTTGGAATATGGTTGGTTGAAATATGTTTAATATTTTTTCTGGGACCCCCTCCCCGTTCCAGAGGAGTAAGGGGTGTCAAACCATCATAGAAACATTTATAGTACCCAAAAACCCTCACATTCCAAATTTGGCTCCATTTGCTTGATAAGTTCTCGAGTTATGCGGCGCCCCCTTAGAGAGGGGGGGGGGAGGTTTGGAGTGTCGAACCACCACAGAAACATTTTTTGCATCTTAAAACATACAAATGCCAAATTTGGCTCCATTTGCTTGATATGTTCTCGAGTTATGCACCCTCCTTCTCTAAGAGAGGGGGGAGGAGTGTCGAGCCACCATAGAAACATTTATTGCACCCTAAAGCCTCCACATGCCAAATTTGGTTCCATTGATTATTTCTTGATTATTTATCGAGTTATGCAGAAATTTGTGTTTCATTTCTATGGCAGCCCCAAACCCCAATGTGGTGCAAAAATGCAGAAGCACTCTTCACGAGACGATCGACGCGGTGCATTCACCAAACAAAATTGTTCCACTGTGTGCAATATCTTTCTTCCATTCGTCCTTTCTATCGAGCAGCTGTGTTTGACATCAGCATTGAGAGAGACTGTGCTGTCTGCCAGCTGGAGCGAGACTGTGACTTGAATGAAGAAGATCATTATTTTACTTCTTAATAATCTTAAATGGTGCTAGCGTGCCCAATGGAACTTTTGCCAACTCAACGTAGGTATTGATTAGCATCATTTTTATAAGTATTTAGTTGAGATTTCTTATGCCAAATAATACGCCTTGAATGTATTCTGGGGTCTTCGACGAATAGTCCCCCGGCCAGAGCGGGAATCGAACCCGAATCCCCGGCATGATGATGTGTGCGCTGGTTTGAATTATGAAGATCAATTTGGAAAACTAAACTAAACTCTCAGCTATTTTGAAAACATCGCTGCCGTCTGGTAGCTAGATGGATGACTGATTAGTCGAGAATGCTTCTAAATAAATTTAAAGCGAGCGAAGCTCAAATTGCAATAGTTTTGCTATCCACATTGACTGTACAACGAACGCTGGATTTGCTATTTCTATTTCATAAAACGTGCTCTGTTGTTTGATTTAGCACCATTACTGAAAGAAGTAGTTCTACGCCAAGAAAGGTAATGAATTCTGGTGTTTTCGTTATTGTTTTGCCCCTAGAACGTCCACTAGCCAAATGTGGTTCCATTTGCTTGATTATTTGTATGGCAACCCCCTCTTAGAGAGGGGGAGAAGTGTCAAATCACCATAGAAACATTGTTTGCCCCCTAAACTTTCACTTGCGAAATTTGGCTTCATTTGCTTCATTAGTTTTCGAATGATGCCGAAATTTGTGTTTCATTTGTATGGTAGACACTCCACCGAAGGAAAAGACAAACTTTTTTTTGAAAACAATTTGGTTATCTCCTACTTCTTTTTTTAACAGATGCCCACAACCAGATAATATGGACGAATCAGCAGAGCGGTTTTTAAAACGTAATCCGAATTCGTCATTCCGAATGCCGGAAGCTACTTTAGGCGTGAAAAAATAAGAAAAATTACAAGCGCTTCTAGGTGATTTTAGTCTAGCCTTTTTGTTTTTTGGCCTATTTGAAGACCTCCAAAACTTATTGAGTACATAAATTTGAATTTTCAGTTAGTGTTCATCTTTCCCGACTCAATCTTATTTTTCGTCAAAGATGCCGGACACATTCATTTTGCAAAATGTTTGCTTCAAAGACAAATTTTATGATAAAACGAGACCTAGGCTATCAATTTGTGGTGAGATAGCTATATATATTTTTTGTGAAAGTCATGAAAAAAAAATCAACGTTTATTCAAGGTGTCCGTCTTTACCACCCTTTCCCTTTATAGATTTCAGAAAAAAAAAGTAGAAGTGGGTTATATCTTTGATATAACCGCAAGGTGGACGTAGGACTTACGTTGACTTAGCAATAAATAAGTAACAAGCATATAAATCTTAGACATTTCATCCTTCGAACAGAGTGATTATCATACCACTTCGTTTAGCCGAAAAATAGTTATTAATGCTCAAAGGAGGAATCGATTCCTCCTCGGAAATACCCAGCGCAAATAGTATCTACTCCCCAAGCCCCGACGATTATTAACACTTGAGAAGCAATGGATTCCCTGACAATTCCAACTTCCCAATAACGACGATCGATTGCAGCATTCGTAAACAAATCATTTTACAACGCTGCTTTTATAAATGTGATTTCTCCGATGTGTAATATAATATCCTCTTCGATAATATCCACCATATCATATCGTATTCTTCACTATCAAATCCATAGTCAATGGCACCCATCGGTATCGAATTATCATCGATACCACGAATTTCGCCAAAGGCTTCTTTCAGTTCGGCCTGCAAATACTTTTCTGATTTCAAATTTAAAATTTGGTGTCCCTGAAAATGGCCGTTAATTATATGCTATGGTAATAGCACGCTCTCCTCGGATACGACGGGCCAGCTGGATGTCCTTGATTCGACGCGTTGCTCAGCACACAAATTGGTATCTTCGAATAGGCCGACTAAATATGTCTCGCTTGCCTCCTGAAGTGCCATAACGGCGGAACTTCGGAAGCGCAAGTCGGTTTTGAAGTCCTGAGCAATTTCACGAACCAAACACTAGAAAGGTAGCTTACGGATCAGTAATTCCGTCGACTTCTGATAGTGACGAATTTCACGCAAAGCGACGGTTCCCGGTCGGTAGAGTTGTGGCTTCTTCACACCTCCTGTGTCTGACGCGCTTTTCCGAGCTGCTTCCGTGGTGCCTTACCACCGGTAGATTTACGAGCTGTCTGCTTGGTCCCAATGGAACGAATCTTTACAGTACGAGAGTATAGGTAGAAATGAACGTAAGCAAAGGAAGCGTCTTGTTTCATACTCATTCGTTCGGTTCAACTGCAGAAGAGGAATGGAATTGGAAAAGAAGACCATAATGCATAGGCGCCTGAGTGCGACCGTCCTCATCTCACATCGCCGCATGAACTGAATGGATTTCCAGATCGTATGTGAGTTTATAAACGGTTTCAATAACCTGTTTTCTAAGCTATTTTAGAGCTATTGAAACATGTTTTTGGGTCAATAATTTACAATCATATAACTCGTGGACATTTTGTCTTTCGGATGAAACGATTATCATGCCACTTCGTTCAGCCGGAAAAGAAGTATTATCGTTCAAAACCTTGCAGTCCAGCGTCAGTCTCTCGTTTTCGAAACTTTGAACTTACACCCCGGTAAAGAAATGAAAGACGTAGTCCTACGTCAAAACTGCAAAAAACGCAATGAGTCCGAACACTGAACGCACGCTAACCCACTTATCGACAGACAGAATCCAAATACAGAAGCGCCCGATGACGGGCATTTGGGCTCGGGTCGTGTAACGCATGCATGGGCGCTCCTGCTACACACAAGCAACTATTGTGTATTGTTTCGTATACAAAAGAGCGCACCGCCGAATTGTCATCACTAGAGACGAATGAACTCTCAGAGTTTAAAGTCTCTCTAATTCATTACCGATTGTCATCGCATTCATAAACGAACCATCCGGCGGTCCAGTTTCGTATAAATAATGCTGCGCTGGCTGCTTATGGTATGTGCTACGAAATCTTTTGCGTTAGAATAACGCGAACCTGGCGGCGGCGCCAATGGACGGAGGAGAAAAGTAGGAGTTCGTTAACCCGACCTCCTGCAATATAGTGGCGAATTGCCTCCAATGCAGTCGCTGATGATTGGAGAGATCTGCTTCATTCACTCACGCTTGATGCGATGTTGTTCAGCTGCTGAAGCTGAAGAGAAAGCCGATTGGTTTGAGGAAATGCAGCAGTGTTGAATTATTGCTTCACTTATTTCATTTTTCCCAAAAACATTTATTATACACTGCAAATTGGCAATTCCATAGACAAAAGATCTACCGAAAAAGTTTCTTAAAGTATTGAAATTTCATAAATTTCAAAAAATTCATTCCGTTTTGATGAGTTTGCCACGGCATCACTGCACGTCAAGGGAATTAGAAGGGTTTTTACAATAAAAATATGCAAAAAAATATAAAAGTTTTTTTAATAAAAGTTTTGAATATTGAATCGAGTTTTTAAGTAATATTTTCAACAGTGCATTTAAAATGTCATATTTTCTGAATAGCTCATATACTTTCCAACAACATTGTCGATCATCATATTTTAATCAGACATCTGGATTTTGAGTTACGATTTTTTTAAAAGAAAGATCAATGATTTTGAATATGCTCAGAATATATCAGTCGAAATTTGAGTTGGTCATATAATAATGAAAATTGTGATCTTGGATAACTTCCATCATAAGTACCAACTCGAAGACGCATTGCGAACATTTGGGACACTCGAACTCAACACCTTGAAATTTACAAAAACGAACATCCTTAGAGTTTTCACCTAAAAGTAGATAATTGATTAATTTTGACGTTTTTCTGGAAAATTCCTTTAAATTCCTCAAATTTGAAAATCGAAAATCGTTATTGAACCGGACCAATGGAGAGGCATGATAATTTTCACGAAAACGACAAGATTTCAATACACCATGCACATCCATCAGTTACACATGGCTAGACTTTTCCAATGGAGTAGCATGGTAGTTTTGAAGCACAACATGCGATTTATAATTTTTTTTAATGTATCTCCAAAACAAAACAAAAATACTATCCTAAACTATTGATATGTTATATTACGACTATGCTTTCCAAAATAATATAAACTGCAACAGGACACTGAAGCTCCACACCCCGAAAACAAGAAATCAAAAATTAGCGGAAATATAAAATCAAAAGCAGAAAATCGAAAATCGAAGATTGAAGAACGAAAATCGAAAATCGGAATCAGATACCAAAACTCGAAACTCTATAATCGAAGATCGAAAATTGGAAACCGCAAGTCGAAAATTGGAAGCTGGTATTCGAAAATTATAATCAATTACCGAAAATTGAAAAATTAAAATTTTAAATTTGAAATTAAAAGTTGAAAATCGAAAAACGAAAATGGAAAGAAAATTGAAAATTGAAACTCGAAAAATAATAATCGAAAATAAACCAAAAATTGGAAATCGAAAATAGAAGAATGAAAATCAAAAATGAAAAATCGAATCGACAAAAACAAAAATCGAAAAATCGAATCTAGGATTGTCGCCTCCCGCGCCACCCTGTCAATAAAAACTATATAGACATGTAAATAGAATTGGGTGTTAGAATGAGTGAGAAAATAGAACAGGAAGATAACGAAGATAAAAAGATTATATAGACGATAATGATGTTGTGCTCCCGTGGCCGAGTGGTTAGCGTCAAACCTAACATGCCGGGGGTTCGGGTTCGATTCCCGTTCTGGTCGGGGAAATTTTTCTTCAAAGAAATTTCCTCTGACTTGCACTGTGGTCACGCGTATTCTAGAGCTTGCCACTCAGAATGCATTCAAGGCGTGTTATTTGGCATAGAAATCTCAACTAAGTACTAATGAAAATGACGCAAGTAATACTACGTTGAGACGGCGGAGTTCCTCTAGGAACGTTAGTGCCATATAAGAAGAAGAAGAAGAAGAAGATGTACGAGAGGAGAACGAATGAGATGTCGAAAATTGAAGATGGAAAATCGAAATGAAAAACTAAAATTAAAATACGAACATCGAGGTCGAAAATTGCAAATCGGAAAACGTAAATGGAAAATCAAAACTTGAAGATCGAGTACCAAGAAACCAAGAACTTGAAGATGGAAAATCGAAATGAAAAATTAAAATAAAAAATAAAAAATCGAGATCGAAAATTGCAAATCGAAAATCGCAAATGTAAAATCAAAACATGAAAATCGTGAGCCAAGAATTGAAAATTGAAGATGTAAAATCGAAGAACGAAAATCGAAAAACGAAAAAATTAGAAATTAAAAATAGGACACCAATAGCGGACAATTTAAAATCGAATATAAAAAATATAAGAATCTAAAATCAAGTTTCCCAAACCAAAGATAAAAATTGAAAATTGAGATTCGAAAATTAGAATAGCGAAGATCGAGAATCGAGAATCGAGAGTGAAAAATAACAAATCTAAAATTTAAAATGGAAAATCGAAAATCGTAAACCGTTATTCGTAAATCGAAAATTGAAAAAAATCAATCAATCAACGAATTCACGATGACGAATGTACAGTGCCGTGATTATCGTATATAATTTAAGGACTTTTCCCCGTTTACAAAAACAAAACGTGTTAACCAGAAAATATAATGGGAAATCTATTACTTCGAATCTTCCTATTATTCTTCAAACATTTCCAGCTTCTCACATCGTACAAACGCTCCTTGGATTGAGACGAACACGTGAAGAAAGATCTAGGCAATCGATTTTTATATATACAAGGAAACCTGTTTTTTGTGCAAGATATAAAGACCGCACAAAAATAAATCGTGTTAACCTTCACCAGTAGCTTTAAAAAATACTTTTCGCTACACAATTTGAAGAAAAAATTTTTTTTATGCGGTGGATAGGGACCGCATAAAAAAGTGTCCTCATGTAAATAAGCCAAATCCTAAGGATTTTGTTCTGTGATCAACGTTCGATTTTCTTCTGTTTTCCTTCTGAACATTGAGACATGTTGTCTCTTCGTTGTTTCATCCAAAGAAAATCGCACAAAATCAGGTTTTACTGTATTTTATATTCAAGATTTGATTTGTTGATTGCAAAAAATGTTAAATTACAACAAAATGATTAAATAATATTACGAGAAGTGTAAATCGTTGACTGCCAAAACACGGCAACTTTCACAAAACAGTTAATTGTGAAAGTCTAAAATTGCAGAAAAGTGGCGAAATTGAGTTAATGGTACATTGCAAAAAGAAATGTAAACTAATGAATTAAAAAATAAGAAATAAATAATCACAAATTCTAAAAAAAAATAAAATGGAAAAAAGATACTTTGCACGAAAAACTGCGAAATCATAAATTGTAGAAATTAGGCAATCGAAAACAATTTGAAAAAAATGATGAATTGCAATAAAATTGAATTGTAGTTAGTGGTAAATTGTCAAAGAAGAGGAGTAGCGAAAAATTATAAATGGCATAATCAAGAATTTGAAATGGAAAATACAAAATTGAATATCGACAAAAATCGAAAACCGGTATTCGGAAATCTTAAATTGAGAATCGAAGATCGAGGTTCGAGAATCGCATATCGGAAACTGAAGATGGAACATCGTAAATCGGAAGACGAAAATCGAAAATTAAACATTATAAATCACAAATGGAAAATCGACAATTTTTACATTAAAAACCGAAAGTTGAAGATCTCAAATCGAAAAACCAAAATTGAAAATCGAAATTTGTATGTCGAAAATTGAAAATCGAAATTTGTATGTCGAAAATCGAAAATCGTAAATCTAACATCGAACATACCAAATTGGAGATAAAAACTCGAAAAGAGAAAACTGAAAATCGAAAATCGCAAATGCAAAATAGAAAAATCGAAAAAAGCAAAGATCGAGAATCAAGAATCGAAAATTTTAAACCGAGAATTGAAGATGGAAATTTGAAACGAAAATTCATTGTGACATTCGGAAAATCGCAATTGCGTTATTGCATAATTTACATAATTGGCATTGATAGTATATTGCGACAAATTGTAAATTACCAAAAATTATAAATTGCATCGAATCTTAATTGTCAATTAAAATTTTTTACAAAATTTTTTTTACAAAAAAACATAAGTTCAAACAAAATTGCAGGAAAAAAAAGATAAAGTGGAGTTAATCGTAAATTTGGAATTGTAAAAAAAAGGATGAACAAATTTGAATTTGAAAAACATTGTAAATTAAAGTACGACGTAAGCAAATTGAAAAAAACATTGCAAAACATTATATGTTGCAAAAAAAAAAATCATTCTCAAAAACACCTTATCGCAAAAAAAAAATCTTAATCCCACTTTTTTGTAATTTATTCTTGAAAACCCTTCATCAAGCCTAAAATGGGAAAAAAAGCCGTAAAGTGCGAAATTTTCACATTTTCTTCGTGGAATTTCTGAGTTGATTATTGAAGCCACAATCAGAGCGAATTATTGAAGCCACAATCTGCCGAATGCTACTATAGGTATTATGAGAATGAACAGTTTTCAGAAGCTTCTGACTACATTAGGTACCTCAAACAGCAAATTGTTATTAGTAAACTCTGGGTCATCGTTAGTGCACCCGTGGCCGAGTGATTAGCATCTCACATTATCATGCCGGGTGTTCGGGTTAGATTCCCGTTCTGGCCGGAGGATTTTTCGTCAGAGAAATTTCCTTCGACTTGCACTGTGGTCATGCGTATTCTAGAGCTTGCCCCTCGGAATACATCGAAGGCGTGTTATTTGGCTTAAAAAATCTCAACTAAGTATTAATAAATGACGCTAGTTAATGCATTCGTTGAGACGGCAAAAGTTCCACAGAGAACGTTAACGCCATTCAAGAAGAAGGGTCATCGTCGTCACCAGTACTTGATTTGTGTTCCAGTGCCAAATAACATCCATTGATGATGTTTCTCATATCCAAAGATAAACGCTATTTGTTTCCACTAAGCGTTAATAATTGGCTACAACTACGATCACGAATAAATGGCGCTCGTTTGTAGTTTTATGTTACGAAACATCACGCCCTATCAAACTGAATACTTGTACTACTCAACAACTAACACTCCCAGTAATCAGAACCGCCACCAGGCATGTGTATTCCACCGCTCCCACACAGACCTTTCGATGCATTCCAGTTCTTCAGCCCACTTCAGTCGCCTCCCTAACAACAACTACACCACCACATCGGAAAAGCTGGTTCGATACCACAATCAGATCGTATCAACCTCATCAACAAACCAGGTTTCCAATCGACGAGACTTTAATGTCGTTCCACTGGCTGTGCGCGATGTGGGAGGCACAACCGATGCTGCCGAGCGATTGTAGATCGATGTATTTTAATGTTGCACTCGAGCAACATGATCCTACCCCCCCCCCCACCATCGATCAAGCCAACCGTTCGTCACGGCCAGGCTCACGTACGATGTCTCCTACAAACACTTGCCCTAAAACTAACAGCTGCAAGCGTGTGAGTGTGTGTGTTACGATGAATTGTATAAATAAACTGTATAATTATAGCTAATTAACTTAACATTAATTGAATTATAAAGGCAGACGGGGCATGAAGAACAACCTGCTTGTCGAGCATGATTGAGCTACTGCAGAGCTGAGAGACGAGAAGACTCGCATGAGCTGCGAGCTGCCATTATTAATATTAATGTTGTAACAACGCCAACAAACGAAGCAGAAAAAGAACCTCGCAAAAAGCCTCACCTGAAATACAACTTTGCTCAATAGATTGGCTATGCGGTGCATACCCTCAGCCGATCCCATCACCCACGTTCTTCGCCTCAGGTCGTTCCCCGGAGGTGCCAATTGTGGTTGTTGTACCACAAACAGGTTCAAATGTCTGTCAACCACCGGCAGCAGCCCAAGAGACGTGACGTAGCGCACTGCACAAGGTGCAGTTGTAAAATGCCACGAAGTTGCAGTTGCATGTGTTGCAATCGCACATTTCCACTTGGTTTTTTTCCTGCCGATTCGGCGGTATCCGCTCTGGAGGAGCCACTGTTTTGTCTGCACCTATTTGTTATTCCATGCAATCCACAATCCACAATAGAGGCACGGTGTCGAGCATGCCCGATCACCTGTGGAACCCGAGGCTACCGAGTTTGTGGTCGTCGTTTGGTGATACAGTTATAAAAAGTGCCGATTTGTCAATAAAAAATCGATTTCAGCAAAAACTATGGGGTCACCTCAAGGGAAGTCGCATTTCTGTACGAAATTTTTAACGCGTTTTTCTCGAAACCACGTTTCGATACCTCAGGATTTACTAGACCGATTTGACTGATTTTTTTTTCAGCATGTAAAAATAAATTATCTAAAGCGTTACATAGCCGTTTTTTGATATCTCTTTTTTTTTCGATTTTTTATGAGCTTCTAAACAGCGATTTTTAAAATATTAAGTCTTATGTTTTAACCTAAAACTACAATGCGACTCCATTGGTACACTTATATTTAACCAATGGAGACGCATGGTGAATTAGAGACAACATTTTGGACCCAATATTTTTTGAGTGTATATCTCGAAAACAAAGGAAAGCCTTCCAAAAAATTCTGGTATGTGATGTAAAAAAGATTGATCTTTCTAAAAAAAATGAAAAAATAAAAAAAAATGCTCACCTTAAAAACCACTAAAAATTAAAAATTTTCGTAGAAATCGCCCAAAAGGAAACACAGTGCGATTGTATATTTCTCCTAGGTCATTTTCTTCTCAAATTTTGTGCATTTGGCAAAATCGTCCTAAAACATATTTTGCAGGCCATCAAGCATTGATTTTGTGGAATTGTTGAATAATAATATAAAATTCAAAAAGAAAAACCGTTACGCCTCCATTTTTTACTCCTGCCAGCATTGAACAGATCGATCGAACATTTAACTGCTCCGGTAACGAAAATTTGCTCCGGTACCGAAAAACTCAGTTGGAAAAAATTTCTACATCGTCGACATTCGTGGTGCCGTGCCTCTACTGACTTCCTTCTATCCGTGTTCCCTCTGGAGTTTTTTTTTGTATTCGCTCGCACGGGTATGAGAGTGTTCGCGTATTATACAGGCTTTAAAACTTCTTCAGTTCATTCGCCTCTACACCCAAAATTAGATTTTAGCACATGTTTTTTCATCCCGTTTTACTACATTAAATGAGCCTAAAAATAACAGAAAATGTAATAACTCTCAAATACTGGTATAGCATTTGTATGTTGTATATAGTATAGCATTATAAAATTGATATGAGCGAGCGAAACAAGAGACACATTTTCGCATACTTTGCCACCAACACGGCCCAGACCGGGAAAGATATAGATTCACGTTTATGCTCTCCTTTTACTCTTAGAAAACACTTTCCAACTTCATTTTACAAAGAGGTGTAATATTATCACATTATGGTCATTTATGCAACAGCATCCCAAAAGAGATGAAAAAGGAAAAAAAGAGATGTCTGCTCCCATACATACACGCATTTTAAAGCTTTTCAAACAGATGCTGTTAGTTGCTCATTTCAATCTTCAGCACACGAAATAGCAATTTTTCTGCCGAAGATGGAATGTTTTATGCCAACGCTAGTTTGGGTGTAGCTTTCAGACGCACCAATTTGTAGAACTTCACCCAAGATCCCATCTCCGGGCCTTGAGAAAGACCACTAGGACGGTTGACTTTGAAAAATAATATCTCAAAAATGAAAAGAAGCCTTTCTTATATCGAGAAAAAATAGAGCGCCCTCTAGTCCAAAACCACGAAAACAATAAAAAACGATTACAATAAATAATTACGAATTAAATCCATTTTTTTGCGAGTTCAAAATTGTTTAATAAAAGACTATTGGCTTCAATTTGATATGTCGATCATGATCGGTTCATTGATTCAAAAGCTATGAATTTTTGAAAAAAGTCATTTTTGGTAAAAACTGAAAAAAAATTCATTTTTCGGACCACCCTAAAATGAAAACAGGCATCCTAATAAAAAAAAATTAAAATAACATGTCTAATGTTTTGCGATAAAGAACAAAATTACCACTTTTGTCGAAAATCTGAGAATCAGGTTCACGTTGTTCTGCTCTCCTTTCTACTCTCGGAAAACACTTTCCATGTATACTTTTAAGGTCGAACTGCAGTTTATAATGTCGTGTAATATTCTCACGCAATTTTGTAACAGCATCAGTGGTTATGTGGATAGTGAAATATAATTTTTTTTTTTTTTTATCTTCGCTTATTTTTCGTCGGCCTATTTCCGCCACTTTAGTGCCAATCACCGACATCAGGGAGGCGACTCCACCTGTTCCTACCTATCAGACTCAACAACTCATGAGCCGGGCCAACTTCTTTTACTTCCGCTCCGAAGGAAGACGTAACCAGAGATTTTTCGCCTCAGAAAATCCCAACGACGCCAGCTGGGATTGAACCCAGGCCGATCGGATTGTGAGGCTGTTACGCTAACCATACAACCACTGGCGCCGTCAGTGAAATATAATGAAAAGCAAAAAAAAATAATAGCGAAAACTGTTTTTATCGAAAACTTTTGATTGCAGAAAATCGAAAATTTGGCAAAAAAAAGAAAAAGTAAATTGAAACAAATGCAAAATATCGTAACGTGCTAAATTGCATAAAAGATGTGAATTGCAAAAAAAAAATCAAAAAAAAGTTGCCAGTTGCGAAAAATCGTAGATAGCAAGAAAGAAAAATCCGACAATTGAAGAGAGAGCCCAGAGTAGATAGCAGATAGTAGATAGCAAGATAGATAGCAAGTAAGAAAAAAACGGCTCTGTTACAGCTGAATTGCTAAATAAGCCTAATAAAATAAACTGTTAGGATAAAAAAAAAGAAAAATAGTGAATTATAGCATAATGTGAACTGTAAAAAAAACGTATATTGCCAAAAATCTTAAATTGCTTAAAGTCGTCAATTGTGAGAAATTGTAAATTGGAATTAATCGTGAATTGCAACAGAATGTTCAAAACATTTTTTTTTGTAAGCCAAAAAAAAAATTATTTGAAAAATGCGTTTTTTCTGTGATTTCATGTTTTTTTTCAAATTCTCGCATTTGCATTTTTTTTGTTTATTTTTTTCAATTCACCATTTTTTTTTACCAAACAATTCTTTTTTGCGATTATGTTTTCTTTTAATTATTTATTTTTTCAACATTTTTTTTGCTAAAAGACCTAAAATTTGAATAAAATGGTAAATTGGGAAAACAAGGCAAAACATTATTTAAAAAATGTCGTTTGAAAATCGTCATCGTCTAATAAATCATAAACAAATCAATAATCAAATTGCGAAAATTCTTATATTGAAAAAAATATAAAGTTGAATTGATCGTGAATTGCAGTAAATTGTTAGATTAAAAATGGAAAATCGCGAAAAAAAATTTTATTATCAAAAGTTTATTATCAAAAAAATTCGTATTGCAAAAAATCGTCAAAAAAATGACCGAAAAAAGGCAAAAAAAATTATTTAAAAAAAAAGGAAAAAAGCACTAATTGCAACAAACGTAACGCGCAAAAAATTGTAAATTGCAACGAATCGTAAATTGCAGGAGAATGTGAACTGCAAAAACAAGCATCGTAAATTACGAAAAATTCTAAATTGCCAAAAAAACGTAAATTAGAATTAATCGTGAATTGCAAAAAAAAAAAAATGTTGAAAAGCTTTTTATATCCAATCGTTTATCGTTTATTTCCAAAATTTTCGGTAATATACGATGCAATTTTTTGCGATTATTTTTTTCTTTTAATACCTTATTTTTTCAAATTTTTCTTTGCAAAAAAAACAAATTAGAATAAAATGGTAAATTGAAAATAAAAAATGCCAAAACTAAATAACAAAAAAATTGTAAAAAAATTGCAAAAAAAATTTAAAAAAAAAATCAAAAAGCCAATTGTAGAAAAAAAAACATTAATTGCAAAAAACCTTCAAGTGCAAAAATGGTGAATCACAACAAATTTTAAATTTGTGAAAAATAGTAAATCGCAAAAATAAACTAAATTGCAAAAACAACGTAAGTTTGAATTAATCGTTAATTACAAAGAACTGTTTGGTAAAAAAAAATGGTGAATTGAAAAAAATAAACAAAAAAAATGCAAATGCGAGAATTTGAAAAAAATGTAATCACAGAAAAAACGCATTTGCATTTCAAAACTTAAATTACAAAAAACAAATTGAAAGGCAAAAACCGCTTATTAGAAAAATACATATTAGGATTGCGAAAAAATAAAAAATTGAAAAGAAAATTTATGTAACTGAGCCTGTAAAAATAAACAAATTTATAAAAAAAAATATATTTACAAACAAAAAATTGCATCGTTTATTACCAAACATTTTGGATTGCGAAATATTGAAAATTCGAGAAAAAGTATTAAGAAAAATCAAAACGTAAATTATATAAAAAAAAAACCGGAAAAAATCATAAAGTGCAAAGAGTTCAAAATTACAGAAAAATGTAAACTGCAAAAAAATCGTTAATTGCAAAAACTCATAAATTGTAATGAAAATAGATTACAAAAAAAAATAATACTGTAAAATTGAGAAATTTAAAAAAAAACATGTATTTGTAAAGAATCGTAAATTGTGAAAAATGTTAAATTGAGAAGTATCGTGATTTGCAAAAAACAGGATGTTTTGCAACGAAACGGAAAACTACGAAACATCATAAATTGCAGAGAAATGTAAACTGCGAAAATATCAAAAAGATCTTGAACTATTAAAATGTGATAAATGTTAAACTGCGAAAAATCGTAAATGGCGAAAGAGCTTCAATTGCACAAAATCATAAATTGGAATTCAGAGGTAAATCAGCCCAGAAGGCTGAAAGTCTCTGCAATTAAGAATAAAAAATAGTGAATTAGAATTAATGGCGACTAGCAAAAAATCGTTAATTTAAAAAATTATAAAACGCCAAAAAAATCTCAATTTTTTTATTTAAAAAATCATAAATTTTTTCTTTTTGTTTGATCAACTAAAAACGCTATCGAGATTTTAGCACTTTATAGCAGTCGAAAGACAAGATGGAGTACCAGAATTGTTTCAAAATTACGCGCTGCCATCTTCAGTCAAGTGGTTTTGAATCGTTTATCACTGGTGCAAACGCTTCCGAAGCGGTCGTGAATTGAATTCGGCATGATCTGCATGGAAAAAAAAACAACAACGAAAACATCGATAGGTGTAGGTTTATGAGTACAACTCGCAATCCAAATAGTTATCAGATAAATGAAGTGTGTTCAATGGATGACAGTCGAAAAAAAAACAAGGCGTTCTCAGTCGAAAAGAGGATGTAGACTCATTAATTTTCATAAGAAAAAATATCAGTTAGTTAGCGAATATCTGACCCAAGACCCAATAGGATATAATTTTTAACATTTTGGATTTGCCATTTTGGTGTGGATATATCGATAGTAAATTTATTCCACCAAATGATTGAATAGCAACGTCACGTCAAGTTATCCTCGAGTAATTCGGTTGTCTTCATTGAAAACTAGTCTTCAATCGTTTTTTTAAGGAAAATGCAATGTTCGCAGGCGTTTGTTTTTGCTGATCAATCAAAGGGGAATCGAAGGGACCAATCTAAGGGCTAAGTCTTTAACTCAGGGCCCTTCCCCGAACTTTCACGCTTCCACGTGGAGCATTACATAGCTCAACCACAGAAGGTCATCCAATTTATTTCACCGACATCAATTGAGTCCAGTATCCCCACAAATATTTCAAGGTAACCACCAGGGCCAACTGGAAAGTATGAACCTACACAACACCTCCCTCCTCTTGATTGTCGGAATAATCGAATTCTTCCTCTCGAGGGAGAGATCGAGTACAATTAAAAACGCGAGAAAACGGCTGATTGACGTTCCCTTGCGTTGGGTGCTACGAGCGGCGGCTCAAGACTGACGAGAATGAAAACTCATTAACCACTTTTCAGCATAATTAAAAAAGAAACCCACCTGTGTTGTGTGTATGAACGAGGAGCGTATGCGATGACGACGATGATGGCAATGACGCCGGCGGTCAAGTTCCAGTTCTCGCGCGTGATCAGGTCGACTTGGCGAAATAATTTAGATATTAAACCAAGGCGAACCAAGCCGATCGCGAGTCAATCAATGAACAGGAAGAATCAATGAAAAATGAAAGTTAAAACCGGGAGCAACCAGGGGGAAAGCGGTTCCCCTCGTGGAGCGTTGATGAAGGGTGGGAGGGGCCTAAGATCATTCGCTGTGATCCATCATCATCAATCAACAACCTGTTGCTGCTGCTGCCGCTGCTAATGGGTTCGAAACAAATTCACGACCCAATGTAGCATGATCTCAATTTTAATTACTATCTGCGCTCACCCGGCGCGCTGGGACCGCGTGGAGTTAGCGTTAGTCGTAACGAGAAGTGCGCGCTCTTTTTTTTTTTTTTTTTATGCTACCACAAAAGGTTCGTCGTTTCCCTACGTGCGATTCAATCAAGTCTCGTTTGCAGGATTCCGCGCCGCAGCGCTCAATTCGATGGATCCTGAGGGGCGATTCCGGTGGAGAGCCTCCATTCACTTGGCTAGCGGCACTGATTGATTCGCGGATCGATTCAGACAGGGTAGAGTAGAATTTTATTGATGGTAACTTCCTGTTTGTGTTTCTCCCGCACTCCTCGGGATCGTGATATGGAGCAAAGCGGTATTTTCCAAGAATGCGAACTGCGCCATTTTCCCATATGAGAGAAGCTAAAGTAGGACAAAGGGGACATCAACTGATATTTTCGAGTCTGGGAGTCTGTTGTTATAACTTGTTATAATTTTCTGATTTCTGATGTTTCCAAATTTTTTAAATTTCCAATTATCTTGATTTATTTTTGTTTATTTTATGGATTTTTTTTCTTTGCATGTTTTAGTATAAAACTTTTTCTGAAAATTTATTTTTCATTAAATTTAATTTTCTGAATTTTCAACTATCCATCCTTTCAATGTTCTAGGATTTTTTGAATGAAATGAGTTTTCAGGAAAATAGTCAGTGTATTTCAATTTTTTTCATTGTCTGGATTCCTGTGTTTACCAAATTTTCTGATTTTGGCAAATCTACAGTATTCTTTTTTTTTTCAATATTTTACCTTCAAATTATCTATTTTATGAAAAAATAATTTTAACTTTTATTAAATCCATGTGAATTATAAATTTTCTCAAAAAAATGAATATTTAGATTTTCTATTCTTTTTTGTCATTAGCCCGAATTCCTATTTTTCTCATTTTTAAAATTTTCAGTTTTCAAAATTTTTAAGATTTTAAAATATTTTTTTCCGAAATAATAATGTTCATTTTTCTAATTTTGTTCTTAGAAAATTTTAATTTACGGAATTAAATATTTTTAGAAGTTAATTTTTTTAAATTTGCTGGTCCTTTTTCCGAGTGAACTAACAACGAAAGAAACGTAAAAATTTCAACTTCTGAAATCAAAAAGTGCGGTGTCCATGAAACGACCGCATTGTTAACGTACGACTACGAAATCATTGCATCTCTCGTATGTTTTTTCGAATATATTTTCACCAGAATACTTCCGAAGTTGGACTTATAGTGGTATCGTTCGGACTTACGAAAATTGAGATTTAAATTTCAAAAAATATGAAATATGATTTGTTTTTTGCGAAATCCTAATTATTGAAGAAAAGTTAAACTGATAGTACAATATACGTTTTGCATGAAAAACTATCTAACGAACCATTCTCCAAATATAGCCAATTTCATGTAATCAAAAACTAGGGGTGGTCCATTTCTGTGATATAACCACAAGTATGACGTAGACTCACAATTGAATTTGAAATCATTTGTTGAAGTTACACTCAAATCAATTCTTTATGAATAAATATTTTGGAATACAGGGCAGACTGGATTATATACAGTCTTCGATTTCTTTTCACTGTATATAATCGAATCCTCTATACAATCGAGTCAAAACAATTTTTTTATTTGTTTTTTATACATATATTTATCGTTTTTTGAATATAAAAGAACAATTGGTCGGTGTTAAATCAGAGCGGACCAAGCCGCAAAATTAAAAATTTCGAGTTTTTGATTGCATCAAGTTAAACGTTTTGTGAGCTACATTCCACATTTATCAGATTTGGAAAATCACGTGTACAGCAGGAACAACTTATCGAAATTGTTTTGAACGCGCGATGGAAACCCCTACCAATTCATCCCCTTAAAGTCTCATATAGAAAATCTGAATTCTTTCAGGAGGTGATAGAGGATCATATCCTTTTACGCATATGGTCGAATTTCAACAATGACTGAGTTATTGAACTTTTTCTCTGTTTCGGGCTCTGTTTGCCTTCAACTAGCTCTATGTCAAAAATTACGCTACGCAGGACAATTCTGTTAAGTAACATTTCAGGAGTGTAAAACTCAAAAGCTAGTGGTTTTTTAAGTGTTATTCTCAATTTTATCCAAACATTTATAATAAACTTGAATGTTCCTAACAACCTAATTGAAGCTCTCTAACCGCTCTACAATTCGTTCTTTGACATCCAACTTCCATCTTTTTTAATTTCACTGCAATATCTTTTAAAACAATTCCTGGCGAATCTTCAACTAGAACCTATAAAAATCACAATTTTTACTTCACTGTACTCATAATAACCAATTAACTTTCACTTTAACGTTGAAATATTTCATTGTCGCTTAAAATAAGTCATGTTCGAAATATTAAAAAAAAAATTAAACTGTACACAATCGAGTCCAAAATTGTACATAATCGAATCATATATAATCGAGTCCGACCTGTATTGCTGAATGTACTTTTCATTTAAGTGTGTGGGTGGATGAGTACGAAATTATCATTTACTATATTTACACAAGGGATTAATAAAAAAAAGCCATTTTGGACGCTCTCGCTGCCTTTTGGTTGCTAGCTAAATGAATCACCGTCAGTGAGGAAGTGGCTGTTTGATCGAAGAGATATAAAGCTTTTGCAGTTCATTCGACTCTAGTCTTGGAAGAGCCAACTTAGAAAATTTATACTAAATTCGTGGCCTTGAAGTGCAATTTCTGACCACCGCAATCGTAACGATCGTCACTGATGATTAGATTGTTTTCTATTATATAGACTGTAAACTACTAAGTTCATTCACCTCTAGCCTTGAAAAAGACTATTTGGAAGATTGTTCGATCGACGCGCAATAGTTATGGCTACGGAGACCCTCCTGATCGACGATTGATTGATTGATTTTTGCTATTCTAGAAGCATCCGCCGTCCGGATTTAAAATCTTCTTCTGAATGTGCTTTTTTGTTCCGGACATGGGTTTGTGAAACACAAATATAGAAAAAACTTTTTTGTGCGGGGAATAGGGACTGCACAAACAAATCGTACAAAACTTCACCAGTAGCTTTCAAAAATAGTGTTCGGAACTAAATTTGAAAAAAAAAACAAATTTTCGTGCGGTAGACCACATAAAAAAAGTTTCCTCAAGAAAATAACTCTAAAAAAATCGCACAAAAAAGACCGTGCAAAAAAAATGTTTGTCTGTATTTGTTTTGAATTTTGCCATTTTTTTGTCAACAGCTGGGTAAAATGCTTGACACTACACTAAATTGATACAATATTAACTATCAATCAATTTAATTCAACATGCAAAAGATGTTATGGTTTTGGTATGATATTGAACATAATGAAAAATAATAATAAAACACAAAGCAAACGACAAACCTCGATTTTGCTGCCAGCCGTCGACATGCATACAACATTCATCGAGTTTTGGAGCGAATTATAATCTGGCTAGTTCTCGAAAAATTTTCTCCGAAATTTCGGGAAATTCAGTCGAACAAAAGCCGCTCCGCAATCCACGAAAGTCCTTGGAATCATAGGTCCATATCGCGAATTTTTATTGTCAAATCTTGATCCTTGATCCAATCCATTATTGAGAACACTGTTAGATTTCCGTAGATTTTCCCAAGGCCTTTCAACCATTTTTAGCCCCACATCGGGTAACGCTTTTTAACGTCAGGTTGTGACAAATGACTCCCGCCCGAAGTGAGTGCTGCTCTAATGGAGTCAGTGGCCTTCACTTGTCAAAACAGGCACTAATGGGGTTTCTGTTTATGGCATGGCGCGACTGTGCTATTGCCCGATTACAATTAAGGCATCCCCATCGGACAGATTATTCGATTCCGCCGATTCGCGAGCACACACAATTAATTTCGCATGACTGCTTGTGGCTTTGTTTAGCCTCGGAGCGGGGGGTGCCGATAACGTGGTGTGAGAGGGGGAGGGGGAGAGCGGATGATCCTAATGCGAACAGACGAACGTGCTTGGAATCGGTGAAAGAGCGGTGTAATTACGTTTGGTGCCGCGCGTTGTTTCTTCACACTCCAGATCCTCGCGCGTTCGCTCCTCGGTGTCAGTCAGCGGCGGCTAATAGAAATCGCTGAGCCTTTCCGTCTACCCCCCTCCCTCCCTCCAAAACAGGCGAAGTGTTGTGTGTGTGTGTGTGTGGTTTCGGTTTTTAATTGCCTAACCAAGACAAAGATGCTCCAGTTTGATGACGACGGCGGGATGTCACGTGCGTGCGTTTCGCTGCGCTTTTCAATGTCAAGGTGAGAGTGACATCGCCGCCGCCGTCGAGTTGGAATCTATTTTTTATTCCCCAGTTGGCAAATGTGTCGATGCATCGCTGCTCGCTGCCCCGAGACAGAGTGAAAGATGCAGATAATTTATTACCTGTCTGGTTGGATGGGGAGATTAGACGCTAAGATAGGGTGAGTGAAAGTTGATAAACTTGTTCGAAGCCGTGTCTAAGCAGCGTCTCATTTCGCAGTAGGATGGATGATTATCATCGATCAGTATTCGAACAACTTAATCGTTATTTGAGAAAAAAAAAAATCTGCGCAAAGGGACGTGTCTCGCTTGACCCACATTGATATGTTTCGTATGTTTTTTTGGAGCTCCACCGAAAATTACAAACGTGTCAACCCCATAGGAACCCGTTTTTCGTTTCCAGTATTTTTTTTTTGGTTGTTGTTGCCCTGGAACCAGTTTGCGTGTAGCCCTAGGACCTTTTTTCTGCGCTGCGGCATTCACTGGCATACCTTCCTTTCACTCCATCGATGCGCAATTTCGAAGTTAAATTTATTACCCATTTGTAATTGCACTGCTCTTCTCAACGCAGCAGCAGCGAGCCAAAAGGAACAGGGCGTTTACAGTGAATTTCTTCCCAAAACTGCGACTGTCAGCAGTGCAGTCAAATTGCGGCCTGTCTCATTTGGAAGTGAAATTACGGTCCTGTCGACTGTGGTGATTGTTCTCGCCATTCAACCAACCGATGTTGGACATAAAATTACCCCAATCTCCGGAGAACCGTGTTTTCCGGAGCAATAAATCGATTTGGGGTTTTTCGATTCTGATTGTCTTCTATAACCTATCGCAGATCCCACCGTCAAAGCAAAGATGATACCAATCTAACAAAAGACCAAAATCTAAAAGTCATCCTCTCACAGCTCAAGTGACGTGTGATAAATTGCTCGCGAGAAGCCGTAAAAGTTTTATGTTCTCGGTGAACTTCTCGTCAACTCATCGTGTCCTGAGGCGATGCCTCTCGCTTGCGGCCAGAGCCCTTCTCGGTATCATCAAAAAGTCATCGTCGCAGATGACTACGCAGAGGCTTTCGGTTTCGCGCAGCAGAGACAGAGCCCCGTGTGTTTTGTGGTTAATTCGGCGAAAAAAACATAGAACCGCCCTTTCAATTGGTCTCTAATCGCGCAATGGATACCAACACCCCCCCCCTCCTTCCTTGTTTTTGGGTTTCGAAAATAATCACGCCAGCTGAAGTCAGCCAGCCACGGGGAAAGGAAGAGACACGCCGAACAAAAACGAGCGCGCGAAAGACAGAAATGAAAAAAAGAGGCAAATTGTTCACGATTACATGATACCGAAATGCTACACGATCGCGTCTTTCCGTTCTCCCTTGGGTCCGGGGGGAGGGGAAAGCCCTCGCTCTAACGACCATCCCTAATTGACATTGAGCGATTTTTTGTGTGTTCAGAGCATCGGTTCTTCACAACCAAGTACAGCTTCAGGGGGCTTGGTTTGTTTGTCAAAGTTTCGAAAAAAAAATCCCCCTTCCCTGCTTTTGCCCTCTTGTGTGTATGAGACACTGTGAAATTGTGGATAATAGAAAATAAAAGCACTTATCCCCATCCCGGGGCGAGAGACAGAGACGCGCGGTTTTGTTTCGTCGTTGTTACGCCAGAGCGCGCTGCGCTGCTCTTTTACCAATTTTCCCATTCACGTCATTTATCGACGCGAACACAATGCAGCGCCGCCGCCACCGCCACAATGATAGTGGTGGACCTTCTTCGACGGCGAAGCGAAAAAAAATAAATGAAAGTGAATCTCAACTTCGCTTTTGTATGCCGCGAAGAGCGCGCGCAGTCGAGCGCGGAAATTGGCCCCACTTTCCCTTTTTTGGTGGTGATGATAGATAAACCAGGCGGTGGGTTCTTGAACCAAGTCCTTGACTGGAGGTTCAAACGAGCGTTCTCCCCGGAGTGAAATATCAACGATCGCATGATGATAACCTGAAAGCGCCCCAACATGATAACGAATATCTAATTTAATTTACCCACGCGAAGACACCGCATGACCGCATGCAGAAGAACTCACGCGCCCACTCGAGCCTACCGAAGTGTTGCTTTTCTCGCGGCGTCTCGCGTCTTGTCAGGCCCAGTTGGTGAGTTTTTCTTTCTTCTTCTTAGCAACACAAATTCTTCATGTCACTCCTGAGTCCGAAAGTCGGAGAGTTGAACGGTTCACGTTAATTTGGAGGAATGCCGCGCCGCGTCAATAGATGGCGGAGATGTCCTTGAAAACTTACTGAACCAGAAAACACGCCGCTTCGCCGCAATCGTTGCGTTCTCGCGTGCGCGCGCTCTTTTCAGGGGGTTCTCGGGTTCCAAATCGTAACCGCCGTAAGGTTAGACTTGAGGTTTCTTCTACACGAGCTATACTCAACATGCGGTCCACCGGAGTCATCCGGTTGGCCCACCTGGCCCGTTATCATTTTGCATGTGTAACAATCACGAAAACTTAATGGAGTTTGACACATTACACATTTAAACATTAGTTAATTGCCTAGTTAAATAATATTAGTAGATAAAATGTCTGTTAAATATATTTAATCCGATCATTAGGGCTAATCCTGTTGACGTTAGTGGATAAAAATGAAAATATGGATATGAAAATATGAATTACCTATTTTTTGACATATGTCTACGTCTTTCAGTAATGATGCCAAATCGAAAAACAGGTCACGTTTTTTATTAAAAAATTTGAACGTTGAATTTTTTTTTAGCTCCGAACGGATTTTGATGTTTCCAATCAAATCGGAAATGTTCTAAAAAATTTCGGTACGTTATAATTATGGTTTCCTAACCCATAAATGATATATATCAAGGAAATTGAAGGCTTCAAATATTCCTATCGTGTTCCTGTAGCCGAATTTGTATGAGCGAGGTACAATATTTAAATATCACTGCTAATTAGACAAGCGTAAATCGGTCGCTTGAAGTGCAAACGCAGCCTATTCACAATTGATCAGTCATCTAACCAGAGACCAGACGGCAGCAAGGCTTTCGAAATGACCTTTCTCAAGGCCGAGTGTTTAGTTTAGTTTTCCAAATAGTTTTCTATTCAAGTTTAGAGGCGAATGAACTGATTATTTTTAAAGCCTCTATAGTTCAAAACATCATCATGATTAAAGTCGTCTCGCTCCAGTTATCAGACAGCAGTCTTTTTCAATGCTGAGGTCACAAACACATTGTGGTTTCGCTCGATTCTAAAAAAGAATGGAAGATATATATCGCACAGCATTTTATTCGGCGGGGGCACCACGTCGATTTGCATACCGTCTGGTGAAGGGTGTTTCCGTATTTTTGCATCACATCATATTTGAATCTGTACTGGGGTATGAGATTAAAATTTCTTAAACGGGAGCGTTAGGTTTGATGGCAAAGTTTCGAGCGTTCAACCTCTTTGTCAGTTGAACAAAGTGGAATATCAATCACTTCATTTGAAGGTCGAAAGATGTATGAGTAATACTGGTTACTTATTGATCCAAAAAAATTTTTCAATAGCTCAAACTGCCTCGTAAATGTACCATAGAGATCACAAAAATCTATAAATATAAGTCCCTGCTTGAAGTCCATCTCAGGCAAGATTTGTCGATGCTTTTTGTTGGTTGTCAGTGGAAGTTCTCGTAATATTATTATATTGTTACTGTGTTGAACAATATTTTTCGCCACAGAATGCATCTTCAGAATATGCAAGAAGCAAACATAGTGTAGAGTAGAATCAAAGCAGAAGAGAAATATTAAATAGGACGTACGTCATTGTAGTTTTTAAGAATTGTTGGTATGATGCGTTTTCAAATTGATAAAGGTAGTTGGGAAAAAATATTTAATCGCCTGAAGCCGCACTGTGTGTAGTACGAGGAGAATGTCGCGATGCATACCGAGTACTTTACGTGAATAGTTCTGAGCGCGGGTATTTTTCTCGCGAGAACAAGAACAGCGCAAATCCATCGGTCTTTTTCAGGGTTACTAAAATTTTCAACTAAAGAGTAATTCTAGAAATTTCGATGCATTCTAAAAAATAATTTTATATTTATTTTCGACTGAAGGGAGCTTCTGGATGACTGATGAATCGTGAATGACTTATTTGTGATTTTTTTTCAATTGATCATTAAAGTTTCGTCATATCAATTATTATTTCCGGGTTAAAAGAGAAGTAAAGAATTGTTGAGCGTTGAGAGTTGTGTTCTCCGACGGAAAACTGAAGGTGAAAATTTGTTTCGATGCTACTGCTCTCGCCTCCGACGTCACCACACAATAAATTCGGTTCGGATTTCCTGTTGCCGTTCGGCGTCTTCTGAAATGTTTCGTTCTACATTGGAGATATAATTTTACTAAGATCTAATCTACTCAAATTGCTTCGCGAAACGTTCGCGCTAATGACTCAGTGAAAGCATTCATTGATCGGTTCTCGTCTTTGCTATCAAATATTTGCATCAAAGAGTTTTATTATTAAATTTCTGTAATGTTTGTTCTCGCCGGAAATAGTTTCGCAGTTCGGTCGTGTCTTGGACATCATACTTTTTTATTTATTTTTTTTTGCGGCCCGCGACACCACGACTAACCCTTGTTTGTGGCCCCTTTGGAAAAAAGGTTGAGTACCGCTGTTCTAGACCAATAAATTACTAGGAAGAGAACATATGGCGGGTACTTGGGATTTTCGGAGTTTTTTTTTTTGCGGGAGCAAAAGTGTCAGCCTTTGACTACCGGACTAAACACAGTGATTCATGGTGCAAAGAGCTTTAGATAGAATTACACAATCTACAACCCAAGCTGGATGTTATCGTTTGTGGCGTTCACTTTATGCTTTCAGATGATAATTTCACACCGCTATAGAGTGAACAAATTACTTTCGACATATATAGTTTTTTTTGTATAATAATGATGGTCCCACCTCATTCCCCTACCAAGATTTGAGCCGGACGAGTTATCTTTAAGATAATTGGTTATAATTATCTTATCAATCTGAACCAGTAAACAAAATAAAATAAAAATAAAATGGACAGGTTGTGCCACAGCCAATCTAAATTGGATGAGCTTTTTTATTCCGCGGCATTTCGAGAAGGTTTTCAACCCGAAGAAAAATCTTGATCAGGAATTAAACCCAATATCTATGTCCGTATCGTATTTCAACGCGAATCGATCAAAGGTCGGTTGGAATACAAGGCGGTTTTACACGACCACGCTATCCACATAGTCACTGCTGCTGTTCCATAAATGCGTGATTACATTACACCTCATTATTAAATGAAGTTGGACAGTGTTTTCTAAGAGTAAAAGGTGAGCATAAACGTGAATTTATAACATTCTCTGTCTGGGTCGTGTATGTGCAAAGTATGCGAAAAATTTTAATGCGTGCTTATTTGTAATGTGTCTCTTGTTTCGCTCGCTCATATTGCTCTTATATTGCTAGAGCATATATATTATAAAAGCGACATACCAGTATGGGGGAGCAGCTCATTTTCTGTTATTTTTAGGCTCATTCGATGCATAAATTGGGATGCCAAAAGATGTGTTCAGAGATGAACTAGCCTTCGGCTAAAAATCTTTTTAATAAAAACTATGGATGGGTTATACCTATGACATAACCGCAAGGTTGACGTAGGACTGCCGTTGGCTTAGTAATCAATTGTATTTCTTGCAATGATGTTCCTCATTGGGTACGATATCGCCGCTGCGTAGAGCTATGTTTTGTGTGTATTGATTAAATTATTGATTAAACTAGTGAATGAATGAAACTATTTACGAATTCATTTGCAAACAAATCCCAATTACAGTCAATTCATGCGTCATGGTAGCAGTTATCGCAGCGATTAGTTATCTACATTTTGCCTAATCATCAAAAGGTATGTGTAAAAGTTCAATGCTGGCGACATGAAGTGATATCTTCCAATGTAGTCTTGAATAATCGAACCAAAGCATTGCATTTGTACCCGCTTTTGTAGACCGTGATAGCAAAACAAATTCCGGAGTATAAAAATGCATGGGGATATAAAAGTATTGCCGACTTGAATGTATCTGCAATGCCGATTTTTCTAACTTCTTGGTTTCGGAATCTATATTAGGAAAACACATTCCGAATTGCAAAAATGCAAGCGAGTACAAAAGTACCTGTAGTTTGCATTTATTTTGCAATGCCAATTTCCCCAGGATCCATGTTTTTTAATTCTGTACAAGCGAAACATTTAGTACGATAGTTTGCATTTGATTTGCTATGCCGATTTCTACAGACTCCATGGTTTTAAAGTCTGTGTTAGGGAAACATTCCGATTTCCAGAAACGCAAGAGAGTAAAAAGTACCCGCAGCTCGCATCTATTTTGCAATGCCGATTTCCCCTGGCTTCCTGATTTTGAATTCTGTGTTAGGGAAACATTCCAATTTGCAATAACGCAAGCGAGTACAAAAGTGCCCACAGCTTGCATCTATATTGCAATGTCGATTTCCCCAGGCTTCGTGGTTTTGTAGGCTTTGTTAGGGAAACATTTCGATTTGCAGAAACACAAATGAGTACAAAAGTACCCGCTGAATGATTTTACAATGCCGATTTCCCCAGGCTCCATGATTTTGAAGTCTGTGTTAGGGAAACATCCATCCATTCTAGCGATCGTACCTCAATCGTTGAGCAATCATAACTGAGTGGATTTCCAAGCGGCACTTGCTTATATACCGATAGGCAAGATTTCGTGATTTTGAAAGCAATTTTGGGGCTATTTAAACCAGTTTTCGGATCAAAAAGTAACAAGCATATAACGCGTAGACATTTTATCTTTCGAATGAAGTATTTATCATAAAATTTCGTTCAGTTGTTTAGGAGCTATTAAGGCTTAAAATCTCGTTCTCCGGCGTAACTCTTTCGTTTTCGAAACTTTGAACTTACACCCCAGTATAGAAATGAAAGACGTAGTCCTACGTCAAAAAAAAACATTTCTTGAAAATTAATCTTGGGTGCAGATTCTCGATACCGATCTGGTAATGCGTTCGTTTGCGAGTTCAGACCGCTGAGCATCCCCAAGCCTAAATCTAGACGCTACTTCAGGCCTATTTATTAGCCCAAGGCATGTCAAGAAAATTCCTAACCTGAAAAAATCCTTGACCGATCGGGAATAGAACTCAATACCTATGTCCGTATCAACCGAAAATTACCGCTTTACTACAGCGTCTTTCATATTAAACGTTCACGCAACACATTTTAACAACTTCTACAAAAGTGAACCGATTTATATTCTAAAAAAAACGGAAATAAAGCTTATTTTAGGACATTTTCGATGTGACCACTCCTTTTATCGATAACGCGTTTTAAACGGTGAACAACATTCTTCGCGCACAACTCTAACATTACGACTTCGATGCTGTTGAAAATCCGAATTATATCTTCTATAAGTTCCTCCAAATTTTGTGGCTTATTAACATAGCAACGGTCCTTCACGTACCCCCAGAGGAAGTTATCGTCCCGAAGTGGGGAATGCAGTGTTACAAGGGAGCGACGGAGCGAAAAAAAAATTTATAAGGAGCTATTCGATTTTTTTGCGTGAGCATTGAATCTGAAAGACCCTGTAGGTTCTCGATAACCGTCTGCTAATGCAATCGTACCCGAGTCCAGACAGTTGAGCATCTCCAACCCTATTTCAAGCCGACACTTCTGGCCCTTCATATTCTAGGGATAACATTCCCACTGAAGCTCGCAAATCTCATTAATAATCTTTTTAACAAATTTAGGGCTACCCCCAGTTTCATTCCACTTCCAATTTGTAATCTCTCGTAATGAAGTTCATCTTACATTGTTCATGTCTATTTACGCGCTCAAACTATTGTATACTTCGCAATTATTTTGACGTTGGACTACGTTTAACCGGAATATATGGGAGGTAAAATGAAAACCTAAACAATGAACAAAAGAAAGATTTCGAATGCTTATAACTCGAGCATTTCCTAATAGATCGGAAAGATGTTTGCATCAATTGATAGGGGATATTTCTACGCATCTATTACAATTAATAAAATGTTTTTTTTCCTGAGATGAGCAATTGCATAAGTTTAAAATGTCAAGCGCTATCTGAACGCCCTTATTGCCCCGTTCTGATTGGCCCGATTTACGGTTTCCCCAAAACGGCCATCAAAACCAAGGTGCCTGGGGGAATTGGCATTGCAAATACATTCATGTTGGTCCCTAACATATGGTCACATATGAACATGTGGTCAGTAACACAGCCGTCAAAGCAAATGTGCCTTACATTACATGGCGTTTGTTCAAATTCTTTACTTACAAAGCAAATATGTTGAATTCAATTGAATTCGAAAATTGTTCCATTCAATCAATAATTTGATAAATACAAACAAATGATTACTAATCCAACGGTAGTCGCACGTCAAACTTGCGGTTATATCATAGATATAACCTACCCATTTTATTTTATTTTGTTTACTTTTTAATATGATTTTAATATAACTGTTCGTAAAATGTGCCCTCAAACTTTTTCATCAGAGATATGGGAAATTATGTATAAGGAATCAAATCAGAAAATTAGGTAATTTTTCTGAATCCCCATAAGAGCTATAGTGAAAAACGTAGTTTTCCTTTTTTTCTCGCCATACTCAAAAGGCTTGGAATTTTTTTTTACTGTATTATAGTGACTTTCAACACATTTTGGCTGGTTCGTCACTTTTACTTCCATTTTTGGAAGAATGTCGGGAGCGAGAATTTAACTCGCGACCTTTAGCGTAAGAGGCTCCTAGGCTTGAAGATGAAAAATCAAGAAAATACTCAAAGTATCAAATTACAAAGTGTACCGTGACAAATTATAAAAAAATATAGGAAATAAAATTGTTAAAACTAAAGTACACAGTACTGCTATTAAATGTTCATTTTTTTCTATTTATGATTTTTTTCCATAATGTATCGGGAATTGAACGCACTATTTGAGGAGCAAAAAAAAAGTAAAAGCTTGGAGCCATTTCAACATCTGGTCTATTTATAGAATTATCCAATTTCGTATTATTTCGTATTAAAAAAAACTCGAATTGCCAGAAAAATTTGGAATTTTACATGGTAATTTTCTCATAGTAAGATACACTACACTCTGTCGAACTTCTATAAGACCACCCTGATTCTATTTCGTTGCAACACAAACAGTTAGAATTTCAACGAGATACATTCATACATTGTAGGCTGCTTAGAATAAAGTATATTTTACGCCAATTCCGTTCAAAAGAGTTGTTTGTTTATTTATTGTGCTTAAATATGATAATTTCAGCTGTCCAGTTTCTATAAGACCACTTGAAAATTTATAAGTATTATCAATGGAAAATTCAAAACGATAGGCTGGTTTAAATGTCAATGATTGGTAATCTTGCCATTTCGACTAATAACCTTGAAAATTAGTGTTGGAATACTATTTACCAAATTCTGCTGAACTGAATCCATTGCTTAGTTTACTTGCTGGTATGAATAGAAGCATTGTTTTGAATTTTTGTGACGATATCCACGCAAAAACAGTAGGAGAGAGGATTCCAGAACATGTGTAATCCTTGAATTATGTGAAAGCTGTTTTGAGCTCTCCGGTTGCGCAGAATCCCGCCCAAACCATGCACGAGCCTTCAATTCCTGGTTGAAAAATACTGTTCCTTCTTCCGTAAGTCACACCAGTACCCGTTGAAACCATCAAGACCATCCACATTGATCTTGTTTTCGTCTGTGAAGATAACCTATACATTGAAGAACTCTTCGTTTTGGTATATAGCAAAATGTATTCTTTTGGAAACATTTTTTGTCACAACATACCATGTCCCACCGTCGGTTCATGTGAGCTTTGGCAAAACTCAGACATCTTCCGAGATGAGATGGTGTAAGATGAGGAGTTTTAACCTTTTAAGTCCTCTCTACGTGGGGATTTTTTACCAAAATTTGACGAATTGTCACCCGAGTAACATTTAAATTGAAATATTGCCTTTTTTGCATAAGCGAGGTGTTCAAAGCTGTTCTAACTATTTCCCGCTTATCCCGGTCAGAGAGCTTCGATTTACGTGGAGCTCCCTCCTTCTCAACGTGTCCTTGAGGATTCGCCAAATAATTTAGCACTACTTGATTGGACCGTCCAATCCGACGAGAAATTTCTCTGATACCAACATTTTCTTGGTGAAATGCATCGATTTGTCTTTCTTCTCTCTCCGTGAGTACTTTTCCCTTCGGCATTTTCCAGATTTAATTGACCAAAACAACTAAAACAACGGAAAATGTAACTGGTCTTATAGAAACTTGACAGTTGAAAACACGAAAACATTCGTTTACGCTCAGCGCTTGCACACACTCAAATGAAAATCATGCATTGTATGGTGGTCACCAATACTTACACACTACAATATAAATTGAAGCACTGTTTGTTCACAATGACACAAAGCAGCAAGATCATCACCTGGCCTTATAGAAGTTGGATAGAGTGTATGAGTTTTTTTCCTATATTTTCTTTTCCAATGTCGTGAAAAAAGAAAAATACTACCTTTAGGTTTGAGACACTTTTTACGAATACATGAATACGATACGATAATAAATTTTAGGAAAATAAAAAAAAATATTTAAAAAATCACAAAAAATGGAAATAAAACAATTAATAGGTGTACCAGTATGTTTCTTCGGTTTTACAACAGATGTCGTGACTTGATTATAATTCCAGTGAATCAAATTTCCAGACATTCGTAGGAAAGCTACTGTCTTTGCGCGTCTTTTTTAGTATATGTCAAAAAGTTGAAGCGTAAACCACATAGTTTTTTTCCACTTCGATTATGTCAAATTTCGTACCCACGAGAGTGTTTTTGTGGGGAGGGTAACTTCATTACTTCAATATGAAGAAAAAAGCTGTCGCATTTTGGTGGAAGTTTATGGTGACCATGCTTCAACTGGACGAACGTGTCAGACGTGGTTTTCACGGTTTAAAAGTGGAAATTTTGACTTGGAAGACGAAGAACGTTCCGGACCGCCAAAAAAGTTTGAAGATGAGGATTTAGCTTTACTCGATCAAGATCCGTCGCAAACCCCACAAGAACTTGCAGATACACTTGGAGTAACTCAGCAAACCATATCCGATCGTTTAAAATCAATGGGAAGGATCCGAAAGATAGGACATTGGTTGCCGTATAAATTGAAGCCACGAGACGTCGAACGCCGTTTTTTCACGTTTCACGGTTTTTCGCATCAAATCGTTACTGGCGATGAAAAGTGGTTCCATTACGACAATCCCAAACGTCGGGCAACGTTTGGATACCCCGGTCATGCATCAGCATCGGCGGCCGCACGGAATATTCACGGCCTAAAGGTTATGCTGTCTATTTGGTGGGACCAGCTGGGTGTGGTGTACTATGAGCTGCTAAAACCGAATGAAATCATTACGAGGGACCTCTACCGACGACAATTGATGCGTTTGGGCCGTGCACTGAAGGAAAAACGGCCACAATACGAGCAAAGACACGATAAAGTTATTTTGCAGCACGACAATGCTCGGCCGCATGTCGCGAAACCGGTCAGAACATACTTGGAAACGATGAAATGGGAGGTCCTATCCCACCCGCCGTATTCTCCATACATTGCTCCGTCCGATTACTACCTTTTTCGATCGATGCAACATGACCTGGTTGACCAGCATTTCTCCTATTTTGATGAAGTCAAAAATTGGATCGATTCGTGGTTAGCCGACAGACCGGCCGATCATTTCCGCAAAGGGATCCGTGAATTGCCAGAAATTTTGAATATTAAATTTGTAACCATTTTTGCAGAATAAAGCATTATTTTTTGAAAAAAACGAAGAAAATTACCGGAACTCCTATTACTTGGACATTAAAAAAGATCAGTATTTTAGTTTCAGTGCTCTAGACAACGAGCAATCAACAGTACATGTTAATGCTAGGGATGAATTTGACAATCTACTTAAATTGCTTCGCGAAACGTTCGCGCTCATCACTCGGTGAAAGCATTCATTTATCGGCCTTTTACATTGCTATCAAATATTTGTATCGAAGAGTTTTGTTCTTAAATTTCTTTAATGTTTGTTCTCGTCGGCGATAATTTCGTAGTTCAATGTTAACCGCATTAGTTGTGTCTTGGATATCACCCTTCTTTACTTTGTTTTTTTTTCTTGCGGCCCGCGACACAATGACTAACAAGTGCTTGTGGCCCCTATATTCATATGGTTACCGCTGGTCTAAAGTCTTCCCGGCTTGGAAATTCTTTCTAAATGCCATACGTTCAGATAATGGCTTAAATTGTTCTTTCGATTAGTAATCTATGTCTGCGGGATAAACAGTACACCAATAGTTAGAGATATAACGGAAAGGGTAAAAAACGCCACCTGTCGAAATATCAAGAAACGGAAAAGTATTTATGACTTAATGTAACAGATCTCTTCAAGGTACGCTCGTTTTATTAACTGACCTTGTCAAAAGGTGTAGCGTTTCGCGCTCTCACAACCACCATGAGGCGAGAAGGGAGGGATCAATGATTTCAACAAGCTTACACCGTTACCGTTACAAATCGCCGTAACCCTGAACGAACATAAAAACTAATAATACTTTTGAAATATTGCGCTGTGACAATTGCTGCCGCTGCTGGTCTACGACGGATTAAATTTCAACACCGCTACAGGGAGTTGGAAGCCCGCGCTTGAGTTACGCAAATTCCCTAGTCACTATCAAATTTCCCAGCCCAGGGCGCGCAGGGTAATGGCGTGGTTCCCACCGCCGCCAAACCCCCACAATCGGCTGACTGACTGGCCCTCGGCATTGTTGCAACCCAGTAAAACAATTGTGGTTGCAGCGCGTAGCGCGTAAGAGTGTGACTTCCCCCTAGCCCAAGCCCACGGCCTATGCTGGTGAATAGTTTCGCAACGCACCCGCAGCAACATCTAGGTATATATAGGTATGGTGGCGCGTTCGGGGAATTCTCGATAAGAAATATGCGTACAAAAGCGAGCGCCAGCAACCAGCAGCGTATGCAGAATGCGGCATGAATAGAGGCATAAATCAAATCACTCTCTCTCTCTCTCGCTCCCCATAAGCCACATCATCATTTCGGTGGAAAAGTGTCACGTGAGATGAGAAACCGGGAGTGTTTGGGTGCCGAAAATCCAACCGAACTCGGCCAGAATGTAAATGGCCGCTAATACAGTACAAAAAAATTGGGCGCGTGCTTCACAGCCGGCTGAAAATTGAAAGATCGCATCTCATTTCGAGCACTGAACGTTATGTGGTGCGTAAAAAGCGTCTGTTTCCTCAATTAAC